>NC_069504.1:458454870-458760050 GCF_027579735.1 Bombina bombina | reverse complement strand
GTTTGTATTTATTTTAACTAGGTAGAATAGTTATTAGTTAGTAACTATTAAATACAAAAGTACCTGTAAAATAAAACCTACACTATAATTAAATTAATTCCCTAAATTAAATAAAATTATCTAAAGTACAAAAAAAAATAAAACACTAAATTACAGAAAAAAATAAACTAATTACAAGATTTTTAAACTAATTACACCTAATCGAATCCCCCTAACAAAATAAAAAAGCCCCCCAAATTAAAAAAATCCCTACCCTACACTAAATTACAAATAGCCCTTAAAAGGGCCTTTTGCGGGGCATTGCCTCAAAGTAATCAGCTCTTTTACCTGTAAAAAAAAATTACAAATCCCCCCCAACATTAAAACCCACCACCCACACAAACAACCCTACTCTAAAACCCACCCAATCCCCCCTTAAAAAACCTAACACTAACCCCTTGAAGATCACCTTACCGGGAGACGTCTTCATCCAACCGGGCAGAAGTGGTCCTCCAGACGGGCAGAAGTCTTCATCCAAGACGGGCAGAAGTGGTCCTCCAGACGGGCAGAAGTCTTCATCCAGATGGCATTTTCTATCTTCATCCATCCGGCGCGGAGCGGGTCCATCTTCAAGACATCCTATGCGGAGCATCCTCTTCTTCCGACGACTAACACAAAATGAAGGTTCCTTTAAATGACGTCATCCAAGATGGCGTCCCTTCAATTCCGATTGGCTGATAGAATTCTATCAGCCAATCCGAATTAAGGTAGAAAAAATCCTATTGGCTGATGCAATCAGCCAATAGTATTGAGCTTGCATTCCATTGGCTGATTGGAATAACCAATAGAATGCCAGCTCAATCCTATTGGCTGATTGGATCAGCCAATAGGATTGAATTTTTTCTACCTTAATTCTGATTGGCTGATAGAATTCTATCAGACATTCGGAATAGAAGGGACGCCATCTAGGATGACGTCATTTAAAGGAACCTTCATTCTGTGTTAGTCGTCGGAAGAAGACGATGCTCCGCCTTGGATGTCTTCTTCCGACGACTAACACAGCATCGTCTTCTTCCGACGAATAACACAGAATGAAGGTTCCTTTAAATGACGTCATCCAAGATGGCGTCCCTTCTATTCCGAATGTCTGATAGAATTCTATCAGCCAATCAGAATTAAGGTAGAAAAAATTCTATTGGCTGATTGGATCAGCCAATAGGATTGAACTTCAATCCTATTGGCTGATCCAATCAGCCAATAGGATTGAGCTGGCATTCTATTGGTTATTCCAATCAGCCAATAGAATGCAAGCTCAATACTATTGGCTGATTGCATCAGCCAATAGGATTTTTTCTACCTTAATTCCGATTGGCTGATAGAATTCTATCAGCCAATCGGAATTGAAGGGACGCCATCTTGGATGACGTCATTTAAAGGAACCTTCATTTTGTGTTAGTCGTCGGAAGAAGACGATGCTCCGCCTTGGATGTCTTGAAGATGGACCCGCTCCGCGCCAGATGGATGAAGATCGAAGATGCCGTCTGGATGAAGACTTCTGCCCGTCTGGAGGACCACTTCTGGCCGGTTTGGATTAAGACTTCTGCCCGTCTGGAGGACCACTTCTGCACGGTTGGATGAAGACGTCTCCCGGTAAGGTGATCTTCAAGGGGTTAGTGTTAGGATTTTTAAGGGGGTATTGGGTGGGTTTTAGAGTAGGGTTGTTTGTGCGGGTGGTGGGTTTTAATGTTGGGGGGGGATTTGTAATTTTTTTTTACAGGTAAAAGAGCTGATTACTTTGGGGCAATGCCCCGCAAAAGGCCCTTTTAAGGGCTATTTGTAATTTAGTGTAGGGTAGGGCTTTTTTATTTATTTTTGGGGGCTTTTTTATTTTGTTAGGGGGATTAGATTAGGTGTAATTAGTTTAAAAATCTTTTAATTTTTCTGTAATTTAGTGTTTGTTTGTTTTTTGTACTTTAGATAATTGTATTTAATTTAGGGAATTAATTTAATTATAGTGTAGTGTTAGGTGTAATTTTAACTTAGGTTAGGTTTTATTTTACAGGTACTTTTGAATTTATTTTAGCTAGGTAGTTATTAAATAGTTAATAACTATTTAATAACTATTGTACATAGTTCAAATAAATACAAACTTGCCTGTAAAATAAAAATAAACCCTAAGCTAGCTACAATGTAACTATTAGTTATATTGTAGCCATCTTAGGGTTTATTTTATAGGTAAGTATTTAGTTTTAAATAGGAATAATTTAGTTAATGATAGTTATTTTATTTAGATTTATTTAAATTATATTTAAGTGGGGGGGGTAGGGTTAGACTTAGATTTAGGGGTTAATAACTTGAATATAGTGGCGGCGACGTTGGGTGGAGGATTAGGGGTTAATAAATGTAGGTAGGTGTCGGCGATGTTAGGGACGACAGATTAGGGGTTAATAATATTTAACTAATGTTTGCGAGGCGGGAGTGCAGCGGTTTAGGGGTTAATATATTTATTATTGTGGCGGTGATGTCCGGTTTGGCAGATTAGGGGTTAAAACATTTATTTTAGTGTTTGCAATGTGGGAGGGCCTCAGTTTAGGGGTTAATAGGTAGTTTATGGGTGTTAGTGTACTTTTTAGCACTTTAGTTAAGAGTTTTATGCTACAGCGTTGTAGTGTAAAACTCTTAACTTAACTCAACTGATAGCCCAGTGGCGAGACATTTTGCTCAATTTCACAAATCAAAAACGGATGAACTCCGTTTTATTGGAATAGAATCTGTTAAACTAAGTATGCATGGGGGGGACATTGATAGAATTCTTTTACAAAAAGAAACAAGATGGATGTACAAACTGAACACCCTGTCTCCCAATGGCTTAAACGAAAAATTGGAATTTGCTTCCTTTTTGGGCTAATTCCTTATACCTAACTTTGTCTGCACACCTCCATTTATATCTATATCTGTATAGAAGATGGGATCTCAAAATAAATAAAAAATCAAAAATAAAAATCATCATAAAATTGTAAACATATATTTCTATGATGAGCTAAATTGCACATATTAACTGTTAGAGTAATTTAACACACATACCTTTATTTATAAAGTATTGTCTTTTTTAAATATTGCACAATGGTGTATTAAGAATAAAATAGTTTTTTAGCATATTTTGTATAGATGAATTGTTGCGGATGTGTGTGTGAGTGAGTGTTTTCAACATTTTAGTGTATTCAATTAATTTCTGCTATGGAACACTTCACTTTGGTTACACGAGAAGCCCTGCATATAACTGTATTCAAAAGTAACCATTGCAAAACATTGTAACAGCGGCGCAGTGGCTAATTGTGATTGACACGGATTCCATCAAATAGAAAAGATGTTTGAAACCGGCATCCAATAAAAAGGATGGTAATCAAGGTGTTGTTAGCACCTGGAAGAAGCTCCATGCTGCACTGACTGGAGGAGCGAAACGAGCGTTTGGTCTCGTCGTGCTTGGCAGCCTTTTACAGCAGATTCCCTGCTCATCCTGACTTACCCCTGAGGTTTGGACGCTTTGAGAGTGAGGCAGCTAGGAGGAGCGACCGCGTGAATAAATACAGGTAGAATATGTGATATGCATCTGTGCACTGAATATTACTGTCTGAAGAGAAAAAGTACCTGTGAATAAAGACGCGTGTTTTCACTGCTCCTCCTATGCTATGCCTTTAACGCACTATTTCACTCAGTAACATTTGGGGTTAAAGTCTGAAGTGACTGGTCTCTATTCACCGGGGACTGTATAACTGCATCCATTTTGCATTAACGCTGCACCTGTTGTATTACAAATATCTGCAATTCTTAAATGGACTGTCTTTTGTCTATTTTCCCTGGTGCACCAGATAATTTTTGGCCAGTACTTTATACCACTTTTTTGTGCAGGATCCACTGTATGAATGTGAATGTGTGTTTCTCCTGTTAAGTGTGGTCAGTCCACGGGTCATCATTACTTCTGGGATATTAACTCCTCCCCAACAGGAAGTGCAAGAGGATCACCTAGCAGAGCTGCTATATAGCTCCTCCCCTCTACGTCACACCCAGTCATTCTCTTGCACCCAACTAATAGATAGGATGTGTGAGAGGACTGTGGTGATTATACTTAGTTTTTATAACTTCAATCAAAAGTTTGTTATTTTAAAACAGCACCGGAGTGTGTTGTTCCTTCTCAGGGAGAATTTGAAGAAGAATCTACCTGAGTTCTGTATGATTTTAACCGGAGTAGTTAAGATCATGTTGCTGTTCTCGGCCATCTGAGGAGTGAGGTAAACTTCAGATCAGGGGACAGCGGGCAGGTTCACCTGCAAAGAGGTATGTAGCAGCATATTATTTTCTGAGGAATGGAATTGACTAGAAAATACTGCAAATACCTATATAATGTAAGTTCAGCCTTAAATGCAGTAGTAGCAACTGGTATCAGGCTGTCATGTATGTATATTTTCACTTCAGTATTCTGGGGAATGGCACTTCACTGGAATGAGACTGTATGCATAAAACTCTAGCCTATCTTGCAGTGAGAACGACTAGCAGCAGGCTTTCTATGACAATTCATTTATTTGATGTTAAACGTTTTGCTGGCATGTTAAATCGTTTAATTTTCTGAGGTACTAGGTGAAAAATTGTTTTGGGCACTATTTTTATCCACTTGGCGGGCATTTTATTTAATTTATGACAGTTTACTGATCTCCCTCACTGTTGTGTGTGAGGGGGAGGGGCTTAATTTGGCGCTTTTACTACGCATCAGAAATTCAGTCACAAGTCTGTTTTTCTTCCCTGCATGATCCGGTTCGTCTCTACAGAGCTCAAGGGTCTTCAAAAGTTATTTTGAGGGAGGTAATCACTCACAGCAGACCTGTGAGATTGTGCTTTGACTGTGATAAAAAACGTTATATTCTGTACATTTTTTTCTGCTATTTAAGGGTTAGTTATCCATTACTAATGGGGGCAATCCTTTGCTAAAATTGTATTTTTACCGGAAAGAATTTGATTTTATAGTTTATCCGTTTTATTGTTACTCAACGGTCATAACTTTCTGTGCTTCTTAAAGGCACAGTACGTTTTTTTTCATACTATTTGTAAATTGAATTGAAAAGTAATTCCAAGTTTGCTGGTTTAATTGCTAGTGTGTTAAACATGTCTGACTCAGAGGAATATCTCTGTGCTATATGTGCTAAAGCCAAAGTGGAGCCCAATAGAAATTTATGTACTAATTGCATTGATGCTACTTTAAATAAAAGTCAATCTGTACAAATTGAACATCATTCACCAGACAACGAGAGGAAAGTTATGCCGACTAACTCCCCTCACGTGTCAGTACCTGCATCTCCCGCTCGGGAGGTGCGTGATGTGGTAACGCCGGGTACTTCAGGGCGGCCATTACAAATCACATTGCAGGACATGGCTAATGTTATGACTGAAGTTTTGTCTAAATTACCAGAACTTAGAGGGAATCGTGACCACTCTGGGGTGAGAACAGAGTGCGCTGATAATACTAGGGCCATGTCAGATACTGCGTCACAGTATGCGGAACATGAGGACGGAGAGCTTCAATCTGCAGGTGACGGTTCTGATCCCAATAGAGTGGATTCAGACATTTCTAATTTTAAGTTTAAGCTTGAAAACCTCCGCGTTCTGCTAGGGGAGGTATTAGCGGCTCTGAATGATTGTAACACCGTTGCAATCCCAGAGAAATTATGTAGGCTGGATAGATACTATGCGGTACCGGCGAGTACTGACGTATTTCCTATACCTAAGAGGCTTACTGAGATAATTACTAAGGAGTGGGATAGGCCCGGTGTACCCTTTTCCCCCCCTCCTGTATTTAGAAAAATGTTCCCAATAGACGCCACCACACGGGACTTATGGCAAACGATCCCTAAGCGTACCACTATCCCGGTGGAGGATAGCTGTGCCTTTTCTGATCCAATGGATAAAAAATTAGAGGGTTACCTTAAGAAAATGTTTGTTCAACAAGGTTTTATATTGCAACCCCTTGCATGTATTGCGTCTGTCACGGCCGCGGCCGCTTTCTGGTCCGAGTCCCTGGAAGAGACTCTTGACTCAATAACTATCGAGGAGATTTCAAACAGGCTTAAAACACTTAAGCTAGCTAATTCATTTGTTTCAGATGCCGTAGTACATTTAACTAAACTTACGGCTAAGAATTCCGGATTCGCCATTCAGGCACGCAGAGCACTGTGGCTAAAATCCTGGTCAGCTGACGTTACTTCTAAATCTAAGTTACTTAACATACCTTTCAAAGGGCAGACCTTATTCGGGCCCGGTTTGAAAGAAATTATCGCTGACATTACAGGAGGTAAAGGCCATGCCCTGCCTCAAGACAGAGCCAAACCTAGGGCTAGACAGTCTAATTTTCGTTCCTTTCGTAATTTCAAGGCAGGAGCAGCATCAACTTCCTCTGCACCAAAACAGGAAGGAGCTGTTGCTCGCTACAGACAAGGCTGGAAACCTAACCAGTCCTGGAACAAGGGCAAGCAGGCCAGAAAACCGGCTGCTGCCCCTAAGACAGCATGAATTGAGGGCCCCCGATCCGGGAACAGATCTAGTGGGGGGCAGACTTTCTCTCTTCGCCCAGGCTTGGGCAAGAGATGTCCAGGATCCCTGGGCGTTAGAGATCATATCTCAGGGATATCTTCTGGACTTCAAATCCTCTCCCCCAAAAAGGAGATTCCATCTGTCAAGGTTGTCAACAAACCAAATAAAGAAAGAGGCGTTTCTACGCTGTGTACAAGATCTGTTACTAATGGGAGTGATCCATCCGGTTCCGCGATCGGAACACGGACAGGGGTTTTACTCAAATCTGTTTGTGGTTCCCAAGAAAGAAGGAACCTTCAGACCAATCTTGGATTTAAAGATCCTAAACAAATTCCTAAGAGTTCCATCGTTCAAAATGGAAACTATTCGGACAATTCTACCCTTGATCCAAAAGGGTCAGTACATGACCACAGTGGATTTAAAGGATGCTTACCTTCACATACCGATTCACAGAGATCATTACCGGTACCTAAGGTTTGCCTTCCTAGACAGGCATTACCAGTTTGTAGCTCTTCCATTCGGGTTGGCTACGGCTCCAAGAATCTTCACAAAGGTTCTGGGTGCTCTTCTGGCGGTACTAAGACCGCGAGGAATTTCGGTAGCTCCGTACCTAGACGACATTCTGATACAAGCTTCAAGCTTTCAAACTGCCAGGTCTCATACAGAGTTAGCATGGGTGGAAGGTAAACGAAAAGAAGAGTTCTCTCTTTCCACTCACAAGAGTTCCCTTCTTGGGGACTCTTATAGATTCTGTAGAAATGAAGATCTACCTGACAGAAGACAGGTTAACAAAGCTTCAAAATGCTTGCCGTGTCCTTCATTCCATTCAACACCCGTCAGTGGCTCAATGCATGGAGGTGATCGGCTTAATGGTAGCGGCAATGGACATAGTACCCTTTGCACGCCTACATCTCAGACCGCTGCAATTGTGCATGCTAAGTCAGTGGAATGGGGATTACTCAGATTTGTCCCCTACTCTGAATCTGGATCAAGAGACCAGAAATTCTCTTCTGTGGTGGCTTTCTCGGCCACATCTGTCCAGGGGGATGCCATTCAGCAGGCCAGATTGGACAATTGTAACAACAGACGCCAGCCTGCTAGGTTGGGGCGCTGTCTGGAATTCTCTGAAGGCTCAGGGATCATGGACTCAGGAGGAGAGTCTCCTGCCAATAAACATTCTGGAATTGAGAGCAGTTCTCAATGCCCTTCTGGCTTGGCCCCAGTTAACAACTCGGGGGTTCATCAGGTTTCAGTCGGACAACATCACGACTGTAGCTTACATCAACCATCAAGGAGGGACAAGAAGCTCCCTAGCGATGATGGAAGTATCAAAGGTAATTCACTGGAGTCTCACTCTTGCCACCTATCAGCAATCCACATCCCGGGAGTGGAGAACTGGGAGGCGGATTTCCTAAGTCGTCAGACTTTTCATCCGGGGGAGTGGGAACTTCATCCGGAGGTCTTTGCCCAAATACTTCGACGTTGGGGCAAACCAGAAATAGATCTCATGGCGTCTCGACAGAACGCCATGCTTCCTTGTTACGGGTCCAGATCCAGGGATCCGGGAGCGGCCCTGGTAGATGCTTTGACAGCACCTTGGACCTTCGGGAGGGCTTATGTGTTTCCTCCCTTCCCGATGCTTCCTCGATTGATTGCCAGGATCAAACAGGAGAGAGCATCGGTGATTCTAATAGCGCCTGCGTGGCCACGCAGGACCTGGTATGCAGATCTAGTGGACATGTCATCCTGTCCACCTTGGTCTCTGCCTCTAAGACAGGACCTTCTGATTCAGGGTCCCTTCAAACATCAAAATCTAATTTCTCTGAAGCTGACTGCCTGGAAATTGAACGCTTGATTTTATCAAAACGTGGATTTTCTGAGTCAGTAATTGATACCTTAATACAGGCTAGGAAGCCTGTTACCAGGAAGATTTACCATAAAATATGGCGTAAATACCTATATTGGTGCGAATCCAAAGGTTACTCTTGGAGTAAGGTTAGGATTCCTAGGATATTGTCTTTTCTACAAGAAGGTTTAGAAAAGGGTTTATCCGCTAGTTCCTTAAAGGGACAGATCTCAGCTCTGTCCATTCTGTTACACAAACGTCTGTCAGAAGTTCCAGACGTTCAGGCCTTTTGTCAGGCTTTGGCCAGGATTAAGCCTGTGTTTAAAACTGTTGCTCCGCCATGGAGTTTAAACCTAGTTCTTAACGTTTTACAGGGTGTTCCATTTGAACCCCTTCATTCCGTTGATATAAAATTGTTATCTTGGAAAGTTCTGTTTTTAATGGCTATTTCCTCGGCTCGAAGAGTCTCTGAGTTATCAGCCTTACATTGTGATTCTCCTTATCTGATTTTTCACTCAGACAAGGTAGTTCTGCGTACTAAACCTGGGTTCTTACCTAAGGTAGTCACTAACAGGAATATCAATCAAGAGATTGTTGTTCCTTCCTTGTGTCCAAACCCTTCTTCAAAGAAGGAACGACTTCTACACAATCTAGATGTAGTCCGTGCCCTGAAATTTTATTTACAGGCAACTAAAGATCTTCGACAAACGTCTTCCCTGTTTGTCATTTATTCTGGTCAGAGGAGAGGTCAAAAAGCTTCTGCTACCTCTCTCTCTTTTTGGCTTCGTAGCATAATGCGTTTAGCTTATGAGACTGCTGGACAGCAGCCTCCTGAAAGAATTACAGCTCATTCTACTAGAGCTGTGGCTTCCACTTGGGCCTTTAAGAATGAGGCCTCTGTTGAACAGATTTGCAAGGCTGCAACTTGGTCTTCTCTTCATACTTTTTCCAAATTTTACAAATTTGACACTTTTGCTTCTTCGGAGGCTGTTTTTGGGAGAAAGGTTCTTCAGGCAGTGGTTCCTTCCGTATAAAGATCCTGCCTGTCCCTCCCGTCATCCGTGTACTTTGGCTTTGGTATTGGTATCCCAGAAGTAATGATGACCCGTGGACTGACCACACTTAACAGGAGAAAACATAATTTATGCTTACCTGATAAATTCCTTTCTCCTGTAGTGTGGTCAGTCCACGGCCCGCCCTGTTTTTATGGCAGGTCTAAATTTTTAAATTATACTCCAGTCACCACTGCACCCTTTGGCTTCTCCTTTCTCGTTGGTTCTCGGTCGAATGACTGGGTGTGACGTAGAGGGGAGGAGCTATATAGCAGCTCTGCTGGGTGATCCTCTTGCACTTCCTGTTGGGGAGGAGTTAATATCCCAGAAGTAATGATGACCCGTGGACTGACCACACTACAGGAGAAAGGAATTTATCAGGTAAGCATAAATTATGTTTTTGTGCATACAGTTAATAAATATTTATATCGTTTTTGACATATAGGCTTTTGTGTATTTACTTAATTTTACAGTTGTGCTGGATTTACCTAGACTTTTGGGAATTTCTTATTGTGGAGTTCCCACTTTCTTTTCTATGTTGTTTCATAAGTACTTTTCTAGGAAGCACCTGTTCTTAAGTGACTCAATTTACTAACCAAGTAGTTTGCAACTCTTTTCCTGTTTCTTTTTGTCTACTAAAACTCTTAACTACTGACTTTAAAATGCGGTACCAGGCTTGACAGGAGAGGGTCTACCGCTCACTTTTTGGAAGACTCGTAATACCGGTGCTATGCGAGTCCCATTGAAAGAATAGGATACGCAATTGACGTAAGTGGATTTGCGGTATTTCCGTGTCTGGCCAAAAAAGTGAGCGGTACACCTGTACCTTCAAGACTCGTAATACCAGCAGGCGTTAAAAAGCAGCGTTGGGACCGGCCAACGCTGCTTTTTAAGCCTAATGCAAGACTCGTAATCTAGGCCTTTGTTTCCGCCAGGGGGTGTTAAAAAGCAGCGTTGGGACCGGACAACGCTGCTTTTTAAGCCTAACGCAAGACTCGTAATCTAGGCCTTTGTTTCTGTTGCTAGTATATGCCTATTTGATCATGTGTCTGCTACTAGATGCAGTGCCACAGTATACTCAGGAACTAGATGCAGTGCCACAGTATACTCAGGAACTAGATGCAGTGCCACAGTATACTCAGGAACTAGATGCAGTGCCACAGTATACTAAGGAACTAGGTGCAGTGCCACAGTATACTCAGGAACTAGATGCAGTGCCACAGTATACTCAGGAACTAGATGCAGTGCCACAGTTTACTCAGGAACTAGATGCAGTGCCACAGTATACTAGGGAACTAGGTGCAGTGCCACAGGATACTCGGGAACTAGATGCAGTGCCACAGTATACTCGGGAACTAGATGCAGTGCCACAGTATACTCAGGAACTAGATGCAGTGCCACAGTATACTAAGGAACAAGGTGCAGTGTCACAGTATACTCAGGAACTAGATGCAGTGCCACAGTATACTCAGGAACTAGATGCAGTGCCACAGTATACTCAGGAACTAGATGCAGTGCCACAGTATACTAAGGAACTAGGTGCAGTGACACAGGATACTCAGGAACTAGATGCAGTGCCACAGTATACTCAGGAACTAGATGCAGTGCCACAGTATACTCAGGAACTATATGCAGTGACACAGTATACTCAGGAACTAGATGCAGTGCCACAGTATACTCAGGAACAAGATGCAGTGCCACAGTATACTCAGGAACTAGATGCAGTGCCACAGTATACTAAGGAACTAGGTGCAGTGCCACAGGATACTCAGGAACTAGGTGCAGTGCCACAGGATACTCAGGAACTAGATGCAGTGCCACAGGATACTCAGGAACTAGATGCAGTGCCACAGTATACTAAGGAACAAGGTTCAGTTCCACAGTATACTCAGGAACTAGGTGCAGTGCTGCAGGACTTACAGGCTAGAACAGAGTGCCTCTGGAAAGGACAGTAGGCCTCAGGACTCACAGGCTAAGATTGCAGGACTCAGGACACACTGCCTAGGATTTCAGGACTCACGGGCTAGAATAGCAGGCCCCAGGACTCACAGGCTAGAATTGTACGTCACAGGACTCTCAGGCTAGGACAGCAGAATTTACGACTCACAGGCTAGTATAGTGGGCCTCGGGACTTACAGGCTAGGATAACATGTGTGCAGGTGCAGTGCCACAGGATACTCAGGGACTAGATGCAGTGCCACAGTATACTCAGGAACTAGATGCAGTGCCACAGTATACTCAGGAACTACTCAGGAACTAGATGCAGTGCCACAGTATACTAAGGAACTAGATGCAGTGCCACAGTATACTAAGGAACAAGGTTCAGTGCCACAGTATACTCAGGAACTAGGTGCAGTGCTGCAGGACTTACAGGCTAGAACAGAGTGCCTCTGGAAAGGACAGTAGGCCTCAGGACTCACAGGCTAAGATTGCAGGACTCAGGACACACAGCCTAGGATTTCAGGACTCACAGGCTAGAATAGCAGGCCCCAGGACTCACAGGCTAGAATTGTACGTCACAGGACTCTCAGGCTAGGACAGCAGAATTTACGACTCACAGGCTAGTATAGTGGGCCTCGGGGCTTACAGGCTAGGATAACAAGTCAAGGGACTCACGGTCTAGGATTACAGGTTACAGAGCTCTCAGGCTAGAACAAGCAGGCACCAGAGACTAGGGCAGCAGGTCACAGGACTCACAGGCTAGGATTACATGTCACAGGACTCACAGGCTAGGATAACAATTCTTAGGACTCACAGGCTAGGATATCGTCATAGGACTCACAGGCTAGGATAACAAGTCAGAGGCTAGGATAACATATCATAGGACTCACAGGCTAGGATAACATGCCATAGGACTCACAGGCTAGTATTGCAGGTCCCAGGATTTACAGGCTAGGATAGCAGGCCTCAGGACTTGCAGGTTAGGATAGCAGGCCTCTGGACTTACAGTCTAGGATTGCAGGTCACATGACTTACAGGCTAGGAAAGAAGGCCTCTTAACTTACAGGTTAGGATTGCATGTCACAGGACTCGCAGGCTAGGATAGCAGGCCGCAAGACCGCAGTGCCATAATAGGATACATGACCTGGTATCAGTCCACAAGATGCTTTAACAGATTGCTCACAAGGCTAGAGAGGGCTTTCAGCACAAGCCAAACTGGAAACAGAGAAATCCTTAATGCCAGAGCACCTGAATAGTGGAAGGGCCCGGCAATTTATAGGAGATCAGCAAGACAGGTGCAAGCAACTGAAAATTAATCACAGAATGGCAGAGGAGTAAGCTGCAGGTGAAAAATTTAAAGGGATGTGTACCGCCCAGGAACGTATGTGACAGTACCTCCCTCCCAAGGCCAATCTCATGGTAACGTTAACCCTCACTTGCAGAAGAATAAACAGGAATTATCTAAAGAGCAGGAGGCAGGACATTTCTTCAGGTTTCAAAATATGAATGCCCTCACCAGGGCTGAATTTGCAAACCACTACTGAGCCAAGAACCATGCTCATCCAAGAGCAGAGGCTAAGGCTTTGTTCATTGTACATAATGTGCATGAGGGTTGAAGACAGAATGCACGCCAACCTATCTGAGGGAATGCAAAATCAATATGCATACAGGAAATAAGGCAACATAATGAAAAATTAATTTCAATGTTTTGTTCTACTATGCCTAATAAATCAGTTTATAGCAACAACAAAAAATGCTAAACTAATAATTAAATTGATATTATTAAAAACCTGGCCGCAGGCGGCGTTTCTCTGGGCAGCACCTTAAGTGGATGCAATATTGGTAGCTCCGTGTGGATCACTGTTAATCTGCCTATTATCAGTGAATTAACAGAACATCCAGCTAAATTACTTCAATATATTGAATCTATAGATCAAGACGATTTGAAACATATGCTTTATAGAGTTCTCCACCTTTGCAAACCAATACGGAACGTTGAGGCCTAAGGCAGGCTCATTACAGAGAGGTTCTCAACACCCCCCCCCGGTATTACTTCAGGCCGGGTAAACAGTGCACAGACACTGGACAAAACATCTATCATCTATACTATCTATGTCTGCTATGTCATCCTTGTACTAGGGGATAAATAGGAGAGAGGATTGAGAAACTTTATTGGTACACTCGTATTTGTAAGACATGGCGCCTTGTTTCACTATATTACTTAAGGCTGTGACCCGCTTACTAGATGAGCATCATGAGAGGATATTACAAACCTGGTCGGCTAAAATTGACAGTGTTCGAGAGCTTACCAAGCAAACTAGCCATCGACACAATGTGCCTGAAGTTTCCCTAGAGAAATATGACGAAGAGGCCAGCTCCCAAGCGTACATCCCAAACCCACCGGATCCCTCGCCACAGGCTCAGGCCCTGGCGGGGACAGTGCAGCACTGTTCTCTGAGTACTCTGATGGGTGACGCTTTAGCTATGGATAATTCCTCTTATTGCTCCCCAGGAATGGGAGCGTTAACAGGAGGCTCCTTCACAAGGAAGCCGAATGCAGGGAGACCTGCGAGCATGGCCAGAGCGGAACTGCATGTTGCTTCTCCCGGACTTAAGGGGACCTATAATGAGCAGACAAATAGGAGGGGGATGGTCTCAGGACTCTCGCCATACCCGATGTCAAAGGACGCCACACTGGGGGCACTTGTCTCGCCTAGATTTGCAGGCCATCGCACTCAAAGTTCCACTAAAAGGGGAAATTTGTCTGAGCCTGACATCCGCAGCATAACCGGCAACGAGTTTACGCCGCATAGTCCTCTTCTTTTTGGGTCACAACCCCTGATCTCCAGTAATGAAGACGCAGTAAGGAGAACAGGCATCGGATAAGATGATATATAATGTCCCACGCTGCTCTCTCTGGTTTTGATGCAGGACACCTGGACTGACCGATATTTTAATACACACGCAGAACTTCCTTTAAGGTGCAATAGGCACGTCTAATCCCTGTCTATACTATGTTTGGGGTCACTTCACTAAGCCCTTTGATGGTTGTCTCTACTTCACAGTATTCCTTATTGTTGTTAATATTTATTTTTCCCTGTATCACTGTGAATAGGTAAACTACGCATAAGCACTACTAACCCTGTTTTGATGTAAGTCCCTCCCCCCCCCCTTGGCTTAACACAAGATAGCATAAAGAACAGTACAATGTGATGTCGGATTAACTTATAATGCAGGTATAATAATCTATACGTTAAAGGCTATGGCTATGCATCCTGCTTTCATTTATGTGTAAAGGTGTCTATAGATCTACATTTGTCACTGTGACACACTAATTAATATGGTAGCTTCTATTGCTCAGACTTTAATGTAAATATTCTGCGCTATTTTGTAGTGCTCATCTAAGTGTTTTCCTTGGAAAACTACTTACATGCCACAAGATAATTTATATTAATGTTCAATGTTGGAGGAAATGTCTTGTAAATTATCAGAGTTTTCATGGGCACTGTTACATTTTTATATATGCCCTGCGGCAGAGGTGCTTGACCGTAAGGGAGGGTAGGCTCATCTTCCTCCTTCAAAATCAGGGGTATTACTTCACTTTGGTGTCATGCGAAGGGAAGATATTTAGTTATGATAGCGCCCCCCTACCACAAGTTTCTGCTTTCCTATATGTAGTTATGTTAGTTGAACTAGAGGTTCGCTTAGAACAAAGATTTGTCACCAGTATATTTACTCGCATGTCCCCTACAATTGATCAATATCCCTGTTTTTTCTCTTTCCTGTACCCATACTTTGAATTGGCAGACATAGGAACATTTTACTTTGTTTCTTTATTAAATTCTACGGTCCAAACATGACTGTACTTATCATTAACATCCCCCTATTGAGTCTCATATTTCCATGGGCTCAAGAGTGGCCTCTTGAAGGGTTGGGGGCACATACCTACTTATTAAAACCATAAAATGAGGTCCATTACTAGTGCTCAGCAGCTTTATATATGAGGCTATTAGCTTGACTTTTAATTATCTTCATAATTAACTGCTATGCATATCCTTGTCATGCTTGTATAATATTCTGTATACGCTGTTTTTACTGTTGTACATTTACTTGGAGTTGTACTTTTTATTTGAATAACCTCAATAAAAATTATTTAAAAAAAATAACCTGGCCGCTACCAAAACTGTGTGGAGAAGTTAATTACCAAGAGCTTGGTAGATGCTGAGTAATTCTGGTGACTTCTATGGGCCCTGGTAGATCCAAGCTATTTTGGAGAAGCTAATTACTGAGAGCCTGGTACAATAGGTACCAACCCATTCTGTTAGCCATTCTGGTGAAGGTTATTTCTGAATGCCAAGTAGCCACTGAGCCAGTCTGATGAACATAATTGCTGACTGCCTGGAGGCTACCTTGATAGTCTGCAGAAGGCAATTAGAGCCTGGAAGCTATAGAGCGAGTCTGGAGAAGCTAATTACTAAGAGCCTTATAGATACTGAGCCTTTCTGGAAAGCTAATTACTAAGAACCTGGTAGATATTGAGCAATTCTGGAAAGCTAATTACTGAGAGTCTGGTAGATACTGAGCCATTCTGCTGCATCTAATTACTGAGAGCCTAGTAGCTATTGAACCATTCTGGAAAAACAAATTAGTGATGGCCTGGTAGGTACTTAGCTTTTCTGCAGAAGCTCATTTTTGTTCACCTGGTAGTTACTGAGCCCGTCTGCTGAAGGTAATTGCTGATTGTCTTAAAGCTACAGTCTGCAGAAACCAATTATTGAGAGCCTGGTTGCTACCAAGCCAGTTTGCAAAATCTAATTACTGGGAGCCTGATATGGATTTATAGACTAATGTTACTTGATTAAAAAAACTTTTAGTTCTTTCACTTCAAATCTATGTATATTAATGTAGAGGTATTGATCATCATAAAATATTTAATAAAGTAGGACAATGCACTTTGTGTTTGATAAATAATGTGTTAGAGAAATGGCTTGAAAAATGAGTGTTTATGATCCATAGTAGTTGTACAAAAATAGCCAACTAACGGCTTGCAGACTGTATAAACCATAGCTTTCAGTGGTTGGCATTGGGCAGCCAAGGACATGCATGTGGCCTTGAGAGGTTTTTCTATAGACCGTATTATCTTGTACACAACAGGGAAGACTCATTTTATTATCCCTTATAACAGTGATTTGCAACCTTTTTTTTGCCGTGGCACACTTTTTTACATTAAAAAATCCTGCGGCACACCACCATCCCAAAATTTTACAAAATCACACATTGTAGCCTAATACAGGATATATATATATATATATATATATATATATATATATATATACACACACACATACACACACACTGTACTGTGCTGTCATGCCATGCCTCCTACAAACTATACATGACATATTGACATTCATTCACAAACAATCATAATGATTGTCTGTGAATGAATGTCAATGTCATGGTTGTAAATGATGCCTGATGAGCCTGTCACATACTTCCCCAATATTTCAAAATTTGAAAGAGGGACACCCCCTCACTGTTGTAATTTTGCCATGGCACACCTGAGGATCTCTCAGGGCACACCAGTGTGCCACGGCACACTGGTTGAAAAACACTGCCCTATAACACACACTTCTCATGTCTTATTTTTCAAATCACATGCACTCACCAATCTCTCTCCCCTCACTTACTTACAAACATACATACTCTGAAAGGCTGCAAAGGACTGGAGTGGGCCTATATGCAGCTCTTTGAATGATACATGATGCATATCTCTGTTCAAGAGCTTAAGACAATGCATCCTTTTATTGCTAGTGCATTTTGGTTTTGAATAGACTACACTTATTTGCAAAAATTCTGCTAGTACAAGCTTTTTCAGTGTGAATGTTTTACTTGTATAGGCCCATGGAGATTATCTAGATGTGTTCAGTGTAACAACATATTTAATAGCATGCAAAGACACACATCTGCAAGTGAGAAGTAACTGTAGGCATGAGCAGTATATTGCAAATACACAGTGTCTCCTTTTTTGACTGTGGTTGTTTTCCCACCAACCCTGGGCATTTGCATGTCTCGGCCTGACTCAGTTTCAAACCTGGAAACAAAAAAAAAATGGAAACCCGAACTGTCTGTGTCATTTTTGGACAGGTGGCAACCCTACCCGTTAAACTGACTAATATCTATAACAGCAAGATTGAAATATTCTTGTATCATATGTTGTATTTTTTAATTTCAGTTAATATCCCAAATCTTTTCTATTTCTTGTTTAGACTTCAAAAATGTGAGAAAGCTAGACAAGCAGCTGAAGAAAATAGTAACAAATTAAAATTGGATTTAGGAGTCAAAAATCAAGCTTTATTGCAAGAAGTTGAAAAACTGGATAAACAATGGTAAGCTATAAAAGGTATATATAACCACACAATTTAATATTAACTCACTACAACAAATAATGTCAGTGTTACTACATAGGAAATCCTGACTTGATAGATAAGAGACCATAATAATTTTATCATAATAATTTTTATGAAGACTGAATAAGTAATACAGCATTCTGATGGCTTATTTTGTTTGGAGATACATAATTAGCATATATAATTGAGCTTCCGTTTTAAAGGGACTGCAAAGTAAAAAATTAAACTTTAATGATTTTGATAGAGAATGCAATTTTAAACAACTTTCCAATTTATTTATATTATCTAATTTGCTATATTATCTTGGTAACCTTTGTTGAAAAGCATACAGAGGTATACTCAGGAGCAGCAATGCACTACTGGAAATCCGTTTCTGATTGGTGGCTGCACTTATATGCCTCTTTCTCCTACATTGGTGTGTCCGGTCCACGGCTTCATCCTTACTTGTGGGAATATTCTCTTCCCCAACAGGAAATGGCAAAGAGAGCACAGCAAAAGCTGCCCATATAGCCCCCCCTCTGGCTCCGCCCCCCAGTCATTCTCTTTGCCGCTCTGAACAAGTAGCATCTCCACGGGGATGGTAAAGAGTATGTGGTGTTAGTTGTAGTTTTATTTCTTCTATCAAGAGTTTGTTATTTTAAAATAGTGCCGGTTTGTACTATTTACTCTACAACAGAAAGTGATGAAGAGTTCTGTTAAAAGAGGAGTATGATTTTAGCAACAGTAACTAAAATCCATTGCTGTTCCCACGCAGGACTGTTGAGCCCAGAGAACTTCAGTTGGGGGGGAACAGTTTGCAGACTTTTCTGCTCCAGGTATGACTAGTCTCTTTTCTAACAAGACATAGTAATGCTAGAAGACTGTCATTTCCCTTTTGGGATCGGTAAGCCATTTTCTTAGACTCATAACAGAATGAAGGCTTATAAATGGGCTATATACTGGTTGACACTATTGTGGGCTAAATCGATTGATTTATATAATATTTATATGATTTTTGGAGTGTTTTGAGACTTGGAAACACTTTTGGGAACGTTTTATTACGCCTGGCAGTGTGTTAGACACCTAATCTAGTCAGGAAGGCCCCTTCACTCTGGTATGCAGAGGGAGGAAGCCTCATTTTCGCGCCTTAATTGCGCATTTACTTCTGGAAGCAGTGCATGCAGCTTCATGTGAGAGGGTCCTGTGGCCACAAAAACTATTCTAAGAGGCTTATTTCTGTGGTGAATAACCCCCAAGGAAGGAAAAGCCGCAGCAAAAGGCTGTGGCAGGGACTGTAGAGGGTTTAAACTGCTAAATTGAACAATTAGCTCCGGTTTGCTCATTTAAGGGGTTAAAGACTTGAAATTTGGTGTGCAATACTTTCAAAGCATTAAGACACTAGGGTGCAAATTTCGTAAAGATCTGATAATTCCTTCATAGTTTTTCAAACATTCAGAAATAAAGTGTACTCTGTTTATTATTTAAAGAGACAGTAACGGTTTTGTTTAAAAAGTTTTTTTTGCATTAATAGCCTGACTAAGTCTGTCTAACATGTCTGTACCTTCAGATAGATTATGTTCTGTGTGTATGGAGGCCAAGGTGATTCCCCCTTTAAATGTATGTGAAAATTGTGCCATGGCGTCCAAACAAAGTAAGGACAGTAATGTCACATTTAATAAGGTTGCCCAAGATGATTCTTCAAATGAAGGTAGTGGGGATAGTTCATCATCCTCTCCTTCTGTGTCAACACCAGTTATGCCCGCGCAGTCGACACCTAGTACATCTAGCGCGCCAATGCTTGTTACTATGCAACAATTAACTGCAGTAATGGATAATTCTATAGCAAATCTTTTATCCAAGCTGCCAACACTTCCCAGAAAGCGTGATTGCTCAGTTTTGAATACAGAGGATGAGCAAGTGGGCGCTGATGATAGTTTATCTGTAATACCCTCACACCAGTCTGAATTGGCAGTGAGGGAGAGGCTGTCTGAGGGAGAAATTTCTGATTCAGGAAAAGTTTCTCAGCAGGCAGAACCTGATATCGTGACGTTTAAATTTAAGTTAGAACATCTCCGCGCCCTGCTTAAGGAGGGGCTAACTACTCTTGACGATTGCGACTCTTTGGTAATTCCAGAGAAATTGTGCAAAATGGACAAATTCCTTGAGGTCCCTGTGCACGCTGATGCCTTTCCGATACCCAAGAGGGTGGCGGACATAGTGAACAAGGAGTGGGAGAAGCCAGGTATACCTTTTGTCCCACCTCCTATATTTAAGAAAATGTTCCCCATTGTCGACCCCAGAAGGGACGCATGGCAAACAGTCCCTAAGGTTGAAGGAGCAGTTTCCACGTTGGCCAAGCGCACGACTATTCCCATTGAGGACAGTTGTGCTTTCAAAGATCCTATGGATAAAAAATTGGAAGGATTGCTTAAAAAGATATTTGTTCAGCAAGGTTTCCTTCTTCAGCCAATTTCGTGCATTATTCCTGTCACCACGGCGGCGTCTTTTTGGTTCGAGGAAATAGAAAATTCGCTCAATAAGGAGACTCCATATGAGGAAGTCATGGACAGAATTCACGCACTAAAGTTGGCTAATTCCTTTATTTTAGATGCCGCTTTGCAATTGGCAAAATTAGCGGCGAAAAATTCAGGTTTTGCAATTGTGGCGCGCAGAGCGCTTTGGCTAAAATCTTG
This sequence comes from Bombina bombina, assembly GCF_027579735.1. Lineage (NCBI taxonomy): Eukaryota > Metazoa > Chordata > Amphibia > Anura > Bombinatoridae > Bombina > Bombina bombina. Next base: position 458,739,571 of record NC_069504.1, on the reverse strand, counting down.
GTCGGCGGATGTGTCATCCAAGACAAAATTGCTTAATATTCCTTTCAAAGGTAAGACCCTTTTTGGGCCAGAATTGAAGGAGATTATTTAAGACATCACTGGGGGAAAGGGCCATGCCCTCCCACAGGATAGGCCTTTCAAGGCTAAGAACAAATCTAATTTTCGTTCCTTTCGCAACTTCAGGAACGGACCGTCTCCTAACTCTGCAGCCTCTAGACAAGAGGGTAACGCTGGAAACCAATGCAAGGCTGGAACAAGGGTAAACAGGCCAAGAAGCCTGCTGCTGCTACCAAGACAGCATGAAGGGGTAGCCCCCGATCCGGGACCGGATCTAGTAGGGGGCATACTTTCTCTCTTTGCTCAGGCTTGGGCAAGAGATGTTCAGGATCCCTGGGCACTAGAAATAGTCTCTCAGGGTTATCTTCTAGAATTCAAGGAACTTCCTCCAAGGGGAAGGTTCCACATGTCTCGCTTATCTTCAGACCAGATAAAGAGACAGGCATTCTTACATTGCGTAGGAAATCTATTAAAGATGGGAGTGATACACCCAGTTCCAACAGTGGAACAAGGTCAGGGGTTTTACTCAAACCTGTTTGTAGTTCCCAAAAAAGAGGGAACTTTCAGACCAATTCTGGATTTAAAAATTCTAAACAAATTCCTCAGAGTTCCATCGTTCAAAATGGAAACCATTCGAACGATTTTACCAACAATCCAGGAGGGTTAATACATGACTACCGTGGATTTAAAGGATGCGTACCTACATATCCCTATCCACAAAGATCATCATCAGTTCCTAAGGTTCGCCTTTCTGGACAAACATTACCAGTTCGTGGCTCTTCCATTTGGTTTAGCCACTGCTCCCAGAATTTTCACAAAGTTGCTAGGGTCCCTTCTAGCGGTTCTAAGACCGAGGGGCATTGCAGTGGCACCTTACCTAGACGACATCCTAATCCAAGCGTCGTCCCTTTCCAGATCAAGGGCTCATACAGACATTGTATTAGCTTTTCTCAGGTCTCACGGGTGGAAGGTGAACATGGAAAAGAGTTCCCTGTCCCCGTCTACAAAAGTTCCTTTTCTGGGAACAATAATAGATTCTGTAGAAATGAAGATTTTTCTGACAGAGGTCAGAAAATTAAAGCTTCTAAAGGCTTGTCAAGTTCTTCAATCTATTCATCAGCCTTCCATAGCTCAGTGCATGGAAGTAATAGGTTTAATGGTTGCAGCAATGGACGTGGTTCCTTTTGCTCGAATTCATCTAAGACCATTGCAACTGTGCATGCTCAGACAGTGGAATGGGGATTATGCAGACTTGTTTCCCCAGATTCAAGTAGACCAGTTAACCAGAGACTCACTCCGTTGGTGGTTGACTCAGGATCACCTGTCTCAGGGAATGGGTTTCCGCAGACCAGAGTGGGTCATTGTCACGACCGACGCCAGTCTATTAGGCTGGGGCGCGGTCTGGGACTCCCTGAAAGCTCAGGGTCTATGGTCTCGGGAAGAGTCTCTTCTCCCGATAAACATCCTGGAACTGAGAGCGATATTCAATGCGCTCCGGGCTTGGCCTCAACTAGCGAAGGCCGGATTCATAAGATTTCAGTCGGACAACATGACGACTGTAGCTTACATCAATCATCAGGGAGGAACAAAGAGTTCCTTGGCGATGAGAGAGGTATCCAAGATCATCAAATGGGCGGAGGATCACTCCTGCCATCTATCTGCAATTCACATCCCAGGAGTAGACAACTGGGAGGTGGATTATTTGAGTCGTCAGACTTTCCATCCGGGGGAGTGGGAACTCCACCCGGAGGTCTTTGCCCAGTTAACTCAATTATAGGGCATTCCAGACATGGATCTGATGGCGTCTCGTCAGAACTTCAAGGTTCCTCGCTACGGGTCCAGATCCAGGGATCCCAAGGCGACACTGGTGGATGCATTAGTGGCGCCTTGGTCGTTCAACCTAGCTTATGTGTTTCCACCGTTTCCTCTCCTTCCCAGGCTCGTAGCCAGGATCAAACAGGAGAAGGCCTTTGTGATTCTGATAGCTCCTACGTGGCCACGCAGGACTTGGTATGCAGACCTGGTGAATATGTCATCGGCTCCACCATGGAAGCTACCTTTGAGACAGGATCTTCTAGTACAAGGTCCATTCGAACATCCAAATCTAGTCTCTCTGCAGCTGACTGCTTGGAAATTGAACGCTTGATTTTATCTAAGCGTGGGTTTTCCGATTCAGTTATAGATACTCTGGTCCAAGCCAGAAAACCTGTGACTAGGAAAATTTACCATAAAATATGGAAAAAATATATCTGTTGGTGTGAATCCAAGGGATTCTCTTGGAGTAAAATTAAAATTCCTAAGATTCTTTCCTTTCTCCAAGAGGGTTTGGATAAAGGGTTGTCAGCGAGTTCTCTAAAAGGACAAATATCTGCTTTGTCTGTTTTGTTACACAAACGCCTGGCAGCTGTGCCAGATGTACAAGCTTTTGTACAGGCTTTAGTCAGAATCAAGCCTGTTTACAGACCCATGACTCCTCCATGGAGTCTAAATTTAGTTCTTTCAGTTCTTCAAGGGGTTCCGTTTGAACCTCTTCATTCCATAGATATTAAGTTACTATCTTGGAAAGTTCTGTTTTTGGTTGCTATTTCTTCTGCTAGAAGAGTTTCTGAATTGTCTGCTTTGCAGTGTGATCCACCCTATCTGGTATTCCATGCAGATAAGGTTGTTTTGCGTACCAAACCTGGTTTTCTTCCAAAAGTGGTTTCCAACAGGAATATTAACCAGGAAATAGTTGTTCCTTCTCTGTGTCCGAATCCAGTTTCGAAGAAGGAATGTTTGTTACACAATTTAGATGTGGTCCGTGCTTTAAAATTCTATTTAGATGCAACAAAGGATTTCAGACAGACTTCATCTTTATTTGTCGTTTATTCTGGTAAGAGGAGAGGACAGAAAGCTACTGCTACCTCTCTTTCTTTTTGGCTGAAGAGCATCATCCGATTGGCTTATGAGACTGCCGGACGGCAGCCTCCTGAACGAATTACAGCTCACTCTACTAGAGCTGTGGCTTCCACATGGGCCTTCAAGAACGAGGCTTCTGTTGATCAGATATGTAAGGCAGCGACTTGGTCTTCTCTGCACACTTTTGCCAAATTTTACAAATTCGATACTTATGCTTCTTCGGAGGCTATTTTTGGGAGAAAGGTTTTGCAAGCCGTGGTGCCTTCCGTTTAAGTAACCTGACTTGTTCCCTCCCTTCATCCGTGTCCTAAAGCTTTGGTATTGGTTCCCACAAGTAAGGATGAAGCCATGGACCGGACACACCAAGGTAGGAGAAAACAGAATTTATGCTTACCTGATAAATTTCTTTCTCCTACGGTGTGTCCGGTCCACGGCCCGCCCTGGCTTTTAGTCAGGTTTCAAAATTTTTTATTTCTATACACTACAGTCACCACGGCACCCTATGGTTTCTCCTTTTTCTCCTAACCGTCGGTCGAATGACTGGGGGGCGGAGCCAGAGGGGGGGGCTATATGGGCAGCTTTTGCTGTGCTCTCTTTGCCATTTCCTGTTGGGGAAGAGAATATTCCCACAAGTAAGGATGAAGCCGTGGACCGGACACACCGTAGGAGAAAGAAATTTATCAGGTAAGCATAAATTCTGTTTTTCTTTCGTAAGATGATGAGTCCATAGGAATTTCATAACGTGGGATATACTTCCCACCACTAGAAGGAGGCAGAGATTCCTCACAAGAGCTTTAATACCTTCTTACCTTCTCTCGCCTCAGTTTTGTCTCAGCCTTCCAGGAGATAAGCCTGAAGATTAGGTGCTTTAAAAAAATGGATTTTATGGGAGCTCAAACCAATGTGAGACTCTTAACCTTGATGCAGATTAATTCAGTATGAAGAGAGCAGCTAAATGAAGGTTTCAGCACACTGAATGAGACATTGGCACAGTAATACCGTATGTGCACAGCATCTCCCCATGGGCTTTCAGCCATAATTACCCACAAATGTCATGGGGACATGTCCCTTAGCCTCCCCCTAAGGGATTACAGGTCTCCTCTAAAATCCTCTGCAGTACTTGTACTGGATAGGCTCTCTACTGTATACAGCAAGTAACTCCATGCTAATAAGCTTTAGCTGGGGTATTAAATCCCATATGTTATGGAATTCCTTTGGACTCTCTTATCTTACAAAAGAAAACAAAATGTATGCTTACCTGATAAATTCATTTCTTTCAGGATGATGAGTACATAGGTCCCGTCCATTAAATATTTGGGTGACAGTTCTAATTTGCACCTCTGTAATCCCTGCTTTTGTCTTTCCTGCCTGTCTTTAAATTTCTCTGCTTGGCTATTCGTTAAACTAAGGAGAGAGGGGAGGTGGGAAGGAATTAAAGCTCTTGTGTGGACTCTAGGCCTTCTTGTGGCGGTAAGTATATCCCACTTGTTATGGAATTTCTATGGACTCTTATCATCCAGAAAGAAAATAATTTATCACATAAGGATACATTTTGTTTTTATTGGCTTACCCAGTAGTGCATTGCTGCTCCTTCAACAAAGGATACTAATAGAAAACAGCAAATTTGTTCATAAAAGTAAATTGTAATATTGTGTAAAATCGTGTATAAACATAATTTATCTAAGAACTTACCTGATAAATTAATTTCTTTCATAGTGGCAAGAGTCCATGAGCTAGTGACGTATGGGATATACATTCCAACCTGGAGAGGGCAAAGTTTCCCAAACCTCAAAATGCCTATAAATACACCTCCCACCTCACTCATACTTAAGTTTAACGTATAGCCAAGAAGTGAGGTGTAAAAAAGGAGTAAAAAGCATACAAAAAAGAGGAACTGGAAAAAATAATGTGCTTTATACAAAAAAATCATAACCACAAAAAATAGGGTGGGTATCATGGACTCTTGCCACTATGAAAGAAATGAATTTATCAGGTAAGTTTTTACATAAATTATGTTTTCTTTCATGTAAGTGGCAAGAGTCCATGAGCTAGTGTCGTATGGGATATAATACCCAAGATGTGGAAGTCCATGAGTCACTAGAGAAGGAGGGATAAAAATAAAAACAGCTATTTCCGCTGAGAAATTAAATCCCAAACAATAATTACGATTTCTTAAATATTTAAAAAAAAAACTCAAATCAAAGGCATGAGAATCAAGCTGAGACAACTGCCTGAAAAACCTACCTACCAAAGGCTGCTTCCGAAGAAGCAAACGCATACAAAATGGTAAATTGAAAAAGTATGCAAAGTAGACCAAGCTGCTGCTTTGCAAAGTTGATCAACTAAAGCTTCAATCTTGAAGTGGTAACTGATCTAGTAGAATGAGCTCTAATTCTCTAAGCTTTGTGAATCAAAAGTCTCAACCAAATAAATCAGATAAATAACAGAGACTTTCTGACCTTCCCTGGAGACAGAAAAAAATAACAAAAACACTAGAAGTCTTTCTGAAATCTTAAGTAGCCTCAACATAATATTTCAAAGCTCTTACCACATCCAACGAATGTAAAACCTTAAAATTAGGACACAAAAAAGGAACAACAATTTCCTTATTGATGTTGTTAGAATACACAACTTTAGGCGAATGAAATCCGCAAAACGTCTTTATCTTGATGGAAAATCAGATAAAGACACTCACAAGAGAGAGCAGACAATACAGAAACTCTTCAAGCAGAAGAGATAGCCAAAAGAAATAACACTTTCCAAGAAAGTAATTTATTGTCCAGAGAATACATAGACTCAAAAGGTAGAGACTGAAAAATCTTCAAAACCGAAATTGAGACTTCAAGGAGGTGATATAGATTTAAAAACAGGTTTAATATGAATCAAAGCCTGAACAAAACGATGAATATTTGGAAGATCAGCAATCTTTCTATGAAATTAGTCAGAAAGAACTATAAAATCCTAGGAATTTTAAAAGAATGCCAAGAATAATCATGAGTTGAACATCATGAAATATAGGTTTTCCAAACCCGAAAATAAAATCTCCTAGAAACAGACTTACGAGCCTGTATCATAGTGCTAGTAACTGAGTCAGAGAAACATCTATGACTAAACACTTAAGCGTTCAATTTCCAAACCTTCAAATTTAGAAATTTGAGATCCTATGGTAAAAACGGCCCACCAAAACAGAAGGTCTGGCCTTAAAGGAAGTGGCCAAGGCTGGCAACTGAACATCCTGACAAGGTCCGCATACCAAAACCTGAGAGACCAAGCTGGAGCTATCAGAAACAATTAAAAATTGTTCCATCATGATCTTGAAGATCACCCTTGGAAAAAAGAGGCGGAAAAAATGTAAGTAGGTTTGTAAAAACCAAAGAACTGCTACAGCATCCACTATCTCCACCTGAGGGTTATTGGCCCTGCAAAGGAATCTGGAAAACTTCTTGTTTAGACAAGAGACCATCAGATCTATTTCTGGAAGACCCCACATCTGTACAAGAAGAGAAAAAAAACACATCTGGATGGAGAGCACTCCCCCAGATATAAAGTCTGACGGCTGTGATAATCCCCTTTCCAATTGTCTATACCTGTGATGTAAATCGCCAAAATTAGACAAGAATTGTATTCTGTCCAATAAAGTATCCGAGATACTTCCTCCATAACTGAAGGACTGCAAGTGCCTCCTTGATGATTGACAAATGCCACTGTTGTGATATTGTCTGTTTAAAAAACAAATGTAAAAGTTGCCTCTTCAAAAGAAGCTACGCCTGAAGAGCCCTGAAAAATAGTTCTAAAATATTGATTGGTAACTTCGCCTCCTGAGGTTTCCAAACCCCTAGTGCTGTCAGAGACTCTCAGACAGCTCCCCCACTTGAAAAACTTGTATCTGTTGAAAATACAGTCCAGGTAGGACGAACAAATGAGGCCCCCTGAACAATAAGGTGATAGTCCAACCACTAAATCAGAGAGAAAAAAGTGTTGGCACCTATGCACCTATGGTGCAATATGCAAAGCTTTAGAAAACCCCAAACGAAAACGAGCAAAGAGGATCACACCTGATGCTGCAGTCATAAGACCAAAAACTTCTATGCACTTAACCACTGAAGGAAAAAATAGAGACTCAAGATTTAGACAAACTAAAATGAACTTCATTCATCTCTAGTCTATCAAAGAAAGAATCATAGACACTAAATCTTATCTGGAAACCTAAAAAGGTGAACCTTGTCTAAGGAATCAAGAAACACTATTGTAAATTGATCCTCCAACCATATCTTGAGAAAACCACACTAGTTGTTTCAAGTGAGATTCTGCTGAATGAAAAGATTAAAGCTAGTACCAAATATCATCCAAAAAAGACAACACCGCACTACCCTGCTCTCTGAATACAGAAAGAAGGACACCAAGAATCTTTGAAAAGAATATCTGAGCTGCCGCTAGCCCAAAAGGACAAGCGACACATTGGTAATGCTTATCTAGAAAAAAGAATCTCAGAAAACAATAGTGGTCTGAATTAAATAAAAATAAGCGTCCTGTAAGTCTATTGTGGACATGAAGTAACCTTGCTAAACAGAAAGGCAGAATAGTCCCTATAGTCACCATCTTGAAAGTTGGGACTCTTACAAAACGATATATAAAACTTTCAAATCCAGAATTGGTCTGAAAAGATTTTTTCTTTAGGACAATGAATAGATTTGAATAGAAACCAAAACTCAGTTCCTGCAGAGGAACTGGAACCATCACCCCTGAAAACTTTAAATCTGAAACACATTTCAGAAAAACCTGAGTTTTTACTAGGTTTGTTATAACGTGGAAAAGAATCTTCCCATGGGAGGTTTTTATTCTGAAACCTATTTGAAACCCCTGAGAAAACAATATTCTGAATCAACTGTCCAAATGTGTTGAAATAAATTCAATCTGCCCCCCCCCACCAGTAGAACTGGTTAAAAGGCCGCACCTTCATGCAGTTTTAGGGGCTGAAATTAGTTTAATTATAAGGCTTGGAATTATTCAAATTCAGAAAAAAAATCTAAAATCAGAGCCAGAGGCCTTAAGGGAATGAAAAAACAATTGGGAGATTAAAAATTACCCTTAGATTTCTTAACTTGGGGCAGAAAAGACTCCCTTTCCCCCACTAATAGAGGAGATAATAAAATCCAATAGAAAATATTAAAATAATTACTATCCTAAAATAATAAGATAGTAATATAAATTTAAACACCATATCAGAGATTTAAGTCATAAAACCTTTCTAGTAAAAATGGCTAAAAATAAGATTTAATATCAGTTAAAATTACATAAAATATAGCATCATAAATTAAATTATTAGCATGTTGAAGTAAAAGAACAATGCTTAGACAAAGATCTGATAACTAAACTGTCCAACCAAAAAAGTTGAAACAGCAGCAACATTTGCCATAGAAATGGCAGGTTAAAAATATATCCAATATGTAAATATGCTTCTTTTAAGATATGAAACAAACTTCCTATCTAAAAGATCCTTAAAAGAAGAAATATCTTCCATAGGATAGAAGAACGTTCGGCAAGAGAAGAAATAGCCCCACCTATAGGGACTTTTACCTAAAAACACTAAATTAGCCATAGGTAAAGGACATAGCTTTTATAACCTAGAAAAAAAGGTAAAAAAGAAGCACTACGTTTAGATTGCTTACTAAACATATGATAGATAGCATCTAGAAAAACTTACATCAGAAGCTTAAAAAAACAGAATTCAAATATTAGCTATTTTTCGGCTAGATTACGAGTTTTGCGTTATGAGTCAAAAAGCATCGTTATGGCTCTTTTTCACTACCGCTGGTATTACGAGTTTTGCAGGTATAGGTGCACCGCACACTTTTTTGGCCGTAACGCAACGTAACTACCACAGCTTTTAAAAAGTCATTTTTCAATGGGACTTCCATAGCACCGGTATTACGAGTTTGCCTGTCCGGCCAAAAAGTGAGCGGTACAGCCTATACCGTCAAGATCCATACCGTAAACTGAAAGTCAGTAGTTATGGGTTTTATGCTACAATGCCGTAACATAAAACTCATAACTAAAGTGCTAAAAAGTACACTAACACCCATAAACTACCTATTAACTCCTAAACCGAGGCCCTCCCGCATCGCAAACACTAAAATAAAATTATTAACCCCTAATCTGCCGCTCCCGACATCGCCGCCACTAGAATAAACATATTAACCCCTAAACAGCCGCATTACCGCATCGTAAACACTAGTTAAATACTAACCCCTAATCTGCCGTCCCCAATGTCGTCTCTACCTACAGTTATTAACACCTAATCTGCCGCCCCCAACGTCGCCGCCACTATACTAAAGTTTTTAACCCCTAAACCTAACCCTAAGTCTAACCTTAACTTTTCTTTAATATAATTAAAAGAAATCTAAATAAATATTACTATCATCAACTAAATAATTCCTATTTAAAACTAAATACTTACCTGTGAAATAAAACCTAAGCTAGCTACAATATAACTAATAGTTATATTGTATCTAGCTTAGGTTTTATTTTAATTTCACAGGCAAGTTTGTATTTATTTTAGCTAGGTAGACTAGTTAGTAGATCGTTATTAACTATTTACTAGCTACCTAGTTAAAATAAATACAAATGTACCTGTAAAATAAAACCTAACCTGAGTTACACTAACACCCAACCTTACACTACAATTAAATAAATTGCATTAATTAAATACAATTAATTAAATTACAAAAAAACAAAACACTAAATTACACAAAATAAAAAAGAAATTATCAAATATTTAAACTAATTACACGTAATCTAATAGCCCTATCAAAATAAAAAAGCCCCCCCCAAAAAAAAAACCCTAACCTATAATAAACTACAAATGGCCCTTAAAAGGGCCTTTTGCAAGGCATTGCCCCAAATAAATCAGCTCTTTTACCTGTAAAAAATAATACAAACAACACCCCAACAGTAAAACCCACCACCCACACAACCAACCCCCCAAATAAAATCCTATCTAAAAAAACCTAAGCTCCCCATTGCCCTGAAAAGGGCATTTGGATGGGCATTGCCCTTAAAAAGGGATTTAGCTCTTTTTCTGCCCAAACCCTAATCTAAAAATAAAACCCACCCAATAAACCCTTAAAAAAAACCTAACACTAACCCCCAAAGATCCACTTTGAAGACCGGACATCCATCCTCAACGAAGCGGCCGAAGTCTTCATCCAAGCTGGCAGAAGTCTTCATCCACACGCCATCTGCTATCTTCATCCATCCGTCACGGAGCGGCTCCATCTTCAAGACATCCGGCGCAGAGCATCCTCTTCTTTCCACAGCTAATGAAGAATGAAGGTTCCTTTAAGGGATGTCAGCCAAGATGGCGTCCCTTGAATTCCGATTGGCTGATAGAATTCTATCAGCCAATCGGAATTCAAGGTGAAAAAATCCTATTGCAATCAGCCAATAGGATTGAGCTTCAAGGGTTTATTGGGTGGGTTTTATTTTTAGATTAGGGTTTGGGCAGAAAAAGAGCTAAATGCCCTTTTAAGGGCAATGCCCATCCAAATGCCCTTTTCAGGGCAATGGAGAGCTTAGTTTTTTTTTTAGATAGGATTTTATTTGGGGGTTTGGTGGTGTGGGTGGTGGGTTTTACTATTGGGGGGTTGTTTGTAATTTTTTTTACAGGGAAAAGTGCTGATTTCTTTGGGGCAATGCCCCACAAAAGGCCCTTTTAAGGGCCATTGGTTGTTTATTGTAGGCTAGGGTTTTTTTTTTATTTTTTGGGGGGGTTATTTTTATAGGGCTATTAGATTAGGTGTAATTAGTTTAAATATTTAATAATTTCTTTTTTATTTTGTGTAATTTAATGTTTGTTTGTTTTTGTAATTTAGTTAATTGTATTTAATTAATATAATTTATTTAATTGTAGTGTAAGGTTAGGTGTTAAGTGTAACTCAGGTTAGGTTTTATTTTACAGATACATTTGAATTTATTTTAACTAGGTAGCTAGTAAATAGTTAATAAGCTAGATACAATGTAACTATTAGTTATATTGTAGCAAGTTTAGGGTTTATTTTATAGGTAAGTATTTAGTTTTAAATAGGAATTATTTAGTTAATGATAGGAATTTTTAATTAGATTTCTTTTAATTATATTAAAGTTATGGGTGTTAGGGTTAGACTTAGGGTTAGGGGTTAATAACTTTAGTATAGTGGCAGCGACGTTGGGGGCGGCAGATTAGGGGTTAATAAATGTATGTAGGTAGCGACGACATTGGGGCGGCAGATTAGGGGTTAATAAGTGTAGGTGGGTGGCGACAACATTGGGGGCGGCAGATTAGGGGTTAATAAGTGTAGGTGAGTGGTGGCGACATTGGGGGCGGCAGATTAGGGGTTAATAAGTATAATGTAGGTGGCGGCGATGTCGTGGGCAGCAGATTAGCGGTTAATAAATATAATGTAGATGTCGGGGGCAGCAGATTAGGGGTTAATAAATATAATGTAGGTGGCAGCGATGTCGGGGGCAGCAGATTAGGGGTGTTTAGACTCAGGGTTTATGTTACGGTGTTAGGTATAAACATAAATGTTCTGTCCCCATAGGAATCAATGGGGCTGCATTACAGAGCTTTACGCTCCTTTATTGCAGGTGTTAGGCTTTTTTTTAGCCGGCTCTCCCCATTGATGTCTATAGGGAAATCGTGCACGAGCACGTAAAACCAGCTCAAAGCAGCGCTAGTATTGGAGTGCAGTATGGAGCTCAATTTTGCTTAACGCTCACATATTGCCTGCTAACGCCGGGTTTATAAAAACCTTTAATAGCAGCGCTATAGGGAGGTGAGCGGTGGAAATAATTTGCCAGTTAGTACTGAACCGCTCTTGCCGCAAAAATCGTAATCTAGCCGTTTGTTATCAAGAGGACTAGATTCCTTAATACTCAAAGTAAACAATACTTGCTTAATAAAGAATGAATACATTGAATTGAAAATTTGATTTATCAAAATCAGTCTCTGAAATAGAATCCTCTGAGTCAGAGAAAACCACATCAGCAGAAATACTAAAGTATACTGTCGATCAATACAAACTTCATAGGTTTATGAGAAGTTAGGAGAGATCGTTTACGATAATTTGAAGGTGAAATAGCAGTCATAGCCTTCTCTATGTCTTTTGCAATATAATCCTTTATATCAACTGTAATACTATGTACAGTACATTAGACTGTGAAGGTAAAACAGTAGATGTATATGTACTATAGAAACATTATCAGTATGAATAGTAAAACATAACAAGTGCCACATATTGAAGCTGAAGAAATAAAATCAGCTAATTAAACTATATACACACTTAGCTTGGTAGAAATTGTGTACAGGCAGCATAGTTTCGACAGTAACATCAGAGGCAGGATCAGTTTGAGACATCTTGAAAAATGTAACAAAAAAATAAAAAATAAAATTTAAACCAAAATATCCAATTTCCAAATATGATATCTCTCTGTAACAAATGAAAGCAGAGAGCAAAAGAGGGAGAGACTAAACATAACAAAATTTTTGGCGCCAAAAATGACGCCAACAAAGATGACGCAAATGCTGAGAAAAATGTTTTGGGCGCCAAGGTTAACAGAAATTACATGATTTGTGTCATAAAAGGCACGACTTTGCGCCAAAAAGATTTGCGTCAACAAAGACACAAGAAATTACGTGACTCGCGTCACAACAAACGCAACCTCAGGTAAGAAAAAAATTTACTAAATTTCTCCCAAACATAATTTTCCGTGCTGAAACTTACTGTCTGAGACTGCAAAGGGAAATAAACATAGACCTGACTCATGGCAAATATATGCAATATGTATTTAAAACTTACCTGAAGACACCCATCCACAAAGAGCAGACAGCCAAACCAGTACTGAAACATATCAACAGAGGTAATGGTAGAGGAGTATAATGTTGATCTGTAAAGGGAGGTGGCAGATGAATCCCCACGACCAAATTTACAGAGAGTCTTAGAATAATTTTCCCATAGGTGAAAATATGGCATCATTATGCAGATACTCCCTTCACATCCCTTAGACGAACACTGTACTTTGAAAGGAACTGGGCTTCAAAATGCTTAGAAGCGCCTTTCACAGAAGAAATCAAGCATGACTTGCTTCACCATCTTTCAACGAAGGCAAAGTTTGTAAAACTGAAGTATGAGTGAGGTGGGAGGTGTAATTATAGGCATTTTGAGGTTTGGGAAACTTTGCCCCCTCCAGGTAGGATTGTATATCCCATATGTCACTAGCTCATGGACTCTTGCCACTTACATGAAAGAATTTGGGGTTTCCTAATCCTTTTAATACCATTTTTGTGGTTTAGGTAAAAAAAACTTTGACGGTGAAACTTTGTTTCAATACTGTTTTGATTTGATTTGTTTTTATTATGTGAATAAATATGCGCCTAGATTTAGAGTTCTGCGTTAGCCGTCAAAAGCAGCGTTAAGGGGTCCTAATACTGCTTTTGGCCACCCGCTGGTATTTAGAGTCGGCCAGGTAAAGGTGTACCGCTCACTTTCAAGCCGCGACTTTTCCATACCGCAGATCCCCTTACGCCAATTGCGTATCCTATCTTTTCAATGGGATCTTCCTAACGCCGGTATTTAGAGTCTTGACTGAAGTGAGCGTTACACCCTCTACCGACAAGACTCCTACCGCCCATGGAAAGGCTGTAGTTAAGAGCTTCATGGGCTAACGCCGGTATATAAAGCTCTTAACTACAGTGCTCTAAAGTACACTAACACCCATAAACTACCTATGTACCCCTAAACCGAGGGCCCCCCACATCGCCACCACTATAATAAATATTTTTAACCCCTAATCTGACGACCGCACATCGCCGCCATCTACATTATCCCTATGAACCCCTAATCTGCTGCCCCTAACATCTCCGATGCCTACATAATATTTATTAACCACTAATCTGCCCCCCCCCAACGTCGCCGCCACCTAACTACACTTATTAACACCTAATCTGCCGACCGGACCTCGCCACTACTCTAATAAAGTTATTAACCCCTAAAACGCTGCACTCCTGCCTCGCAAACCCTATAATAAATAGTATTAACCCTTAATCTGCCCCCCCCCCCCCAACGTCACCGCCGCCACCACCTAACTTCAAGTATTAACCCCTAATCTGCTGACCGGACCTCGCCGCTACTCTAATAAATGTATTAACCCCTAAAGCTAAGTCTAACCCTAACCCTAACACCCCCCTAAGTTAAATATAATTTTAATATAACGAAATAAATTAAATCTTATTAACTAAAGTATTCCTATTTAAAACTAAATACTTACCTGTAAAATAAACCCTAAACTAGCTGCAATATAACAAATAATTATATTGTAGCTATTTTAGGATTTATATTTATTTTACAGGCAACTTTGTATTTATTTTAACTAGGTACAATAGCTATTAAATAGTTATTTACTATGTAATAGCTACCTAGTTAAAATAATTACAAAATTACCTGTAAAATAAATCCTAACCTAAGTTACAATTAAACCTAACACTACACTATCAATAAATTAATTAAATAAATTACCTACAATTACATACAATTAAATAAACTAAACTAAATTACAAAAAAAAATTTACAAGAATATTAGGCTAATTACACCTACTCTAAGCCCTCTAATAAAATAAAAAAGCCCCCCAAAATAATAAAGGTCCCTACCCCAAAGTAATAAGCTCTTTTGCCTGTAAAAAAAAAATACAACCCCCCCAACATTAAAACCCACCACCCACATACCCCTACTCTAACCCACCCAAACCCCCCTTAAATAAACCTAATACTACCCCCCTGAAGATCTCCCTACCTTGAGTCGTCTTCACCCAGCCGGGCCGAAGTCTTCATCCGATGGGGCAGAAGAGGACATCCAGACCGGCAGAAGTCTTCACCCTATCCGGGCAGAAGAGGACATCCGGATCGGCAGACATCTTCATCCAAGCGGCATCTTCTATCTTCATCCATCCGGAGCGGAGCCATCTTCTTCCAGCCGACGCGGATCCATCCTCTTCAACCGACGCCTACTCGCCAAATGAAGGTTCCTTTAAATGACGTCATCCAAGATGGCGTCCCTCGAATTCCGATTGGCTGATAGGATTCTATCAGCCAATCGGAATTAAGGTAGGAAAAATCTGATTGGCTGATTAAATCAGCCAATCAGATTCAAGTTCAATCCGATTGGCTGATCCAATCAGCCAATTAGATTGAGCTCGCATTCTATTGGCTGTTCTGGTCAGCCAATAGAATGCAAGCTCAATCTGATTGGCTGATTTAATCAGCCAATCAGATTTTTCCTACCTTAATTTCCGATTGGCTGATAGAATCCTATCAGCCAATCGGAATTCGAGGGACGCCATCTTGGATGACGTAATTTAAAGGAATCTTCATTTGGCGAGTAGGCGTCGGTTGAAGAGGATGGATCCGCGTCGGCTGGAAGAAGATGGCTCCGCTCCGGATGGATGAAGATAGAAGATGCCGCTTGGATGAAGATGTCTGCCGGTCCGGATGTCCTCTTCTGCCCGGATAGGATGAAGACTTCTGCCGGTCTGGATGTCCTCTTCTGCCCCATCGGATGAAGACTTCGGCCCGGCTGGGTGAAGACAACTCAAGGTAGGGAGATCTTCAGGGGGGTAGTGCTAGGTTTATTTAAGGGGGGTTTGGGTGGGTTAGAGTAGGGGTATGTGGGTGGTGGGTTTTAATGTTGGGGGGGTTGTATTTTTTTTTACAGGCAAAGAGCTGATTACTTTGGGGCATGCCCCGGAAAAAGTCCTTTTAAGGGCTGGTAAAAGAGCTGATTACTTTTTAATTTAGAATAGGGTAGGGACCTTTATTATTTTGGGGGGCTTTTTTATTTTATTAGGGGGCTTAGAGTAGGTGTAATTAGCCTAATATTCTTGTATTTTTTTTTATTTTTTGTAATTTAGTGTTTGTTTTTTTTTGTAGTTTAGTTTATTTAATTGTATGTAATTGTAGGTAATTTATTTAATTAATTTATTGATAGTGTAGTGTTAGGTTTAATTGTAACTTAGGTTAGGATTTATTTTACAGGTAATTTTGTAATTATTTTAACTAGGTAGCTATTAAATAGTAAATAACTATTTAATAGCTATTGTACCTATTTAAAATAAATACAAAGTTGCCTGTAAAATAAATATAAATCCTAAAATAGCTACAATATAATTATTCATTATATTGTAGCTAGTTTAGGGTTTATTTTACAGGTAAGTATTTAGTATTAAATAGGAATACTTTAGTTAATAAGATTTAATTTATTTTGTTATATTAAAATTATATTTAACTTAGGGGGGTGTTAGGGTTAGTCTTGGCTTTAGGGGTTAATACATTTATTAGAGTAGCGGCGAGGTCCGGTCGGCAGAGTAGGGGTTAATACTTGTAGTTAGGGGGGGCAGATTATGGGTTAATAAATATAATATAGGTGTCGGCGATGTTGGGGGCAGCAGATTAGGGGTTCATAGGGATAATGTAGGTTGCGGCGATGTCCGGAGCGGAAGATTAGGGGTTAATAATAAAATGCAGGTGTCAGCGATAGCGGGGGCGGCAGATTAGGGGTTAATAAGTGTAAGGTTAGGGGTGTTTAGACTCGGGGTTCATGTTAGGGTGTTAGGTGCAGACTTAGAGAGTGTTTCCCCATAGAAAACAATGGGGCTGCGTTGGGAGCTTAACGCTGCTTTTTTGCAAGTGTTAGTTTTTTTTCGAGCCCAAACTGCCCCATTGTTTACTATGGGGGAATCATGCACGAGCATGTTTTGCCAGCTTACCGCTACCGTAAGCAACGCTGGTATTGAGGGTTGAAGTGGCGGTAAATTCGGCTCAACGCTCCCTTTTTGGAGCCTAACGCAGCCCCTCAGACAACTCTAAATACCAGCGTTGTTTGGAAGCAGCGGTAGGAAAAAAAGCTGCGTTAGCTACGCGGGTCTTTACCGACAAAACTCTTAATCTAGCCGATGGACTTTATAATAATACAGATTATTTTTTTGTGATGTAATTCTGAACTGTAAAATAAATACTGTATTAATGTGTTACATTGTGTGATAGGACGCATTCAAGATTTTAGAAACAATTCTTTTGCATGTGACCTTCAATGATACATTTTTTGAAAGAAAAGTGTTCTTAGTATAAAATAAACTGAAGGAAAAGTAGATTAATATGGAACATCATATTTAGGTCTCAGCTAAGATGTGGGAAAACACTTAATTTTGAAAATATAATAAAGGAAGGAGCGCCCAAGAAAACCAGGGGGGACCGAGCTGTCACTAAAATATCCCCTCCAGGATAAATGTGGTCAAGTTAAAACTAATTTCAATAAATTGACAGTACCACAGGTATGCACAGAGATTTGTTTTTGCCAAAATGCTCTCCAGGTCGGAGAGTAAAGTGCCTCAGTCACATCATTGTTGCCCCGACCCAAAGGGGGTTTCTACTAATCAAGCTTTCAATTCTACAGATATGATGAACATCAATGATACCAAAATCTTGTGCATACCGCCTTAGCATCTAATTTTGAGCAGTGTTTCCATTATGGTAGCGACATTCTTATCTAGCCCATAGTAACTGATATGTAACACAGGCGAACCAATGTGGCAAAGTGTATTTGTGCTTTATTGCCTTCTGGATCTAGACTCTGAGTACATAATCCACGGTTCCCAAATGGAGATGAAACGTTCTTTAGCGTCTAAAACGTCAACAGCATTACTGCTCATTTGGTAGTAGTCTACTTTGTTCAAAATAATCTGAAAGGTTGGGACTATTTACTTCCAGAACTGAGCTATAGTTAATCTGACTAGTGTACAGATAAAGAACATAAGTTTATTTCTTAATTTGCCTAACCCAGGCAGGGGTTCATGAAGAAGGGCCTGTGTGGGTGTTAATTTTATACAAGTGTCAAAAATGGAGCACAGTAATTCTGAGGTTTGTGCCCAAAGGTTGGAAACATGAAGACATTTCCACCACATATGAAGGTAAGTCCCTTTCTCATCACAGCCTCTTAAACAGCCCCCCCCTTGATCTGGGCCATGTAATCTGGAAGGGTGGAAATACCACCTAAAAGCAACCTTCATATAATTTTCTTTTAAATGTGCACAAATTGAGAATGAGGTGCCCCTGTAAAGGGTGGTATTCCATTTATCGAGTGACCAAGAAAAATTAAAGTCTTCTTCCCACTAAGCATAAAGGGAAGTTTAGTTGATCGGTTATTAAATACGGAATATAATCTAGAAATAGATCCTTTTAATCTCTGGGTGGCTAAACAGATGTTCTAGATAGGTGGAGACTTCCCTGCTGGAATTACCTATAACTTCAGCCACTCTTGCCCTAAGCTGCAAATAATGAAACCAACTAGGTCCGTCTTGGTCGCCAAGGTCAACATATGTCTTAAAATCCATGAAGGATTGGTTACGCAATGTGTCTGCAATTATATATAGGCCCTTATTTGCCCAAAGTAGTTTAAACTTCATGGGCAGTGAATCCCATAGTGAGACAGTGTGCGAGATAGATAGAAAAGTCTTCCAGTTTGAAGGCCTGGAAGGCCTACTAGACCAAAGTAATTTATAAATTGGGTCTATCCTAACCATATCAGATTCTAGCTAGACCCATTGAATGCTTTCTGTTTTGTTGTGCCATAGAGATGTTTGGGCTAACCGTGCTGCATAATAGTAAGTTAGAAGAATTGTAAACCCATGCCTCCTCCCCCTCTGCCCCTACACAAAGTACGCCTTCCCTGCCAAATAAATGAGAACGGCTTTTTGGAGTTTATTGAGGAATTGGGCAGGGACTGAGACCTGGAGGGATATAAACAATCATAGTAATTTTGGGAGTATCAACATTTTGACACCGATTATTCGACCATATAACGAAAGTTTAATTTTTCCACATTTCTGCAGTAGGTTTCTTATTTGGGACAGCATAGGTTGATAGTTGTTTTGGTACAGGGAATCTACTCTGCCTGAAAGAGATACTCCCAGATATCGCATACCTTTTTCTGCCCAGGAAAAGGAGAAATTGATCTCTACCAGTTTTTTTTTTTTGTTTTTTTTTATCTTTTATTTTTTTATTGAGGAGATAAACAAGTTCTGAAAATATACATACCAGACAATCAACAATTTGTTACAGCCTCAAAACGGACTAACAAAGAAGTGAGAGAGTGATTATTAAGCTTTACATAGCAGACTGATACGAATGTACAATCATAAACACCTCATTTTGCTTTTACAGTTTCACAGTGTCCTTAAGAGATTACAGATCCAACCAGGGGGCCAAGATCTGTGTGGTAGGATTCAGGGCACTTTATGCATACTATGAAACAAATAGGAGAACAATTGTCATAGAAAAAGAGAAGAAGTTACATTTCAGTATATATGAACACACCATAACATTTCTTTATAGTTGGGGCCTGAAGAGTCTTTCATGGTACATATTAAAGAAAAGCTTTAATCCGGGCTCTTCAGACTGGGCAAAGACTGCAAAAACTCTGCCAGAGAGTAATGCGGAGGAGATATTACTCGCCCATTACCGCATTGAAGGGGGGGGGGGGGGGGCGGAGATTAGACTGGTGCTATATTTCCTCTCAACTTCTGACCTGTACAGCAAACAGGTACACAATTTAGTGATGACGGAGTATAAACATATAAGCATAGATGAACTATACACACTGAAGTCTATATCAACAACAATACTTATTTTATTGGCTGCTGCAAAACTATATGAAATATATACCATAACTATTATATTCTGACTGCACTAGTAAACATAGAGTAACATTGCAGCGGCTAGACTTAAGCTAAAACTGTATTCGAAGATAAATGCTAAGTTAGACCCACAGATATATGTAGCAGAGGCTGACTCATAATGACAATGCATTATGTTAGGCATCTCCCCCTGCCCAGCACTCATATATTACTAGGTTCTGGCGGTCAGGGTATTGTTTGGTATCACAAGTGTACACTAGGGAACAAGAATGCATACAGACTTCAATAAGGTGAGAGAGGAGCAGCTTATATTTAAAAAATAAATAAGTTCCTACAGTTTTAATGTTATACACAGTAGACTACAGACCTACACTATAAATCTACCAGTTTTTTTAGTATGTGGTGGTAGATGCACACTGATAGCTTCACATTTGTCGTTATTCATTTTATACCCTGAGATTGTAGCAAACTGGGCAATAGTAGAGTAAATTAAGGGGAGGGACAATAAAGGCTTAGTGATTGAAAGGATGCGCAAACAGACTTATCTTATATTCTTTAGAATTCACAGATATCCCTGCTATATCAATATTTTGCCGAATATGAGCTGCAAGGGGTTCAATGCAAAGTGCAAAGAGCAGTGGGGAGAGAGGGCAACCCTGCCTATTCCCATTAGCAATATTTATAGTTTTCAATTTGTATCCAGCTATTTTAACATAGGCAGAGGGATGTGAATATATATAATCGGAACTGCTGCCCTAAATTTGCCTGTTATACCCATAGTAACTAACACCGCATCCAAATAATCCCAGTATATACAGTCAAATGCCTTCTCTGCGTCCAGAGACAGGAACAGAGAAGGCACCTTATTCACACTAGCAAAGTCTATCAAGTCTATTATTTTCCTAATATTATCTGGGGCTTCCCTGTTCAGTATAAAGCCCACCTGGTCCGGATGTACAAGTTTAGGCATTAGTTTGTTAAGCCTAGTGGCCAATATTTTAGAAAAGATCTTAACATCCTGATTTATCAATGATATTGGTCTGTAGTTTTTTAGTTTTTACAATGTTGCTTGCATTTCCCTGGTTTTGGGATAACTAATATTCGGGCCATTAGGTATTCTCTAGGGATATCTCCACCCTCCAGCATATGATTATAAGTGTTAACTAGGGAGGGACCTATTTAATCTAGAAATATTTATAGAAAATA
Source organism: Bombina bombina (assembly GCF_027579735.1). Lineage (NCBI taxonomy): Eukaryota > Metazoa > Chordata > Amphibia > Anura > Bombinatoridae > Bombina > Bombina bombina. Next base: position 458,718,690 of record NC_069504.1, on the reverse strand, counting down.
CTTGTATAACCATCGGGACCAGGCACTTTGTTAGATTTTAAGTTTTTAATTGTCAGTCTGACCTCATTCAGGGTGATTGGCGCATTGAGTCCATCTAAATCATCTGTGTCTAGTTTAGCCAGACTGCAGCTATGCATAAATTTTTGAGTGTTGGTTGTACAGCTATCGCTGTTTGAGGTCCGGGGTAGGGCATATAGAGATTGATAATATGTTGTGAATGTGTCTGCAATTATTTGTGGATGGTTGGAGGTGGATCCATTGGGTTTTTGGATTTGGTGAACTGTTGTTAGTCTCGTTAAATCTTTTAATTTATGTGCAAGCAGCTTGTCAGGCTTATTGGCATATATAAAATATTGCGTGTATATTAATTTAAGTGATCGAGCCGCGTCCCTTAATAGCAACTCGTCTAGAGCTGCCCTCTTGGAGTTTAATGTTTGCAGTGTCGCGGAGCTATGGGCAGAGCAGTGCTGGTTATGAAGTTGTTTTATCTCGTCTTTAAGTTTGTTTATAAGTAAATGAGATTGTTTGGATTTATTGCTGGATTAGCAGGAGTCCCCGGATGTAGACCTTAAGTGCTCCCCAAATGAAAGTAGGATTCTTTACTGAATGGGTGTTAGCTTTCAGAAAGTCCCTCATTTCTCTTTTCAGAGTCTGAAGAAATATCTTATCTTTAAGTAGGGAGGAGTTTAAGGTCCAGCTTTTTTTTCTCAGAGGGTCTATTAACCCCGTGAGCTTAGTTATAACTAGATTGTGGTCAGACCAGACATTGGTGACAATGTCAGAGTCGACAATCAGTGGTGCTAAAATTTGACTGACTAGAATGTGATCAATTCGTGAATATATGTTGTGAGCTGGGGAATAAAAAGTGAAGTCTTTACAGTTGCCATTATATGCTCTCCAGCTGTCGAGCAAAAAATTCATATAGGATTTTTCTATTGGTACGGGCCTGAGAAGAGGAACTACTATTTGATCTATCTAGTTTGGGGTCTACTACCAGGTTAAAATCTCCCCCAATAATTAATCTATATTGCTTCCAGTGGGTTAGCAGTTTACTGATCTTAGACAAGAAAGGTGTTTGGTACTCATTTGGAGCATATACATTGCCTATGACTACTGGGGTATTATGAATTCTACCTCTTAGTATTATATAACGACCTTGCTTATCTACATAGGATTCATCTTCTTGAAAGTTAAGGCTATCATGGAGAAGGATAGAGACTCCACATTTCTTTTTAAGGCATGTACATGGAATTGTTGAGAATAAGCTTTGTCCCAGTACCTAGGGATTAGGGATTTGGTGAAATGTGTTTCCTGCATGAATACAACGTGTGCATTCAGTGAATAAAAAGTGGTAATGGCCTCACGACGTTTCATGTTAGAATGTAGCCCTCTCACATTATGTGTTAGTATATTAAGTGTCATGTTGTGTATTGGTTAGCGACTGCAAAAGAACTCATAAATTGACCAATAAGTTTTACAAAAATGCATGATACATATCTGAATGCATTACAATTGAACCTAAGATATTGAAACACATTACACAAATTGGACCTTGACGACCATTTAGACATATAAGATACTCCATTCCTGAATGGACCTGTGGACAAAACCTGCTGAGGAAAGTGAAGTTAGTATTATTTACAAGCAACTGCAGTACAACATTAAACTTTAACAACAAACATAACCTGAAAATCAGGATAAAAAACCTGAAAACATAGGGGGCCCGAGTGTCACCCATTCTTAATTAGTAAAGTAGTGGACTCAGTGGGGTGGGTAGGGATGGGGAGGGGGGGAAAGGCTGAATGTGCCAAGATATTCCAAACGTAGCTAACCCCCGATAGGGTGTAAGGGCTGTAAACTTAAGTCATATCAGAAAAAGACCCATGGCACTTGCATGAGTTACTTCAAGTAGGACTCTCCAGCTCTTGTCTAAGTCTAGAGTTCTTTCCATTTCTATTCACTGGCGTCCACTCCCTTCCTATTACCTTGCCTTGCGGTTTGGGAGAGGATGAAACCTCCGAGGAAGTCTTTTCCAGATTCAGCTTTTCTAGGATTGCTTATCCTTCCGGGAGAGAAGAGCAATAGTAGGAAGTTCTATCATGCATGAAGATGAGTTTAAATGGAAATCCCCATCGATATTTGATTTGCGCCTTAATGAGGACTGATACAATCGGTTTGAGTTCCCTTCTTTCTCTTGTTAAGTGTGTTCAGTCCACGGGTCATCCATTACTTATGGGATATAATCTCCTTCCCAACAGGAAGTTGCAAGAGGATCACCCAAGCAGAGCTGCTATATAGCTCCTCCCCTCACATGTCATACCCAGTCATTCTCTTGCAACCCTCAACAAAGAAGGAGGTCGCGAGAGGAGTTGGAGTTTTTTACTTAATTATTCTTCAATCAAAAGTTTGTTATTTTAAATGGCACCGGAGTGTGCTGTTTTTCTATCTCAGGCAGTATTTGGAAGAAGAAACTGCCTGCGTTTTCTATGATCTTAGCATGCGTAACTAAGATCCACTGGCTGTTCTCGACATTCTGAGGAGTGGGGTAACTTCAGAAAATGGGAATAGCATGCGGGGTCCCCCGCAAATGAGGTATGTGCAGTACAATATTTTCTGGGAATGGAATTGACTAAGAAAACACTGCTGTTACCCGTATGATGTAAGTACAGCCTTAAATGCAGTAGTAGTGACTGGTATCAGGCTGATAAATGTATGCACAGTAGAGTTATTTTCTAGGGACTAGAATTTGACTGAGAAAATACTGTTAATACTGAAATAATGCTTAAGCCTTTATCTGCAGTAGTAGCGACTGGTATCAGGCTGATAAATGTATGCGCAGTTGAGTTATTTTCTAGGGACTAGAATTTAACTGAGAAAATACTGTTAATACTGAAATAATGCTTAAGCCTTATCTGCAGTGGAAGCGACTGGTAGCAGGCTTAGTGATAACTTTGCATGACATTGAAAAAAGTTTGTTTTTAAAACGTTTACTGGCATGTTATTCGTTTTGTGAGGTACTTTGGTGATAAATCCTTTTGGGCATGATTTTTTTCCACATGGCTAACGTATATTTCTGCATAGAATAGTGGGAGGGGCCTTTTTTAGTGCCTTGTTGCGCAGTTAAAATTCTAGCACAGTCTTCCTGCTTCTTCCTCCTTGATCCAGGACGTCTCTAGAGAGCTCAGGGGTCTTCAAAATTCGTTTTTGAGGGAGGTAATCAGTCACAGCAGACCTGTGACAGTGTGTTTGACTGTGATAAAAGCGTTAAATCTTAATTTGATATCCGTTTTTGGGTACTGAGGGGTTAATCATCCTTTTGCTAATGGGTGCAATCCTCTGCTAATTAATACATTTAAAGAATTGTTGACTATAACTGAATTAGTTCTTTGTTATTCAAGTGTGTTTTTTATAAGCGCTGCAGCGTTTTTTATATTGCTTGTAAACTTATTGAAAGTAATTTCCAAGCTTGCTAGCTTCATTGCTAGTCTGTTTAAACATGTCTGATACAGAGGAATCTACTTGTTCATTATGTTTAAAAGCCGATGTGGAGCCCAATAGAAATATGTGTACCAATTGTATTGATATTACTTTGAATAAAAGTCAATCTGTACCGATAAAGAAATTATCACCAAACGAGGGGGAAGTTATGCCGTCTAACTCTCCTCACGTGTCAGTACCTTCGTCTCCCGCTCGGGAGGTGCGTGAGATTGAGGCGCCAAGTACATCAAGGCCCTTACAAATCACTTTACATGATATGGCTAATGTTATGAAAGAAGTATTATACAATATGCCCGAGTTAAGAGGCAAGCGCGACAGCTCTGGGTTAAGGACAGAGCGCGCCGATGACACGAGAGCCATGTCTGATACTGCGTCACAATTTGCAGAACATGAGGACGGAGAGCTTCATTCTGTGGGTGACGGTTCTGATTCGGGGAGACCGGATTCAGAAATTTCAAATTTTAAATTTAAGCTTGAGAACCTCCGCGTGTTGCTAGGGGAGGTGTTAGCGGCTCTGAATGATTGTGACACGGTGGCAATCCCAGAGAAATTATGTAGGCTGGATAAATACTATGCGGTACCGGTGTGTACTGACGTTTTTCCTATACCAAAGACGCTTACAGAGATTATTAGCAAGGAGTGGGATAGACCCGGTGTGCCTTTTTCCCCTCCTCCGATATTTAGAAAAATGTTCCCTATAGACGCCACTACACGAGACTTATGGCAGACGGTCCCTAAGGTGGAGGGAGCAGTTTCTACTTTAGCCAAGCGTACCACTATCCCGGTGGAGGATAGCTGTGCTTTCTCAGATCCAACGGATAAAAAATTAGAGGGTTACCTTAAGAAAATGTTTGTTCAACAAGGTTTTATATTACAGCCTCTTGCATGCATTGCGCCTGTCACTGCTGCAGCGGCATTCTGGTTTGAGTCTCTGGAAGAGGCGATTCGCACAGCACCATTGGATGAGTCTTTGAGCAAGATTAGAACCCTTAAGCTGGCTAATGCGTTTGTTTCGGATGCCGTAGTGCATTTAACCAAACTTACGGCTAAGAATTCCGGATTCGCCATACAGGCGCGCAGAGCGCTATGGCTTAAATCCTGGTCAGCAGATGTAACTTCTAAGTCTAAACTACTGAACATTCCTTTCAAAGGGCAGACCTTATTCGGGCCCGGCTTGAAGGAAATTATTGCTGACATTACTGGAGGTAAGGGCCACACCCTTCCTCAGGACAGGGCCAAATCAAAGGCCAAACAGTCTAATTTTCGTGCCTTTTGTAATCTCAAGGCAGGAGCAGCATCAACTTCCTCCGCTCCAAAACAGGAAGGAACTACTGCTCGTTACAGACAGGGTTGGAAAGGCAACCAGTCATGGAACAAGGGCAAGCAGGCCAGAAAGCCTACTTCCGCCCCTAAGACAGCATGAAGACAGGGCCCCCTTTCTGGAGACGGATCTAGTGGGGGGCAGACTTTCTCTCTTCGCCCAGACTTGGGCAACAGATGTACAGGATCCCTGGACGTTGGAGATTATATCTCAGGGATACCTTCTGGATTTCAAAACTTCTCCTCCACAAGGGAGGTTTCATCTGTCAAGGTTATCAACAAACCTAGTAAAGAAAGAGGCATTTCTACAATGTGTACAAGACCTCTTAGTGATGGGAGTGATCCACCCAGTTCCGCGAACGGAACAGGGGCAAGGGTTTTATTCAAATCTGTTTGTGGTTCCCAAAAAAGAGGGAACCTTCAGACCAATCTTAGACTTAAAAATCTTAAACAAGTTCCTAAGGGTTCCATCGTTCAAGATGGAAACCATTCGGACCATCCTACCCATGATCCAAAAGGGTCAATATATGACCACAGTAGACTTAAAGGATGCCTACCTTCACATACCGATTCACAAAGATCATTATCGGTACCTAAGGTTTGCCTTTCTAGACAGGCATTACCAGTTTGTAGCTCTTCCCTTCGGGTTAGCTACGGCCCCGAGAATTTTTACAAAGATTCTGGGCTCACTTCTGGCGGTGCTAAGACCACGAGGCGTAGCGGTGGCTCCGTACCTAGACGACATTCTGATACAAGCGTCAAGTTTTCAAAATGCAAAGTCTCATACAGAGATAGTTCTAGCATTTCTGAGGTCGCATGGGTGGAAAGTGAACGTGGAAAAGAGTTCTCTGTTACCACTTACAAGGGTCCCTTTTCTAGGGACTCTTATAGATTCAGTAGAGATGAAAATTTACCTGACGGAGTCCAGGTTATCAAAGATTCTCAATGCTTGCCGTGTCCTTCACTCCATTCCAAGCCCATCAGTAGCTCAGTGCATGGAAGTAATCGGCTTAATGGTCGCGGCAATGGACATAGTGCCATTTGCGCGCCTACATCTCAGACCGCTGCAACTATGCATGCTAAGTCAATGGAACGGGGATTACTCAGATCTTTCCCCTTTGCTAAATCTGGACCAGGAGACCAGAGATTCTCTTCTCTGGTGGTTGTCACGGGTTCATCTGTCCAAAGGAATGACTTTTCGCAGACCAGATTGGACGATTGTAACAACAGATGCCAGCCTACTAGGCTTGGGAGCAGTCTGGAACTCCCTGAAGGCTCAGGGATCGTGGACTCAGGAGGAGAAACTCCTCCCGATAAACATTCTAGAATTAAGAGCAATATTCAATGCTCTTCTAGCTTGGCCTCAGTTAGCAACACTGAGGTTCATCAGATTTCAGTCGGACAACATCACGACTGTGGCTTACATCAATCATCAAGGGAGAACCAGGAGTTCCCTAGCGATGTTGGAAGTCTCGAAGATAATTCGCTGGGCAGAGTCTCACTCTTGCCACCTGTCAGCGATCTACATCCCAGGCGTGGAGAACTGGGAGGCTGATTTTCTAAGTCGCCAGACTTTTCATCCGGGGGAGTGGGAACTTCACCCGGAGGTATTTGCTCAACTGATTCGTCGTTGGGGCAAACCGGATCTGGATCTCATGGCATCTCGCCAGAACGCCAAGCTTCCTTGTTACGGATCCAGGTCCAGGGACCCGGGAGCGGTGCTGGTAGATGCACTAGCAGCCCCTTGGGTTTTCAACATAGCTTATGTATTTCCACCTTTTCCGTTGCTACCTCGACTGATTGCCAGGATCAAACAGGAGAGAGCATCGGTGATTCTGATAGCGCCTGCGTGGCCACGCAGGACCTGGTATGCAGACCTAGTGGACATGTCGTCCTGTCCACCATGGTCTCTACCCCTGAGGCAGGACCTTCTAATTCAGGGTCCTTTCAACCATCCAAACCTAATTTCTCTGAGGCTGACTGCTTGGAAATTGAACGCTTGATTCTATCAAAGCGTGGGTTTTCGGATTCGGTTATTGATACATTAATACAGGCTCGGAAACCTGTTACCAGAAAAATTTACCACAAGATATGGCGTAAATATTTATATTGGTGTGAATCCAGGAGTTACTCATGGAGTAAGGTTAGGATTCCTAGGATATTGTCTTTTCTACAAGAGGGTTTAGAAAAGGGCTTATCCGCTAGTTCACTAAAGGGACAGATTTCTGCTCTGTCTATTCTTTTACACAAGCGTCTGGCAGAGAATCCAGACGTCCAGGCTTTTTGTCAGGCTTTGGCTAGGATTAAGCCTGTGTTTAAAACTGTTGCTCCTCCGTGGAGCTTAAACTTGGTTCTTAAAGTTCTTCAGGGTGTTCCGTTTGAACCCCTTCATTCCATTGATATTAAGCTTTTATCTTGGAAAGTTCTGTTTTTGATGGCTATTTCCTCGGCTCGAAGAGTCTCTGAGTTATCTGCCTTACATTGTGATTCTCCTTATCTGATCTTTCATTCAGACAAGGTAGTCCTGTGTACTAAACCTGGGTTTTTACCTAAGGTTGTTTCTAACAGGAATATCAATCAAGAGATTGTTGTTCCATCATTATGTCCTAATCCTTCCTCAAAGAAGGAACGTCTTTTGCATAATCTAGACGTGGTCCGTGCCCTGAAGTTTTGCTTACAGGCAACTAAAGATTTTCGACAAACTTCTTCTCTGTTTGTCGTTTACTCTGGACAGAGGAGAGGTCAAAAGGCTTCGGCTACCTCTCTTTCTTTTTGGCTTCGTAGCATAATACGCTTAGCCTACGAGACTGCTGGACAGCAGCCTCCTGAAAAAATTACAGCTCATTCCACTAGAGCTGTGGCTTCCACCTGGGCCTTTAAGAATGAGGCCTCTGTTGAACAGATTTGCAAGGCTGCAACTTGGTCTTCACTTCATACTTTTTCCAAATTTTACAAATTTTACACTTTTGCTTCTTCGGAGGCTGTTTTTGGCAGAAAGGTTCTACAGGCAGTGGTTCCTTCTGTTTAATGTTCCTGCCTTGTCCCTCCCATCATCCGTGTACTTTAGCTTTGGTATTGGTATCCCACAAGTAATGGATGACCCGTGGACTGAACACACTTAACAAGAGAAAACATAATTTATGCTTACCTGATAAATTTATTTCTCTTGTAGTGTGTTCAGTCCACGGCCCGCCCTGTCTTTTTGAGGCAGGTTCTAAATTTTAAATTATAACTCCAGTCACCACTGCACCCTATAGTTTCTCCTTTCTCGTCTTGTTTCGGTCGAATGACTGGATATGACATGTGAGGGGAGGAGCTATATAGCAGCTCTGCTTGGGTGATCCTCTTGCAACTTCCTGTTGGGAAGGAGAATATATCCCATAAGTAATGGATGACCCGTGGACTGAACACACTACAAGAGAAATAAATTTATCAGGTAAGCATAAATTATGTTTTTTCTTAGGGTTGTCGGGGAGAGATCCGTGTATAATTGTAGTGTGTGGCCCTCAAAGGTGATTTTAGGTAGTTTTTGCACTGCTTGCATGATCTGGTCTTTAGCATGAAAATAATTAAGTTTGGTGATCACGTCCCTTGCTGCTGAGGGTGTTGGTGGTTTAGCTAGCATCCTGTGCACTCTATCCATGAGTAGCAAAGAAGAATCTATCTCTGGGAGTATCTGTTGAAAGACATTTGTGATAGTTTCTGACAGGTTGCTGTATGATTCGGGGAGATTGCGGATTCTGATATTTGATCTCCTTGACCTGTTCTCAAGGTCCTCCAGCTTCTGAATCTGTTCCTGTTGCTCCTGTATTGTTGACTGAAGATTGGGTATTTCGTCCGAAATATCATCAACTTTATCCTCCAGGGAGGCGGTGCGGTCTCCAATATCCGTAAGATCCTGCTTTAGTTTAGAAAGGGCTGCTCTCATTTCTTCTTTGAATAGTTGTTAAATCTTTTAGAGGAGCGCTCCTTTTGATGAGACCACAGCGGATGCTGATGGAGGACTTTTAGGGGAGGAAGGTTGTGAGTCTGTGTCTGGAGCAAGGTCCAAAGCAATCTGTTTCTTTTTAAACTGAGACCTTGATAGGCAGTCTTTGACGGATTGGTTTCCGGCCTTTCATTGTAAATGACAGGTAGTTTTTTGAAATGCAGTAAAGCAGTATATAACACACAGGGCCCAGGTGCTAAGGTAGATTGGAATATTTTATGGTAGATACTTAACAAGGTAAACCCACTGAGTCCACATTCAGGATTGAATTTTAATGTTGTATCATCTCTTTAAGCTTGGCTGGTCATTGACAGGAGTAATATCTGAAGACAATAGGGTGTCAGTGCTGAGGCCTGTGTGTTGTGCCTCCCGGGGTATCCCAGAAAAAGCCCAGGTCTAGGGAAGGTGGCAAAGTGTTGGTCTAAGGTCTCTTAGCTGTGGAGCACACCCATTCAGATAAGGCAATTTAAGTATACAATTTCACAAGCATGGCTCTGCTCCCCAGGGTCAGTGTCCTCACAGGACGATAACTGAGAAGGGAACTCAGGATACGACCCACCACCACCACACAGAATGGCGGGAAAAGGGAGGGGAGAGAGCAATGCCGTACTATGAGATTATTGCTGCTTGACCAGAACTTCCAATCTCTTAGCTGCTTTACACCAGCTTCAATTGATAAGGTCCTGCAGGGGGCCAGCAGTTATTATACCATGCGGTAATATGTGTCAATAGCTTGGATGTGGAGAGACTGTGGGTCATATAGTGACACAAAAGAAAAAAGTGCCAATCATGTCTTCCTGCAGGGTTATACTGGATCTGTGGTCTGTTGTGTCAGGTACAACTAGGACTAAGAAAATAAAAGCACTGCCATGCAACAGGAGATGAGAGTAAAAATGGCGGTTTTTCTCGCCTCTAATCTTTCTTGCAGATGAATAAAACAGGCCTCACAGCTGTCAGATTAAATTCTATAGAGTGTCATTGCAGTCACAGATTACCCTTAATGGGTCAAGGCTTATTGATCCAGTGTGTGGAATTAATTACAAGTCCCTCCGTTTTGAAGTATATCGCTCTTATTGGGCAATAAAATACTTATATTCTCATCCCTACTGGTCTTCCAACATGGTAATCCACTTTTCATACGCTTTTGGTGAGGTTTCTGATGCTTTTGTTGTCTTTATTGCGGCCGCGCACCTGGAGTAGGCCGCAGCCGCAGGCTTTCCTAGGGATTCACTGGTTCTGTTTTTCGGGTGTGCCGCAAAATCGCACAAAACTTCACAATATTAGTACTGGACTGACTAGGACTTGTGTGGCTTCTATACCAGGGTTTTTTCGAGACAAATTACCCCTGATTTGTGCCCTAAATGACTAGTTTAGCACAGAGCTTTACAATAGCTGGCAAGCTCTGCCCCCCTTTTTAGAATATTTTAATAGTTAGGCTAGAATATTCCATGCTTTTCCCTGTATTTCTGAACATATTTCTGCTTTTATTTTGAGACAGATGGTTCACATTTGGCTCATATTTGACTTTTCACTTCAAAATGTTAAAGTGACAGTCAAGTCCAAAAAAACCTTTCATGTTTTAAATAGGGCATGTCATTTTAAACAACTTTCCAATTTACTTTTATCATCAATTTTGCTTTTTGCTTTTCACAACAGGGGGAGCAAGTTCATGTGAGCCATATAGATAACATTGTGATCACACCCGTGACTTGTGGCAGACACTGCACTAATTGGCTAAAATGAAAGTCAATAGATAATAAAATGCCATGTGATCAGGGGGCTGTCAGAAGATACTTATATACAAGTAAATCACAGAGGTAAAAAGTATATTAATATAACAGTGTTGGTTATGCAAAACCTGGGAATGGGTAATAAAGGGATTATCTATCTTTTTAAACAACACAAATATATGCTGCCCTCAATGAGTTTGTCAGATTTTGGCTTATTTAAGTTTACTAGGAGTTTATTGAGATTGATTTGTGTGTATTGATGATATAAATGTCATCTTATCCTCTTACGGCTCATTATTTCAATATCTAGATCTGGAGATGGACTTACTCTTCTTCATAAACCGTATAGGGTTTCTTTCCCATTCATTATGTTTTTAAGATGGGAGAACATTTTCTCCAATTTCAGTAAGTGAAAGATCTAAATAAGGGTTTCTCATTTCAAGATGGAATTCCTCCGTTTTTTAATTGCTTCCTGGAGTCTTATCTATTTATGTTAACTATTAACCTTAAGTATGCTTGCCTTTTTGCAACTATTCATCAGAATAATTTTGGATTCCTCTATTTTGCAACTGAAATTTCATTTCCATGAGCATCCACCAACAATTTGGCTTGCTTCCTTTCAAAGAACAATACTTTTCAGTACTTTTAAGAGCTTTTCATTGACACCTTAAATGGACATAAAACAGGTTGAGATCTGTGCATATCCTAAAAGGGCTAATAATAAAAAAATAGTTTGCATAAAAAAATTGTTTAAAAATTGCTGGTAAGTATTTTAAAACAATTTTCAAAAATAAGCTAAATTAATTTCATAGCTAAGCTGCCTGGGGCAGCCAACTTCAACCCCCCCCCCCCCTATCAGTGTTTAGACACAGGTTGTAGACACATTTGTTTGACACATTGTACTTCAACTGATTTCATTTCATTTTTGTATTCTACCAAAGCAACAATAGATATAGATAAAGCCTTAGAAGGAAATGTGTGGGGGGAGTTAGAGCTAAACTAAAAAGAAAGGGTTAATGACGAGGCACTGCAGTGTAAATTTACAGGTAAAGTAATTAAAGTACATATTATATTATTTTGTCTCTATCCGAACTTTTTATGTCCCTTTAAGGTCTGCTTCTAAGATGGATTGGTAAGTGAATGTCTTGTGTGGCCCGACTGGCAATTTATTTTGTATAAATAATTTATCACTTTGGTATTTATTTTAGATTATTTTCTTGTAGCCTTAAACCCAGAAGGAATACTTTGCCTCCAAAGTCTTGTGCTCTTGGTCCAGTATCAGTCATATTTTAGCTTCCATGTGTAATCAGTAGAGAGCAAATGTCATTGCACATCTTCTGCTTTGGTCCAGGAGGCCATGCTACGTTACTCACATAACTATATTTAGAAAAACCTTGGATGACTCTCATATTTGCAGAAGACTGGCATCAAGGTCCAAACTTTCATCTGAATTGCGCGCAAGCGAAAAGGGTTTATTTCAGGTTTTTGAGAGAGTCAGGTTTAGCACTTGTATTCCAAATTGAAAGGAAATGCCAATGCGTGAGTGCAATCACGATTTACTCTAGAATGATTACCTCATCCTCAGCTCTGGTTAACTGATTCGTAAAACAAAGCGGTGTTACAAAACACATCAAAAATACATTACAAAGTACAGTTACACATAATAACACCATCTAATTTTTTATTTTTTTTAAAAAACAATTGCACAAAATAGTTGTAAGAGCTCAAAGATATGAGGTCTCAGGTGTTAGAATAAAAAAACCAGACAAAGGGCTTTAACATGAGATATATACATGTCTAAAGATGTATGTGTATATATTTATATATATGTCTATGTGTGTGTATACATACAAGGCTAGGGGTTTGTTGAGTGTCTTGTTTGACTGCATGTTAGAAATATGGCTAAGTCAAAACAATGGTCCAAAAAGTTAAGAGAAGAGATCATCGCCCTTCACAAACAAGGAAAAGGATACAAAAAGATAGCAAAGGCACTGAATGTTCCTAGAGACACCATTGGAAGCATAGTTCGCAAGTTAAATGTTAAAGGAACAGTGGTTACACTACCTGGACAGGGCAGAAAAAGGAAGCTACCAACGGCTGCAACCAGATCTCTGAGAAAGCAGGTTTAGAAAACCCTTGAGTGACTTCAAAAGACCTGCAGAAAGACTTAGTGGCAACAGGCACTGAGGTTATAGTTTGCACAGTATGGCACGTACTAAACAGAAGGTTTCCATGCCAGAACTCCAAGACGTACACCACCACTGACCCAAAAGCACAAGAAAAATCAGCTTCAATATGCTCAAAATTATATAAATAAGCCACAGAAGTTTTGGGATTCTGTTCTGGGGATCGATGAAACAAAAACATAATTTATGCTTACCTGATAAATTCCTTTCTCCTGTAGTGTAGTCAGTCCACGGGTCATCCATTACTTATGGGATTATGTCTCCTCCCTAACAGGAAGTGCAAGAGGATCACCCAAGCAGAGCTGCTATATAGCTCCTCCCCTCTACGTCATACCCAGTCATTCGACCGAAAACCAAACGAGAAAGGAGAAACTATAGGGTGCAGTGGTGACTGGAGTATAATTTAAAATTTAGACCTGCCATAAAAACAGGGCGGGCCGTGGACTGACTACACTACAGGAGAAAGGAATTTATCAGGTAAGCATAAATTATGTTTTCTCCTGTTAAGTGTAGTCAGTCCACGGGTCATCCATTACTTATGGGATACCAATACCAAAGCTAAAAGTACACGGATGACGGGAGGGACAGGCAGGCTCTTTACACGGAAGGAACCACTGCCTGAAGAACCTTTCTCCCAAAAACAGCCTCCGAAGAAGCAAAAGTGTCAAATTTGTAAAATTTCGAAAAGGTGTGAAGTGAAGACCAAGTTGCAGCCTTGCAAATCTGTTCAACAGAGGGCTCATTTTTAAAGGCCCAGGTGGAAGCCACAGCTCTAGTAGAATGAGCTGTAATTCTTTCAGGAGGCTGCTGTCCAGCAGTCTCATAGGCTAAACATATTATGCTACGAAGCCAGAAAGAGAGAGAGGTAGCCGAAGCTTTGTGACCTCTCCTCTGTCCAGAATAAACGACAAACAGGGAAGAAGTTTGGCGAAAATCTTTAGTTGCCTGCAAATAAAATTTCAGGGCACGGACGACGTCCAGATTGTGCAGGAGTCGTTCCTTCTTTGAAGAAGGGTTAGGGCACAATGATGGAACAACAATCTCTTGATTGATATTCCTGTTAGTGACTACCTTAGGTAAGAACCCAGGTTTAGTACGCAGAACTACCTTGTCTGAATGAAAAATCAGGTAAGGAGAATCACAATGTAAGGCCGATAACTCAGAGACTCTTCGAGCCGAGGAAATAGCCATCAAAAACAGAACTTTCCAAGATAACAGCTTGATATCAATGGAATGAAGGGGTTCAAACGGAACACCCTGTAAAACGTTAAGAACTAAATTTAAGCTCCACGGCGGAGCAACAGTTTTAAACACAGGCTTAATCCTGGCCAAAGCCTGACAAAAAGCCTGAACGTCTGGAACTTCTGACAGACACTTGTGTAAAAGGATGGACAGAGCTGAAATCTGTCCCTTTAAAGAACTAGCAGATAAACCCTTTTCTAAACCTTCTTGTAGAAAAGACAATATCTTAGGAATCCTAACCTTACTGCATGAGTAACTCTTGGATTCGCACCAATGCAAGTATTTACGCCATATTTTATGGTAAATTTTCCTGGTAACAGGTTTCCTAGCCTGTATTAAGGTATCAATCACTGACTCCGAGAATCCACGCTTAGATAGAATCAAGCGTTCAATCTCCATGCAGTCAGTCTCAGAGAAACTAGATTTGGATGTTTGAAAGGACCCTGAATCAGAAGGTCCTGTCTCAGAGGCAGAGACCATGGTGGACAGGACGAGATGTCCACTAGATCTGCATACCAGGTCCTGCGTGGCCACGCAGGCGCTATTAGAATCACCGATGCTCTCTCCTGTTTGATTCTGGCAATCAATCGAGGAAGCATCGGGAAGGGTGGAAACACATAAGCCATGTTGAAGACCCAAGGTGCTGTCAGAGCATCTATCAGCACCGCTCCCGGGTCCCTGGACCTGGATCCGTACCAAGGAAGTTTGGCCGAAGCAATTGGGCAAATACCTCCGGATGAAGTTCCCACTCCCCCGGATGAAAAGTCTGGCGACTTAGGAAATCCGCCTCCCAGTTCTCCACTCCTGGGATGTGGATCGCTGATAGGTGGCAAGAGTGAGACTCTGCCCAGCGAATTATCTTTGAGACTTCCATCATCGCTAGGGAACTCCTTGTCCCTCCCTGATGATTGATGTAAGCCACAGTCGTGATGTTGTCCGACTGGAACCTGATGAACCTCAGAGTTGCTAACTGAGGCCAAGCCAGAAGAGCATTGAAAACCGCTCTTAATTCCAGAATGTTTATTGGAAGGAGTTTCTCCTCCTGAGTCCATGATCCCTGAGCCTTCAGGGAATTCCAGACAGCGCCCCAACCTAGCAGGCTGGCGTCTGTTGTTACTATCGTCCAATCTGGCCTGCTGAAGGGCATCCCCCTGGACAGATGTGGCCGAGAAAGCCACCATAGAAGAGAATCTTTGGTCTCTTGATCCAGATTCAGCATAGGGGACAAATCTGAGTAATCCCCATTCCACTGACCTAGCATGCATAATTGCAGTGGTCTGAGATGCAGGCGTGCAAAAGGAACTATGTCCATTGCCGCTACCATTAAGCCGATTACCTCCATGCATTGAGCCACTGACGGGCGTTGAATGGAATGAAGGACACAGCAAGCGTTTTGAAGTTTCGTTGACCTGGTCTCTGTCAGGTAAATTTTCATTTCTACAGAATCTTTAAGAGTCCCCAAGAAGGGAACTCTTGTGAGTGGCAATAGAGAACTCTTTTCTACGTTCACCTTCCACCCATGAGACCTTAGAAATGCCAGAACTAAGTCTGTATGGGACTTGGCAGTTTGGAAACTTGACTGTTGTATCAGAATGTCGTCTAGGTACGGAGCTACCGATATTCCTCGCGGTCTTAGTACCGCCAGAAGAGAGCCCAGAACCTTTGTAAAGATTCTTGGAGCTGTAGCTAACCCGAAGGGAAGAGCCACAAACTGGTAATGCCTGTTTAGGAAAGCAAACCTTAGGTACCGATAATGATCTTTGTTTATTGGTATGTGAAGGTAGGCATCTTTTAAATCCACTGTGGTCATGTACTGACCCTTTTGGATCATAGGTAAGATTGTCCGAATAGTTTCCATTTTGAACGATGGAACTCTTAGGAATTTGTTTAGTATCTTTAAATCCAAGATTGGTCTGAAGGTTCCCTCTTTTTTGGGAACCACAAACAGATTTGAGTAAAACCCTTGTCCTTGTTCCGACCTAGGAACCGGATGGATCACTCCCATTATTAAAAGGTCTTGTACACAGCGTAGAAACGCTTCCTTCTTTATCTGGTTTGCTGACAACCTTGAAAGATGAAATCTCCCTTTTGGAGGAGAAGCTTTGAAGTCCAGAAGCAATCCCTGAGATATGATCTCTAACGCCCAGGGATCCTGGACATCTCTTGCCCAAGCCTGGGCGAAGAGAGAAAGTCTGCCCCCCACTAGATCCGTTTGCGGATTGGGGGCCCTCACTTCATGCTGTCTTAGGGGCGGCAGCAGGCTTTTTGGCCTGCTTGCCCTTGTTCCAGGACTGGTTAGGTTTCCAGCCCTGTCTGTAGCGAGCAACAGTTCCTTCCTGTTTTGGAGCGGAGGAAGTTGATGCTGCTCCTGCCTTGAAGTTACGAAAGGCACGAAAATTAGACTGTTTAGCCCTTGGTCTGGCTCTGTCTTGAGGCAGGGCATGGCCCTTACCTCCAGTAATGTCAGCGATAATCTCTTTCAAACCGGGCCCGAATAATGTTTGCCCTTTGAAAGGTATGTTAAGTAATTTAGATTTAGAAGTCACATCGGCTGACCAGGATTTAAGCCACAGCGCTCTGCGCGCTTGAATGGCGAATCCGGAGTTCTTAGCCGTAAGCTTAGTTAAGTGTACTACGGCATCAGAAATAAATGAATTAGCTAGCTTAAGGACTCTAAGCTTGTCTATAATTTCATCCAATGGGACTGAGCTAATGGTCTCTTCCAGAGACTCAAACCAGAATGCCGCCGCAGCCGTGACAGGCGCAATGCATGCAAGGGGTTGTAATATAAAACCTTGTTGAGTAAACATTTTCTTAAGGTAACCCTCTAACTTTTTATCCATTGGATCTGAAAAAGCACAGCTATCCTCCACCGGGATAGTGGTGCGCTTAGCCAGAGTAGAAACTGCTCCCTCCACCTTAGGGACCGTCTGCCATAAGTCCCGTGTGGTGGCGTCTATTGGAAACATTTTTCTAAATATCGGAGGGGGGGAAAAGGGCACACCGGGCCTATCCCACTCCTTGGTAATAATCTCTGTAAGCCTCTTAGGTATAGGAAAAACGTCAGTACACACCGGTACCGCATAGTATCTATCCAGCCTACATAATTTCTCTGGAATTGCAACCGTGTTACAATCATTCAGAGCCGCTAATACCTCCCCTAGTAATACACGGAGGTTCTCAAGCTTAAACTTAAAATTTGAAATGTCTGAGTCCAGTTTATTTGGATCAGATCCGTCACCCACAGAATGAAGCTCTCCGTCTTCATGTTCTGCCAATTGTGACGCAGTATCAGACATGGCTCTAATATTATCAGCGTACTCTGTTCTCACCCCAGAGTGGTCGCGTTTACCTCTAAGTTCTGGCAATTTAGATAATACTTCAGTCATAACATTAGCCATGTCTTGCAAAGTGATTTGTAAGGGCCGCCCTGATGTACTTGGCGCCACAATATCACGCACCTCCTGAGCGGGAGACGCAGGTACTGACATGTGAGGAGAGTTAGTCGGCATAACTTCCCCCTCGTTGTCTGGTGAAATATTCTTTACATGTACAGATTGGCTTTTATTCAAAGTAGCATCAATACAATTAGTACACAAATTTCTATTGGGCTCCACATTGGCCTTTAAACATATTGCACAAAGAGAATTCCCTGTGTCAGACATGTTTAAACAAACTAGCAATTAGACTAGCAAGCTTGGAAAATACTTTTCAAATAAGTTTACAAGCAATATAAAAAACGATACTGTGCCTTTAAGAAGCACACAAAAAAAGTCACAGTTGAAATAACAATGAAGCAATTAGTTATAGCAACCAAATTTTCACAGTAAATGCATAAATTTAGCAAAGGATTGCACCCACCAGCAAATGGATGATTAACCCCTTAGTAATCCAAAAACGGATAACAATTTAAAATAAACGTTTTTATCACAGTCAAAGCACAGTCTCACAGGTCTGCTGTGAGTGATTACCTCCCTCAAAACAAGTTTTGGAGACCCCTGGGCTCTGTAGAGACGTCCTGGATCGTAGAGGAAATAGGAAGACTATGACTGAATTTTTACTGCGCAATAAAGCGCCAAAATAGGCCCCTCCCACTCATAATACCACAGTGGGGAAGCTCAGTAAACTGATTTTATTCAAAAATAAACGACAGCCAAGTGGAAAAATAATGCCCATAAAGTTTTAACACCAAGTACCTCAGAGAAAAACGATTAACATGCCAGTAAACGTTTTAAATGTAAAATTAAGAAATGTTATTAAAAAGCCTGCTGCTAGTCGCTTTCACTGCAGTAGAGGCTTAAATATAAGTTATATGTATACAGTATTTTCTTAGTGAAGTTCCATTCCCTAGAAATACCTCAGTGTAAACATACATACATATCAGCCTGATACCAGTCGCTATTACTGCATTTAAGGCTGCACTTACATTATATCGGTATCAGCAGTATTTTCTCAGTCAATTCCATTCCTTAGAAAATAATATACTGCAACATACCTCCTTGCAGGTGAACCCTGCCCGCTGTCCCCTGTTCTGAAGTACCTCACTCCTCAGAATGGCCGAGAAACAGCAAGTGGATCTTAGTTACGACCGCTAAGATCATATACAAACTCAGGTAGATTCTTCTTCTAATACTGCCTGAGAAAAAAACAACACACTCCGGTGCTGTTTAAAATAACAAACTTTTGATTGAAGAAATAAAAACTAAGTATAACAACCACAGTCCTCTCACACGTCCTATCTATTAGTTAGGTGCAAGAGAATGACTGGGTATGACGTAGAGGGGAGGAGCTATATAGCAGCTCTGCTTGGGTGATCCTCTTGCACTTCCTGTTAGGGAGGAGACATAATCCCATAAGTAATGGATGACCCGTGGACTGAATACACTTAACAGGAGAAACTAGAAATTTTCGGCCTGATGGATCAGCAGTATATCTGGAAGAAAAAGAATAAAGCATATGCTGAAAAGAACACTCTGCCTACAGTTAAGCATGGTGGTGGCTCAGTGATGCTCTGGGGCTGCTTTGCATCCTCTGGCACTGGAAACCTGCAGCATGTGGAAGGCAAGATGGATTTATTAACCCTTTGGCTGCTAAGCCATTTCCCACCTGGGTGCTAATATTTTCTTTTAATTTTTGGAAAAAATTTTTTTTACTTTTTTATTTATTTTTTACAGACCCCCAATACTTACACTTCCAACAGTGGGTCTTGGGGGTCTGTAGCTGATTAGATGCCTGAGATACAGGCTTCTAAGCAGCATGCCCCCTCCTCCTATACTTAACATTGTTAAGTATAAATAAAGTTGCACGGTGACATCATCACGTAATTGCGCGTGACATCACCGCGCATCACGTGAAGCCCCGGCGATGCCTGTCACTCTACAGACATGATCGCCGGGGTAGGAGCAGTAAGGAGCCCCCAGATCTCCCTCAAGGTCGGAGAGTGCTCATGACGGCTCTGAGCCATCATTAGCACCAGAGTGAGAGTGCCGTCATTAGCACTCAAAGGGTTAAAGTATCAGGATATCCTAGGAGAAAACGTCATGGCGTCTGCAGGGGTCAAGTCAAGCGGGAACGCGTGGGAATGGAGTGCCTGCATTATTTTTGTAAGTGGAATTAAGTTCCCCCTGGAAAGAGAACAGAAACACTTCAGTAAACAATGCTGGTGAGAGGAGCTGGATCGCAGTCTGGTTAAAAGGGTAGTGATATCCTCTAGCAATGGGCAGTAAAACTTCCTACAAAACACTAAATGCAAGCCTGTCAGTGGTCCTATTGTGTGATCATCCTGCATTGTGTGGAACACATGGTGCTTACATTTCTGTGTGGCTTGCTATGGAGTTATTCAGCTCCCCTCAGCAGAAATAGGACTATTGCACCTTTAGTGGGTGAGAGACTGTGACAGAGGAGGAGTCTCAGGCCAAAAGGCAACCATTCAACCCTTAATTGGATTTAATTTGCTTTTATTAACCAAAGTGTTAATATTATATACATGTAAATATAGTGTGTGTGTGTGTCTAAAACATTATTAATTGTTATGGTGTTGGAAGTCTTGGTGAGTTCCCACACTTTTTTTGTAGGACTTGACCCCTGGCTGTCTGTGAGGAAGCTGAAACTAGGGCATTATTGGACCTTCCAACAGGACAATGATCCCAAACATACAACCTTAAATTCCACCAAGGATTGGTTGCAGAAGTCCTGGGAGATTCTACAGTGGCCATCACAGTCACCATAGAAAATATCTGGTGGGATTTGTAGAAGGCGGTTGCAGCACGCAAACCCAAGAATATTACTGAACTAGAGGCAATTGCTCATGAGAAATGGGCTAAGATTCCTGTACGCTGCCAGAAGCTGGTGTCTGGCTATGCATCTCGTTTGCAGCAGGTAATAACAGCAAAAGGGTGCTGTACTAAGTACTAAAGATGCTAGCCATGAAGGGACTGAATAATTTTGAGACTGCAGAATTCATTAAAAGTTGCATTTTCAGTTGAATTTTGGGAAACCATTACAAGCATTCATTGTGTAGAGCTATTTCAATTGCTTTTGTTTGATTTCTTCATTGCAAATAGCTGAAAGTCTGCCAATTTTGACAATAAACCTGATTTGCAATGCAGGTTGAATAATTTTGATTACAACTATGTGTATGTGTGTGTATGTATATAAGTGCATTGGAGCCATTTGCAGTTAAGTACATGAAAATATGAAAAATCATATTTATGCAAAATTTATATTTAATAAATTGTTATACTGTGTATTTACTGTAAATGTTTCAAATTCTAATGTTCTGCACATAGATTATAAATAGATATTCCTATATATATATATATATATATATATATATATATATATATATATATATTCAATATACTGTACCAAAATGCCATCATATATATATATATATATATATATATATATATATATATATATGTATATATATATATATATGTGTGTGTGTGTAAAAAATGTCTTTACGAATAAATAGAACATATTCTGTTGTGTGAAGAACACTGGAATGGGAAATATTCATATTTTCATGTCGGGTTAACGCAATTCAGTTTACACTCAAGTAGGGCGTTGTTTTGGGGTTTTGCTCCATTTACTTATATGGGTGAATACGTTAACGAAATTGACATATTTGAAGTTCAGCTTTCTTGCGCGCATCAGGTCAACTTGTAATACGAACGCTACCCGACGCATGCAAAAAAAACATACTCCTAGTGGAGTTAGCATGAGAGCGGGAGCGTTAAATACCGCCCACTTGTAATCAGGCCCCATGTTGGTACTCTGGAGAAGGTTGCAGTAACTAGATATATCACCTACTGTTACCAAAAAAAAATCCAGCATGGAAAAAAAAGACTATTGTTTCTGTGTAATACAATGTATCATCAAGACATAGTAGCTAAAAGTAGTTCTGGTTCCAAAAGGGTTCATTCTACAAGTAGTTCCCACGTCTTGGGCAATGTGGTAGATTCAGCATCATGTGCATTCTGTAAGGCTGCAGTCTGAAAGACTCCTAATTTGTTCTTTTCTCAATACAAGTTGTATGTTCAACAGTTTGAAAGGAAGAGATTACATTTCACAATATGTTTAGTGTTATTTATTATTGTTATCATTTCGGCATGTGCTCCGTTTTTGGCATCTGGTTTATTAGTGTTAAAGTGCCTCACACAAATGTGTGTAAAGCCAGATGTTTGTGTGTTGCACTTTAACATGAATAAATCTAGCTCCAAAAATAGTCGACTGCTGCTGCCCACTGCCATATTAATATTTCTGTAAAACATTATTTCATCAGATTATATCTTATTTTAACAGCTCAAGTTTAGAAAAGGAATTGAAGTTTGAGAAGGAGCAACAACAGAATCTTCAAGAGGAGCTACAGAAAGAGAGAGACACCACTTCTGATCTACGGAATGAACTTCAGCAAATGTCAAGGCTTAAAAAAGTGAGTGATCTTTTGTAATAGTGCCCTCCAGAAAAGATTATTATCATTATTTTCTTTACACTCTACAGGGATACAAGTAAGTAAGAACAAGACAGCGACAGAAATACTGACACAGACGGATTAAAGGTTTCTGCTATAAATATGTTTTCTGTTTGATAAAACAATTTGAAAGGAACTTTTGCAAATATTTCTGAACCTGTTTTTCCCCAGTTTTGGTACAGTACGGTCGTGAAATTAGAACTAAAACACATACAGTACAGTGTGAACTTATAGCGTCTATACAAATACAATATTAAAAAAGCTGTTGATTTAAAAAAAACAACATGTTTTACATAGTGCAAAGCTGTAAAAAACAAACTTTAGTAAAACAGCACGGCTACTGTCTTATATGGGATATTAATCTCCTGTACAAGAAATCTTCCTAAAAAGAAAAGAACACGACAAACGTTAAAACAAATTTTTTTATAATATCAAAATGACTTTAAATACATTGTAACAAAAGAGGTTGAGTTTTGGTTGATACATGTAAAATGTATTGACTAAAGCTATCTTTTACATTACTGCTTTTAAGATTCTGCCATTGTCAGAGAAGCATTGCCTGCCACAGAGAAGTGTAGTGAAATGCCCCTTGGCAAAACTGCTTTCACACATTGATTTCAGCCCTTCATCCAAACTTGGTTGTAACACAGATCACAATGCTTTTTGTCTCGGGGCCTTATAGAGAACAATTTAAAAATAACATTTTATTACTTATCTCTCCAGTTTAATTTCTTCTGCTGACTATGTTTACATAGCTTTTCTATTGCCAATACTTAAGTATAGGTGGGGATACTACAGGCAAAATCAGCTATTTCAAATGCCAAATTAAAGGTAAAGGAGCTATTTGTAAACAATGTAATACACCTCAGCAGGTAAAATGGATATCTAAAGTAAAGGAAGAAAATTGTACAGTACACATTAGGGAACGTTACATTCTAGGATACATGCTGCCTGGCCTGACTAGTGATCAGGCTTCAACACTCTTTAGTGTTCTCAGTGCTATGAATATGTTGTGTTAACTTAGTTGCATCAGGTGATTTATAGGCCCTTTGGGCATGTTGGGAAGATCACTGACATTAAAATATACTAACTGTCTTACTCATTGAGTTAAAACTAGGTTTAATGGTATGTTGGCACACCTGGCTTGTGTCTAACTGAACCAGAACTTTATATATTGTTGTCATTATAAAATGTTGTATAAGGAACAAATCAAAGAGAAAGTGGTGATGGTGCCTTTTTGTTTGTGATCGTTATTACAGGATTTTGAAAAATTGCAACATGAGAAGAAACAGTTGCAGATGCTTTGTGATGAACAGGAACAGGCTCTGCAAGAAATGGGTCTCCATCTCAGCCAGTAAGATATTCAATTAAACATCAAGCACATTTTTATGCTGTGTTATGTTTTATTGGACATATCCCAAACTCTGTGCTCATATTCCAGTCTGTACATTATTTATAACTGCAAAATAGATTCATCAAAATGAGGAATAAACAAAGCCATTGGTGCTTGCCAAAAACATATGCGATTTACATAAAATAGAAAATAATGTATGACGAGTAGACATGTGCATGGCGAAAAAATTCGGTTCGGATCGATTCGGATTTTTTAGAATTTCGGTTCGGAGCGATTCGAATTCGGAAAAATTTGAATCAATTCGGTTCGGATTTGTTTCGGATTCATTCGGATTCGAATTAATTCGGCTGGATTCGGTTCGGAAATTCGGAATTTCAGTAAGTGTTAGGTGGGATTAGACTTATACTGTACAATAGTAGTGTAATACATGGCCATCCGAATTTACCGAATAAATCCGAAGTAATTCGGATTTATTCGGTAAATTCGGCAGTATTTTAATTCGGAAATTCGGTTCGATCCGAATCGCCGAATTTTCCGAATTTCCGAATCGATCCGAAACGAATCGCACATATCTAATGACGAGCATGATCTATAGATTGCAAAATGAATGAGACGCCAGAGGTATGCTGGTGCTGTGCAGCTAAGCAGTGCAAAGTGTGTTTTAAATCATGCATGGCCAACTGGTGACTTGAGGGCCACAACTCAAGAGAGCCCTCTGCAGGGGAGAACAGCAGACCGAGGGGGCCCTGCAACCTGATCTCAATCTAAAACTGTTCCTCTGGACATGCATGGAGTATCCTTACCAATCAGTGTAGGTGTTAGCACAGAAATTGGCACCACACCTTTTTTATAATACTGCTTAGTGGCAGCTGCTATCAACTAATTTGTCCATCAAAAATAATTGAGGAATGAATGATACTCAGAAAGGTGTTTTCGAAAAGTGAAATTAACAAATTAATTAATCAAATCAAACCCATGTATAACTTGTTTTCTGGATACTGAATATCCAATAATGTTTTCAACCATCTGTAGTAGAGTTTATTAGGAACCAAAATATATATGTTAGGATAAGATGAATATTTACAGGTCTATATATACACATATATTTAAAAAACTGTCCAGTTTCCACAAGTTAACTCTAACTATCATAGCCCCAAATTGCACAACACCAATAACTTAATATAAAAATCACAGAAAATGTATCCCAAGAAAAGAAGGTAGAATACTTAGCCATATTCTCTAATGTCTTATTTGTATCTCTGTCCAAGATCAACCATCTTCAGCAGCAGGAGAAGAGATGAGACTAGTTACTGGTTTTCCAATTTTATATCCATTTCACCTGGGTGTAATCTATATTATATGCAGTGCAAAGGCTATATGGGAGTATCCTTAGACTAGGCCAAAAACCTAAACTACAAAGGTGTATCTGCAGGGAAGGAATTTGTTACATGAAATATCTCACCACATGCAGTTCTACATTATATTCTAGCACCCTTGTCATGTGCTTTTTTTGCATTTTGTCAGATATTAAACCATTATAGAGGAAATAAGTAATTTATAGATCTGTCTATATATATATATATATATTTATATTTATTTATACACATAAACACACATATTAAAATTTGCATTTCAAGGCAAAAGAATAAACAGGATATGAAAGAGACCTAAGCACAGTATTTTATTAATTGCCTGTTTCCATTCACTAAACCAGTGTTCTCCCAACATTTCTCCTTTAAAGTGATGCTAACGTTATTTAAATTAGAGACCAGTATACTAAAGTATGTCATATGTAAATGCAATACTCCAAAGCAGAAGTAGAAAAGTTATTAAAAACACACTATTATTTTATGTTTCGTGACAAGCAGCCGGCCGCCCCCTTTTACATTGTCTTTTTTTTTCTATAAGTCACAGGAGGGGGGTACAGCCAATAGGAAGCTGTGCTTCTGACCTAGTGAAGGTTGCAGCTCCACACATATTTTCTCACACAGATATTCCAAAAATCTGGTCTGTCTCCAGTCCTTGATGATGAACTTTAGAAAACCCTGATCTAAAAGTTTTAATTTTTTGATAGGTGACCTTTGGAGCTTCTCTTGTGTACCGTTAATTATTTCTGTTTGTAAAACATATTAATACTTTATGTAAAATATCAAATGACTTGTTATTAATCCCATCTATTCTGTAAACAAAAGACGTTTTAGTTCCTTTACAGATGTATGGGTATTATTTTGTTTATATTTTTTATTTCTCATTTATGAAGTTGCAACATATATTTTTTTAACACTTTGACAGAAAGTAGACATAATATTCCTTGTTCATGTTGTATTCTTTTCTCTTGCTAGATGTATCGAGTCCACGGATTCATCCATACTTGTGGGATATTCTCCTTCCCAACAGGAAGTGGCAAAGAGAGCGCCCACAGCAGAGCTGTCTATATAGATCATCCCTTAGATCCACCCCTGAGTCATTCTTTTTGCCGGCTCTAAGCAATAGGAAGGGTAAAGTGAGTGTGGTGACAAAAATGTTAGTTTTTATTTTCTCAAGCAAAAGTTTGTTATTTTAAATGGTACAGGTGTGTACTATTCACTCTCTAGCAGAAAAGGGATGAAGATTTCTGCAAGGAGGATGATGATCTTAGCACTTTGTAACTAAGATCCACTGCTGTTCACACAGAGGCTGAGGAGTACAGGAAAACTTCAGTTGGGGGAACGGTTTGCATGCTAAGCTGCATTGAGGTATGTTCAGTCAATTTTTTTCTAGACAGACTGTGATAATTCTAGAAAAGGCTGACAGTATCCCCATGAGAGAAGGGAAGGGTAAGCTGTATTCAGACACTTACGGCTAGATTTAGAGTTCTGCAGCCAAAGGGGTGCGTTAGCTACGCATGCTTTTTTTCTCCCGCACCTTTTAAATACCGCTGGTATTTAGAGTTCACAGAAGGGCTGCGTTAGGCTCCAAAAAGGGAGCGTTAAGCATATTTACCGCCACTGCAACTCTAAATTCCAGCGGTGCTTACGGACGCGGCCAGCTTCAAAAACGTGCTCGTGCACGATTCCCCCATAGGAAACAATGGGGCTGTTTGAGCTGAAAAAAACCTAACACCTGCAAAAAAGCAGCGTTCAGCTCCTAACGCAGCTACATTGTTTCCTATGGGGAACACTTCCTATGTCTGCACCTAACACCCTAACATGTACCCCGAGTCTAAACACCCCTAACCTTACACTTATTAACCCCTAATCTGCCGCCCCCGCTATCGCTGACCCCTGCATATTATTATTAACCCCTAATCTGCCGCTCCGTACACCGCCACAACCTACATTATCCCTATGTACCCCTAATCTGCTGCCCCTAACAATGCCGACCCCTATATTATATTTATTAACCCCTAATCTGCCGCCCCCAACGTCGCCTCCACCTACCTACACTTATTAACCCCTAATCCGCCTCACTCCCACCTCAATAACCCTATAATAAATAGTATTAACCCCTAATCTGCCCTCCCTAACATCGCCGACACCTAACTTCAAGTATTAACCCCTAATCTGCCGACCGGAGCTCACCGCTACTCTAATAAATTTTTTAACCCCTAAAGCTAATCCTAACCCTAACACCCCCCTAAATTAAATATAATTTTATTCTAACGAAATAAATTAACTCTTATTAAATAAATTATTCCTATTTAAATCTAAATACTTACCTGTAAAATAAACCCTAATATAGCTACAATATAAATTATAATTATATTGTAGCTATTTTAGGATTAATATTTATTTTACAGGCAACTTTGTATTTATTTTAACCAGGTACAATAGCTATTAAATAGTTATGAACTATTTAATAGTTACCTAGTTAAAATAATTACAAATTACCTGTAAAATAAATCCTAACCTAAGTTACAATTAAACCTAACACTACACTATCAATAAATAAATTAAATAAACTACCTACAATTATCTACAATTAAACCTAACACTACACTATCAATAAATTAATTAAATACAATACCTACAAATAAATACATTTAAATAAACTAACTAAAGTACAAAAATAAAAAAGAACTAAGTTACAAAAAATAAAAAAATATTTACAAACATTAGAAAAATATTACAACAATTTTAAACTAATTACACCTACTCTAAGCCCCCTAATAAAATAAAAAAGACCCCCAAAATAAAAAAATGCCCTACCCTATTCTAAATTTAAAAAGTTCAAAGCTCTTTTACCTTACCAGCCCTGAAAAGGGCCATTTGCGGGGCATGCCCCAAATAATTCAGCTCTTTTGCCTGTAAAAAAAACCATACAATACCCCCCCCAACATTACAACCCACCACCCACATACCCCTAATCTAACCCAAACCCCCCTTAAATAAACCTAACACTAAGCCCCTGAAGATCTTCCTACCTTATCTTCACCATGCCAGGTTCACCGATCCGTCCACCGAAGTCTTGATCCAAGCCTCCGAAATCTTGATCCAAGCCCAAGCGGAGGCTGAAGAGTGACATCCATCCTCCGGCTGAAGTCTTGATCCAAGCGGGCAGAAGAGGACATCCGGACCGGCAAACATCTTCATCCAAGCCGCATCTTCTATGTTCTTCAATCCAATGACGACCGGCTGATCTTCAAGACCTCCAGCGCGGATCCATCCATCTTCACCGACGACTTCCCGACGAATGACGGTTCCTTTAAGGGACGTCATCCAAGATGGCGTCCCTCGAATTCCGATTGGCTGATAGGATTCTATCAGCCAATCGGAATTAAGGTAGGAAAATTCTGATTGGCTGATGGAATCAGCCAATCAGATTCAAGTTCGATCCGATTGGCTGATCCAATCAGCCAATCAGATTGAGATCGCATTCTATTGGTTGTTCCGATCAGCCAATAGAATGCGAGCTCAATCTGATTGGTTGATTGGATCAGCCAATCATATTGAACTTGAATCTGATTGGCTGATTCCATCAGCCAATCAGAATTTTCCTACCTTAATTCCGATTGGCTGATAGAATCCTATCAGCCAATCGGAATTCGACGGACGCCATCTTGGATGACGTCATTTAAAGGAACCGTCATTCGGCGAGTAGGCGTCGGTAGAAGAGGATGGATCCGCGTCGGCTGGAAGATGATGGCTCCGGAAGAAAGAAGATTGAAGATGCCGCTTCATAGAAGACTTCATCCCGATGATGGACTTCTTCAGCGCCGGCTTGGATCAAGACTTCAGCCCGATGATGGATTTCTTCAGCCGCCGCTTGGATCCAGACTTCAGGCGGAGGATGGATGTCACTCTTCAGCCCCCCTTGGGCTTGGATGAAGATTTCGGAGGGTCTTCTGGACAGATCGGGACCCGGTGTGGTGAAGACAAGGTAGGGAGATCTTCAGGGGCTTAGTGTTAGGTTTATTTAAGGGGGGTTTGGGTTAGATTAGGGGTATGTGGGTGGTGGGTTGTAATGTTGGGGGGGGTATTGTATGGGGGTTTTTTTACAGGCAAAAGAGCTGAATTCTTTGGGGCATGCCCCGCAAAGGGCCCTTTTCAGGGCTGGTAAGGTAAAAGAGCTTTTCTATTTTAATTTTAGAATAGGGTAGGGCATTTTTTTTATTTTGGGGGTCTTTGTTATTTTATTAGGGGGCTTAGAGTAGGTGTAATTAGTTTAAAATTGTTGTAATATTTTTCTAATGTTTGTAAATATTTTTTTATTTTTTGTAACTTAGTTCTTTTTTATTTTTTGTACTTTAGTTAGTTTATTTAAATGTATTTATTTGTAGGTATTGTGTTTAATTAATTTATTGATAGTGTAGTGTTAGGTTTAATTGTAGATAATTGTAGGTAGTTTATTTAATTTATTTATTGATAGTGTAGTGTTAGGTTTAATTGTAACTTAGGTTAGGATTTATTTTACAGGTAATTTGTAATTATTTTAACTAGGTAACTATTAAATAGTTCTTAGCTATTTAATAGCTATTGTACCTGGTTAAAATAAATACAAAGTTGCCTGTAAAATAAATATTAATCCTAAAATAGCTACAATATAATTATAATTTATATTGTAGCTATATTAGGGTTTATTTTACAGGTAAGTATTTAGCTTTAAATAGGAATGATTTATTTAATAAGAGTTAATTTATTTCGTTAGAATAAAATTATATTTAATTTAGGGGGGGTGTTAGGGTTAGAATTAGCTTTAGGGGTTAAAAAATGTATTATAGTAGCGGTGAGCTCCGGTCGGCAGATTAGGGGTTAATACTTTAAGTTAGGTGTCGGCGATGTTAGGGAGGGCAGATTAGGGGTTAATACAATTTATTATAGGATTATTGAGGCGGGAGTGAGGCGGATTAGGGGTTAATAACTTTATTATAGTAGCGGTGAGCTCCGGTCGGCAGATTAGGGGTTAATAATTGTAGGTAGGTGGCGGCGACGTTGGGGGCGGCAGATTAGGGGTTAATAAATATAATATAGGGGTCGGCGGTGTTAGGGGCAGCAGATTAGGGGTTCATAGGGATAACGTAGGTGGCAGCGGTGTGCGGTCGGCAGATTAGGGGTTAAAAAAATTTAATAGAGTGGCAGCGATGTGGGGGGACCTCGGTTTAGGGGTACATAGGTAGTTTATGGGTGTTAGTGTACTTTAGAGCACAGTAGTTAAGAGCTTTATAAACCGGCGTTAGCCCAGAAAGCTCTTAACTACTGCCTTTTTTCTGCGGCTGGAGTTTTGTCGTTAGAATTCTAACGCTCACTTCAGCCAAGACTCTAAATACCGGCGTTAGAAAGATCCCATTGAAAAGATAGGATACGCAAATGGCGTAGGGGGATCTGCGGTATGGAAAAGTCGCGGCTGCAAAGTGAGCGTTAGACCCTTTCCTGACTGACTCTATTGGTTGTTCCGATCAGCCAATAGAATGCGAGCTCAATCTGATTGGTTGATTGGATCAGCCAATCGTATTGAACTTGAATCTGATTGGCTGATTCCATCAGCCAATCAGAATTTTCCTACCTTAATTCCGATTGGCTGATAGAATCCTATCAGCCAATCGGAATTCGACGGACGCCATCTTGGATGACGTCATTTAAAGGAACCGTCATTCGGCGAGTAGGCGTCGGTAGAAGAGGATGGATCCGCGTCGGCTGGAAGATGATGGCTCCGGAAGAAAGAAGATTGAAGATGCCGCTTCATAGAAGACTTCATCCCGATGATGGACTTCTTCAGCGCCCGCTTGGATCAAGACTTCAGCCCGATGATGGATTTCTTCAGCCGCCGCTTGGATCCAGACTTCAGACGGAGGATGGACGTCACTCTTCAGCCCCCCCTTGGGCTTGGATGAAGATTTCGGAGGGTCTTCTGGACAGATCGGGACCCGGTGTGGTGAAGACAAGGTAGGGAGATCTTCAGGGGCTTAGTGTTAGGTTTATTTAAGGGGGGTTTGGGTTAGATTAAGGGTATGTGGGTGGTGGGTTGTAATGTTGGGGGGGTATTGTATGTTTTTTTTTTTACAGGCAAAAGAGCTGAATTCTTTGGGGCATGCCCCGCAAAGGGCCCTTTTCAGGGCTGGTAAGGTAAAAGAGCTTTTCTATTTTAATTTTAGAATAGGGTAGGGCATTTTTTTTATTTTGGGGGTCTTTGTTATTTTATTAGGGGGCTTAGAGTAGGTGTAATTAGTTTAAAATTGTTGTAATATTTTTCTAATGTTTGTAAATATTTTTTTATTTTTTGTAACTTAGTTCTTTTTTATTTTTGTACTTTAGTTAGTTTATTTAAATGTATTTATTTGTAGGTATTGTATTTAATTAATTTATTGATAGTGTAGTGTTAGGTTTAATTGTAGATAATTGTAGGTAGTTTATTTAATTTATTTATTGATAGTGTAGTGTTAGGTTTAATTGTAACTTAGGTTAGGATTTATTTTACAGGTAATTTGTAATTATTTTAACTAGGTAACTATTAAATAGTTCATAACTATTTAATAGCTATTGTACCTGGTTAAAATAAATACAAAGCTGCCTGTAAAATAAATATTAATCCTAAAATAGCTACAATATAATTATAATTTATATTGTAGCTATATTAGGGTTTATTTTACAGGTAAGTATTTAGATTTAAATAGGAATAATTTATTTAATAAGAGTTAATTTATTTCGTTAGAATAAAATTATATTTAATTTAGGGGGGTGTTAGGGTTAGGATTAGCTTTAGGGGTTAAAAAATTTATTAGAGTAGCGGTGAGCTCCGGTCGGCAGATTAGGGGTTAATACTTGAAGTTAGGTGTCGGCGATGTTAGGGAGGGCAGATTAGGGGTTAATACTATTTATTATAGGGTTATTGAGGTGGGAGTGAGGCGGATTAGGGGTTAATAAGTGTAGGTAGGTGGAGGCGACGTTGGGGGCGGCAGATTAGGGGTTAATAAATATAATATAGGGGTCGGCGTTGTTAGGGGCAGCAGATTAGGGGTACATAGGGATAACGTAGGTGGCAGCGGTGTGCGGTCGGCAGATTAGGGGTTAAAAAAATTTAATAGAGTGGCGGCGATGTGGGGGGACCTCGGTTTAGGGGTAGATAGGTAGTTTATGGGTGTTAGTGTACTTTAGAGCACAGTAGTTAAGAGCTTTATAAACCGGCGTTAGCCCAGAAAGCTCTTAACTACTGCCTTTTTTCTGCGGCTGGAGTTTTGTCGTTAGAATTCTAACGCTCACTTCAGCCAAGACTCTAAATACCGGCGTTAGAAAGATCCCATTGAAAAGATAGGATACGCAAATGGCGTAGGGGGATCTGCGGTATGGAAAAGTCGCGGCTGCAAAGTGAGCGTTAGACCCTTTCCTGACTGACTCTATTGGTTGTTCCGATCAGCCAATAGAATGCGAGCTCAATCTGATTGGTTGATTGGATCAGCCAATCGTATTGAACTTGAATCTGATTGGCTGATTCCATCAGCCAATCAGAATTTTCCTACCTTAATTCCGATTGGCTGATAGAATCCTATCAGCCAATCGGAATTCGACGGACGCCATCTTGGATGACGTCATTTAAAGGAACCGTCATTCGGCGAGTAGGCGTCGGTAGAAGAGGATGGATCCGCGTCGGCTGGAAGATGATGGCTCCGGAAGATAGAAGATTGAAGATGCCGCTTCATAGAAGACTTCATCCCGATGATGGACTTCTTCAGCGCCCGCTTGGATCAAGACTTCAGCCCGATGATGGATTTCTTCAGCCGCCGCTTGGATCCAGACTTCAGATGGAGGATGGACGTCACTCTTCAGCCCCCCCTTGGGCTTGGATGAAGATTTCGGAGGGTCTTCTGGACAGATCGGGACCCGGTGTGGTGAAGACAAGGTAGGGAGATCTTCAGGGGCTTAGTGTTAGGTTTATTTAAGGGGGGTTTGGGTTAGATTAAGGGTATGTGGGTGGTGGGTTGTAATGTTGGGGGGGTATTGTATGTTTTTTTTTTTACAGGCAAAAGAGCTGAATTCTTTGGGGCATGCCCCGCAAAGGGCCCTTTTCAGGGCTGGTAAGGTAAAAGAGCTTTTCTATTTTAATTTTAGAATAGGGTAGGGCATTTTTTTTATTTTGGGGGTCTTTGTTATTTTATTAGGGGGCTTAGAGTAGGTGTAATTAGTTTAAAATTGTTGTAATATTTTTCTAATGTTTGTAAATATTTTTTTATTTTTTGTAACTTAGTTCTTTTTTATTTTTTCTACTTTAGTTAGTTTATTTAAATGTATTTATTTGTAGGTATTGTATTTAATTAATTTATTGATAGTGTAGTGTTAGGTTTAATTGTAGATAATTGTAGGTAGTTTATTTAATTTATTTATTGATAGTGTAGTGTTAGGTTTAATTGTAACTTAGGTTAGGATTTATTTTACAGGTAATTTGAAATTATTTTAACTAGGTAACTATTAAATAGTTCTTAACTATTTAATAGCTATTGTACCTGGTTAAAATAAATACAAAGTTGCCTGTAAAATAAATATTAATCCTAAAATAGCTACAATATAATTATAATTTATATTGTAGCTATATTAGGGTTTATTTTACAGGTAAGTATTTAACTTTAAATAGGAATGATTTATCTAATAAGAGTTAATTTATTTCATTAGAATAAAATTATATTTAATTTAGGGGGGGTGTTAGGGTTAGAATTAGCTTTAGGGGTTAAAAAATGTATTATAGTAGCGGTGAGCTCCTGTCGGCAGATTAGGGGTTAATACTTTAAGTTAGGTGTCGGCGATGTTAGGGAGGGCAGATTAGGGGTTAATACAATTTATTATCGGGTTATTGAGGCGGGAGTGAGGCGGATTAGGGGTTAATAACTTTATTATAGTAGCGGTGAGCTCCGGTCGGCAGATTAGGGGTTAATAATTGTAGGTAGGTGGCGGCGACGTTGGGGGCGGCAGATTAGGGGTTAATAAATATAATATAGGGGTCGGCGGTGTTAGGGGCAGCAGATTAGGGGTTCATAGGGATAACGTAGGTGGCAGCGGTGTGCGGTCGGCAGATTAGGGGTTAAAAAATTTAATAGAGTGGTGGCGATGTGGGGGGACCTCGGTTTAGGGGTACATAGGTAGTTTATGGGTGTTAGTGTACTTTAGAGCACAGTAGTTAAGAGCTTTATAAACCGGCGTTAGCCCAGAAAGCTCTTAACTACTGCCTTTTTTCTGCGGCTGGAGTTTTGTCGTTAGAATTCTAATGCTCACTTCAGCCAAGACTCTAAATACCGGCGTTAGAAAGATCCCATTGAAAAGATAGGATACGCAAATGGCGTAGGGTGATCTGCGGTATGGAAAAGTCGCGGTATGGAAAAGTCGCGGCTGCAAAGTGAGCGTTAGACTTTCCTGACTGACTCCAAATACCAGCGGGCGGTAAAAACCAGCGTTAGGAGCCTCTAACGCTGGTTTTGACGGCTACCGCCCAACTCTAAATCTAGCCGCTGGTATGGAATCCCAGCTTGCATAAAGGGCTCAGCTGTTACTGGTGACTTATAGGAAAAACGTTTGTTTTTTTTATTAAAAGATTAACGTTTTGAGGGACTTTGAAGGGTCATTATGGCTTATTTAAGGGTTATTAACCCACATGGCTAGTTTAGAAACACTTTGGTGTGTTTATTTTAGGCCCCACTAACATCGAGTGAGGTGGGAGTGGCCTATTTTTGCGCCTCAGTTGCGCAGTTTCTTTTACACACAAGACATCCAGCTGCTTCTCCGGAGGGTCTTGCTGTACTTGAGGGCCTAAAGCAAGCTTTTTCCCCACAAATTTATCCCTAAGGGCAGGTAGGCACCACAGCAGAGCTGTGGCAAGGTGCTGAACGTTTTTATACCGGTTTTTGACGTTTTGTCAATCCGGTTTTTACATTTAGGGGTTAATCGTTTATTTGACTGGTGGGGCAATCTTACTAAGGCCTTATGATTCCACTGTAAAAATTTCGAAAAGTTTACTGCTTTTTTACACTGTTTTGCAGAGTTTGTGCTTCTTTTTTTCTCTTAAAGGCACAGTACTGTTTTTTTCTAAGTATTATTTACTTTGAATAAAGTGTTTTCCAAGCTTGCTTGTTTCATTACTAGCCTGTTGAACATGTCTGACATCAAGGAAACTCCTTGTTCAATGTGTTTAGAAGCCATTGTGGAACCCCCTCAGAATGTGTCCCACTTGCACTATGTCTATAAATTTTAAAGAGCATATTATAGCACTTAAAAATATAGCAATAGATGATTCTCAGACAGAAAGAAATGAGGTTATGCCATCTAGCTCTCCCCAAGTGTCACAACCAGTAACGCCCGCACAAGTGACGCCAAGTACTTCTAGTGCGTCGACTTCGTTTAATTTACAAGACATAGCCACAGTTATGAATACAACCCTCACAGAGGTTTTATCTAAACTGCCTGGGTTACAAGGAAAGCGTGACAGCTCTGGGTTATGAACAAATGCTGAGCCTTCTGACGCTTTAGTAGCCGTATCTGATATACCCTCACAATGTTCTGAAGTAGGGGTAAGGGATTTGCTATCTGAGGGAGAGATTTCTGATTCAGGGAAGACGCTCGTTCAGACAGATTCTGATATGACGGCCTTTAAATTTAAGCTTGAACACCTCCGCTTGTTGCTCAGGGAGGTATTGGCGACTCTGGATGATTGTGACCCTATAGTGGTCCCAGAGAAATTGTGTAAAATGGACAAATACTTAGAGGTTCCTGTTTACACTGATGTTTTTCCAGTCCCTAAGAGGATTGCAAATATGGTTACTAAGGAGTGGGATAGACCAGGTATACCGTTCGCTCCCCCTCCTGTTTTTAAGAAAATGTTTCCCATATCTGACACCATGCGGGACTCGTAGCAGACGGTTCCTAAGGTGGAGGGAGCTATTTCTACTCTCGCCAAGCGTACAACTATACCTATCGAAGACAGTTGTGCTTTCAAAGATCCTATGGATAAAAAATTAGAGAGTCACCTAAAGAAATGTTTTGTTCATCAAGGTTTTCTTCTCCAACCTATTGCGTGCATTGTTCATGTAACTACTGCAGCTGCTTTCTGGTTGGAGGCTCTAGAAGAGGCTCTTCAGATGGAGACCCGATTAGAGGATATTATGGATAGAATTAAGGCCCTTAAGCTGGCTAATTCTTTCATTACAGATGCCGCTTTTCAACTGGCTAAATTAGCGGCAAAGAATTCAGGTTTTGCCATTTTAGCGCGCAGGGCGTTATGGCTTAAATCCTGGTCTGCTGATGTGTCATCAAAATCTAAACTTTTGAACATCACTTTCAAAGGAAAGACCCTATTCGGGCCTGAACTGAAAGAGATTATTTCAGACATCACTGGAGGGAAAGGCCATGCCCTCCCTCAGGATAAAACAAATAGAATGAGGACCAAACAAAAGATTTCCGTCAAACATCTTCATTGTTTGTTGTCTATTCTGGTAAGCGGAGAGGTCAAAAGGCTACGGCTACCCCTCTTTCTTTTTGGCTGAAAAGCATCATCCGTTTGGTTTATGAGACTGCTGGCCAGCAGCCTCCTGAACGGATTACTGCTCATTCTACTAGAGCAGTGGCTTCCACATGGGCTTTTAAAAATGAGGCTTCTGTTGAACAGATTTGTAAGGCGGCGACTTGGTCTTCGCTTCATACTTTTTCCAAATTTTATAAATTCAATACTTTTGCTTCTTTGGGGGCTATTTTTGGGAGAAAGGTTCTACAAACAGTGGTGCCTTCCGTTTAGGTACCTGTCTTGTCCCTCCCTTCATCCGTGTCCTAAAGCTTTGGTATTGGTATCCCACAAGTATGGATGAATCCATTGTCTGAATACATCTAGCAAGAGAAAACAGAATTTATGCTTACCTGATAAATTTCTTTCTCTTGCGATGTATCGAGTCCACGGCCCGCCCTGTCTATTTAAGACAGGTAGTATATTTTTATTTAAGAATGACTGGGGGGTGGAGCTAAGGGAGGAGCTATATATAGACAGCTCTGCTGTGGGTGCTCTCTTTGCCACTTCCTGTTGGGAAGGAGAATATCCGACAAGTATGGATGAATCCGTGGACTTGATACATCGCAAGAGAAATAAATTTATCAGGTTAGCATAAATTCTGTTTTCATTGTAAAATACCATGTTTATTTTTTCTTTTATATTGGCATATATAATTATATATATTCCAAAACACTATGATTTAAAAATGCCTGGGACAAGCATAAGGCTATCCTATGAACTAGATACGTTTATACTGTTAGGTAATATGGGGCAGACTTGCTGGGCCTATGGCTCTTTTCTGCCGTCAATATCTATGTTTCTATGATTTAACATTTTATATTTTCTGCTACATTTTATTCTTCTTCCTAACAACATAATGCATGCACATTAAGGCCACATGCTTTTATGTTTCGTACAGTCATTTGTATTGATTATACTTCCTAGTTTGGCAAGAATATCTTAACTCATTTTGTGACTCAACAACTATACCATTCATTACGTTTTGGCAGTATTTCAGCTTGACATTCAACCCACCATTACTTTCCAACCTGACATCACTACAGCGCTCTGGCACTTTAATTGGCCCCTGACCTTTGCAATCTTTGCCCTTTGTGATTTGTTAGAAATGTGGACTTAACAAATGCATGTCTTTTTGCATAACAATTGCTATTAATTGCGTCTTAAAAGAACTGATTACATAGTAAGAGTGTGCTGTTACTGAATGTATGGACCATTATCTTCCATTCAGTTTATCATGATATTAAACATGCATTTATTATAAAAAAGGAACTCTATAACATAGACCCTACAATAAACATTTTATTTAAGAAATACAGAGGACAGTTAGATGTAAAATATTTATTTTGCCTTCTTTAGTTACCCACAAGTTTGACAATCTGTGGCTGTTTGACACTATAAAAACATGAAGAAGTAATATGTATCATGCAGTAGCAAAACTTAATCACTAAATTAATATAGTATTGAATCACCTTACGGAAACTATTTGTAGTACAAAACATGACGTTATTTTTTGTTCTGTGGTTTGTGTGCATATTAAAGGGATAGTCTAGTCTATTAAACTTTCATGATTCAGATAGAGTATGCAATTTTAAGCAACTGTCTAATTTACTCCTATTATCAAATTGTCTTGCTTCTCTTGGTAACTTTATTTGAAAAAGCAAGAATGTAAGCTTAGGAGTCGGCCCATTTTTGGTTCAGCACTTGGGTAGCATTTACTGATTGGTGGCTCTCAGTGATTTCTCTTCGCCACCTCAGAGGCCACTGCTTCTTACATTGCGGGAAGCAGGCTCATATGTGCAAACCTGCCCCGCAAGTGCTCCAGTGCAACTCTTACTGCTTGACACAAGGAGCCCTCTATCTTTTAATTGCTGTCCCAATCTCTTCTACTTGAATTGGATTATTAAAGGGACAGTCAACACCAGAATTTTTGTTGTTTATAAAGATAGATAATCCCTTTATTACGCATTCCCCAGTTTTGCAAAACAAACACTGTTATATTAATACACCTTTTACCTCTGTAATTACCTTGTTTCTCAGCCTCTGCAGACTGCCCCCTTATTTCAGTTCATTTGACAGACTTGCATTTTAGCCAATCAGTGCTCACTCTACGGTAAATTCATGTGCATGAGCTCAATGTTATCTATATGAAACACACGAACTAATGCCCTCTAGTGGTGAAAAAAATGTCAACATGCTTTCAGATTAGAGGCGGCCTACA
Source organism: Bombina bombina (assembly GCF_027579735.1). Lineage (NCBI taxonomy): Eukaryota > Metazoa > Chordata > Amphibia > Anura > Bombinatoridae > Bombina > Bombina bombina. Next base: position 458,680,225 of record NC_069504.1, on the reverse strand, counting down.
AGGTCTAAGAAATTAGCATATGAACTTCCTAGGTTTAGCTTTCAACTAAGAATACCAAGAAAACAAAGCAAAATTGGTTATAAAAGTAAATTGGAAAGTTGTTTAAAATTGCTTGCCCTATCTGAATCATGAAAGTTTATTTTAGACTTTACTGTCCCTTTAACTATTTGCAATTGATCTGCTGTAACTAAAGGTACATTTATTTTCCTCCAGAAATTGTCTCTATAGAAAAAAGAGCATAACATTTTTGATAAAAATGATACGTTTCTTCCACTATAGCTTTTGGACAAGTAATATGTCTATCCTGAACTTTCAGTGAGGTAATATATTTAGATTGTTTTAAAAAAACTTCCATAGGGTATGGCCTTCCTCTTAACCAGAGAGGTAATTCCTATGAAAGAGATTTTATAGGATCTGGACAAGGGGAAGATGAAAGAAAAACAGAAGAAGAAAAAAAGGAACCGGTAAAATCCATCTGTCATCATATCTTCTGTTTCTATATGACTTAACAGAGATATTATATACTGTATATATATATATCTAGAACAGAAGAGGGAAGGGCGCACATCCTCTCTGGTGTAGTATGTCAGGTAAAAAAAGAGTTCATTACAAAGAAGCCAAATGGTCACTTGTGTGCATTAACCTCAACTCCTATGAGGTATGGATATAGCCACTGTGGATTGCTGCTTCGTTTCTCTCAAACCCCAAAAACGTTTTTCCTTTTCCAATGTAATTCTCTCCTTCCCAACAGAAGATGAACCGTTTTAGAATTGAGGTTATTACCTTGCTCAGAAAGGATTTCTATGGCCTCTCCGTTTGTTGTATGAAAGGGAATGAGGGATATTAACTAGCAAACTCGTTAAAAGCTTAATTTATATAAACACACATTTTATTATGCTCCTGAAACACATGTATACAAATACATAAATGAGCAGTCATCCATATGTTAACTGCAATATTAAAAACACATAAAATAACTCCAGAAGACTGAAGGTAGTAAAATGTGTGCCGTATTACCTGTCTCTTAGCTTAGGCTAGTGAGGGGGCGTGGCCTGACGCGTTTCGCGACGCAATTGGTCGCTTCATCAGAGGTAGGGAACGCACCCCCTAAGCCTCCTATTTGTATCCTAGTAAAGTAATTGACTACTGATTAGTCAAACTGCCAAACTCCATCTTTGTTCAGGGAAAAAACTCTTACTTCCCTTATGTAGAATGCCAAGTTTAAGGGCAGAGATCGTTCTATTATTATTGAAAACGATCTAAGCCCTTTTCATTGTTATTAATAAAAATCCCTTCACTAGCTCTATCTATTGTTAAATTGGAGAAAATATAATACAAATATATATATATATATATATATATATATATATATATATATATATATATATATATATATATATATACATAAACTCTATTATGGATGTAGATTTATTTTATTGAATCTAAAAATTTCAAGTTTTTTCTAAGTGTATTTTTGATAAAAGATATACACCAAATGTGAAGTTGCAAATGTTAGTATGTATTATACTTCAAATATTTCAAATATGAAGTATTTTGCTCTAATTAGTTATATTCAACAATATATTTTTTTGACACAGGTCCCCACTCATAAGGGGTTAATAGAATACAGGTGCCTGCAATTATTTTAATTCTTTACCTTTAAATAGTACTAGTAGGTGTGGACACAAACTATGCCAGTGAACAAGGGCTAACATTTGGCCCGAAACATGTTTGGCTTTTTTAGTCCTGCACATCTTGTTGCAGGCCTGTGATTGTTGTTTTTTCATGTTTAAACTTTTAACTTTTTTGACAAATAAAATTTGAACTTATTTTTTAATCTATTTTTCAAGTCCTCTTTCTGTTGTAGCGGGATAACAGAGTGTGTTTAATATATATATATATATATATATATATATATATATATATATATATATATATATATATATATATATATATATATATATATATATATATTGTGTGTTGCCCAACATACAGGTGGGAAACATTGGATGTTTCAGCACTATTTACATCCATACCCCATGGTGGTGGCATTGAAGCAGTCAAATATTTTTTAAGGAAACCCCAACAAGATTTCATGCTAGAATCTATTAGATTTGTTCTGGATAAGAATTATTTTCTTTTCCAGAATAAATTCTATTTGCAAAAGAAAGGCACGCCATGGGGACAAAATTTGCCCCCAATTTTGCAAACCTGTATGTTGGTTGTTTGGAGGAAAATATGATATATGCAAATGATGAGTACAATGATGAACATCTGGTATTTTGGAAAAGATACATAGACGACATTCTGATAATCTGGGATGGGGACCCTTTAAGTTGGTCTATATTTACAGAACAACTAAATTCAAATAATATGAATCTAAAATTCACAGCAAGCTCAGATATAAGTTAGATCAACTTCCTAGATGTGGTCCTGTACAGTGTAGAGAACCAAGTGGCACAAGAGGCTACAGGAAAGACACAGATACTAATGGTTTTCTGGATGCCTGGAGTGGCCACCATCCAAAATGGATTAAAAATGTACCCTTCTGGCATTTTCCAGAGAATCAGGAGAAATTGTAGCCGCCTGGAAGATTTTGAGGATGAAGCCACAAGATTAAAAAGACGGTTTCAAGCATGTGGATGATAAGGGTAGAACCTATAACATCAAGGGCAAGTTAAATTGCAAGTCAGACTATGTTGTGTATATGCTTGAGTGTAAATGTAAGACTCCATTAAGGTATATAGGCAGAACTAAACATATCTTGAAGTGAGATGCTTGGAGCATATTAAAAACATAGAGACAGGCATATTAAAGACCCCACTAATAAAACATTTTAATAGTGTGCATAAAAGTGATCTATCTCAGTTCTTTATTAAGGCGATTGAACAGGTAGAGGTGGGACCCAGAGGTGGGAAATGTTATTGGAACTTAGGAAAAGGGAGACCTTCTGGATTCATGCTTTGAAATGCTTGGATCCAGGGGGTCTCAATAAAGATATTGATTTGGCTGCCTTTTTGTAACAAATACAATGTATATACACAATTTAATGTCATCCTGTTTTGAAATTTATAACAAGGTTAAGGGTCATTGTTTTTTTATATATATATATATATATATATATATATATATATATATATATATATAATGTAATTTTTTTATATTATATTGCATGTTAAAAGATTATCATACATTTTGTGTATTGATTTTAAAATAATGCAGGTGATAGGCGCATACTAACTAATAGTTATATATGGTTTGCAATAGGTTCAAATTATGAAATGTAATTTTATTGCAATGCATGAGTATACATATATATATTTTTAACTGTTGAAGTAAAATGAGAATGATGGGGTGATACACAAAATATCTGTTTTTATTATATTTTCTCCAATTTAACAATGGATAGAAATAGTGAAGGGATTTTTATTAATAACAATGAAAAGGGGCTTAGATCATTTTTAATAATAATAGAACGATCTCTGCCCTTAAACTTGGCATTCTACATAAGGGAAGTAAGAGTTTTTTCCCTGAACAAAGATGGAGTTTGGCAGTTTGACTAATCAGTAGTCAATTACTTTACTAGGATACAAATAGGAGGCTTAGGGGGTGCGTTCCCTACCTCTGATGAAGCGACCAATTGCGTCGCGAAACGCGTCAGCCCACGCCCCGTCACTAGCCTAAGCTAAGAGACAGGTGCTACTGCACAAATTTTACAACCTCCAGTCTTCTGGAGTTATATTATGTGTTTTTAATATTGCAGTTAACATATGGATGACTGCTCATTTATGTATTTGTATATATGTGGTTCAGGAGCATAATAAAATGTGTGTTTATGTAAACAAATCTTTTAACGAGTTTGCTAGTTAATATCCTTCATTCCCCTTCATACAACAAACGGAGAGGCCATAGAAATCCATTCTGAGCAAGGTAATAACCTCCCTTCAAAAAACTGTTCATCTTCTGTGAGAATGAGAGGATTACATTGGAAAAGGAAAAACATTTTTGGTGTTTGAGAGAAACGGAGCTGCAATCCACAGTGGCTATATCCATACCTCATAGGAGTTGAGGTTAATGCACGTGAGTGACCATTTGGCTTCTTTGTAATGAACTCTTTGTTCACATGACATACTACACCAGAGAGGATTTTCCTGCTCTGCGCCCATCCCTTCTGTTTTAGATTTCCTTTTGGAGGATCTCCCCTGCCCAGGTGGATTTCTTCAGTTTCCTATGGGATTAGGCTGCAAGTGAAGAATAATCCTTTTCCACTTTCCTCCCTCTATTAGTGACTGGGTATTTTGGGACTAAATAAGGAGAGACCTGCATTTACAGGACATTTCTGGTATTTCCTAATATGGGGTAATTTTATCCTTAGCGCTTTATTTTCTCTCGGCTAGATTACGAGTTTGGCGTTAGCCTTAAAAAGCAGCGTTAAGGGGTCCTAACGCTACTTTTTTAACGCCCGCTGGTATTACAAGTTTGGCAGGTACAGGTGTACCGCTCACTTTTCTTCCGCGACTTTTCCATACCACAAATCCCCTTACGTCAATTGCGTATCCTATCTTTTTAATGGGATTTTCCTAACGCCGGTATTACAAGTCTTGGAAGAAGTGAGCGGTACAGCCTCTACCTCCAAGACTCCTACCGCATTTAAAAGTCAGTAGTTAAGAGTTTTATGGACTAACGCCGGAACATAAAGCTCTTAGCTAAAGTGCTACAAAGTACACTAACACCCATAAACTACCTATTAACCCCTAAACTGCCGAGCGGACATCGCCACCACCTATATTATACCTATGAACCCCTAATCTGCTGCCCCTAACATCGCTGACACCTACATTATAGTTATTAACCCCTAATCTGCCCCCCAACTATATTAAATTTATTAACCCCTAATCTGCCGACCGGACATCGCTGCCACTATAATAAATGTATTAACCCCTAAACCGCCGCACTCCCACCTCGCAAACACTATAAAATTTGTTATTAACCCCTAATCTGCCGTCCCTAACATCGCCGTCACCTACCTACAATTATTAACCCCTAATCTGCCGCCCCCAACGTCGCCGCTACTATATTAAATTTATTAACCCCTCTAACCCTAACCCCAACACCCCAACACTTAAATCTATTTTTAATAAATCTAAATGAAATTACTATAATTAAATAAATTATTCCTATTTAAAACTAAATACTTACCTATAAAATAAACCCCAATATAGCTACAATATAACTAATAGTTACATTGTAGCTATTTTAGGATCTATTTTTATTTTACAGGCAACTTTGTATTTATTTTAACTAGGTAGAATAGTTATTAAATAGTTATTAACTATTTAATAACTACCTAGATAAAATAAACCCTAACCTAAGTTACAATTACACCTAACACTACACTATAATTCAATTAATTACCTACTCTACCTACAATTAAATACAATTAAATTAAATAAACTAAATTACAAAAAAACAAAACACTAAATTACAGAAAATAAAAAAGAAATTACAATATTTTAAACTAATTACACCTAATCTAATCCCCTAATAAAATAAAAAAGCCCCCCAAAATAATAAAATTCCCTACCCTACACTAAATTACAAATAGCCCTTAAAAGGGCCTTTTGCGAGGCATTGCCCCAAAGTAATCAGCTCTTTTACCAGCCATTAAAAGGGCTTTTTTGCAGGGCATTGCCCCAAAGTAATCAGCTCTTTTACCTGTAAAAAAAAATACAATACCCCCCCAACATTAAAACCCACCACCCACATACCCCTACTCTAAAACCCACCCAACCCCCCCTTAAAAAAACCTAACACTAACCCCCTGAAGATCACCCTACCTTGAGCCGTCTTCACCCAATCCGGCAAGAAGAAGTCCTCCAGAGGGTCCGAAGTCTTCATCCTATCCGGGCAGAAGAGGACATCCAGACCAGAAGAAGTCTTCATCCAAGCGGCATCTTCTTTCTTCATCCTTCCGGAGCGGAGCGGCACCATCTTGAAGACCTCCGACGCGGAACATCCTCCCTTACCGACGACTAGACGACGAATGACGGTTCCTTTAAATGACGTCATCCAAGATGGCGTCCCTTGAATTCCGATTGGCTGATAGGATTCTATCAGCCAATCGGAATTAAGGTAGGAAAAATCCGATTGGCTGATTCAATCAGCCAATCGGGTTGAAGTTCAATCCGATTGGCTGATCCAATCAGCCAATCGGATTGACCTTGCATTCTATTGGCTGTTCCGATCAGCCAATAGAATGCGAGGTTAATCCGATTGGCTGATTGGATCAGCCAATTGGATTTTTCCTACCTTAATTCCGATTGGATGATAGAAGTCTATAAGATGGTGCCGCTCCGGAAGGATGAAGAAAAAAGATGCTGCTTGAATGAAGACTTCTTCTGGTCTGGATGTCCTCTTCTGCCCGGATAGGATGAAGACTTTGGACCATCTGGAGGACCTCTTCTGCCCGGATCAGATGAAGACTTCAGCCCGGCTGGGTGAAGACGGCTCAAGGTAGGGTGATCTTCAGGGGGTTAGTGTTAGGTTTTTTTAAGGGGGGATTGGGTGGATTTTAGAGTAGGGGTATGTGGGTGGTGGGTTTTAATGTTGGGGGGTATTATATTTTTTTTACAGGTAAAAGAGCTGATTAGTTTGGGGCAATGCCTTGCAAAAAGCCCTTTTAAGGGCTATTTGTAATTTAGTGTAGGGTAGGGAATTTTATTATTTTGGGGGGCTTTTTATTTTATTAGGGGGATTAGATTAGGTGTAATTAGTTTAAAATATTGTAATTTCTTTTTTATTTTCTGTAATTTAGTGGGGGGGGTTTCCTAATTTAGTTTATTTAATTTAATTGTAGGTAGTTTAGGTAATTAATTATAGAGTAGTGTTAGGTGTAATTGTAACTTAGGTTAGGGTTTATTTTACAGGTATATTTGTATTTATTTTATCTAGGTAGTTATTAAATAGTTAATAACTATTTAATAACTATTCTACCTCGTTAAAATATATACAAAGTTACCTGTAAAATAAAAATAAATCCTAAAATAGCTACAATGTAACTATTATTGTAGCTATATTAGGGTTTATTTTATAGGTAAGTATTTAGTTTTAAATATGAATAATTTATTTAATTATAGTAATTTTATTTAGATTTATTATAAATAGTTTTAAGTTAGGGGGGTGTTAGGGTTAGGGTTAGACTTAGGTTTAGGGGTTAATACATTTAATATAGTAGCAGCGACATTGGGAGCGGCAGATTAGGGGTTAATAATATAATGCAGGTGGCGAGGAAGTCGGGGGCGGCAGATTAGGGGTTAATAAGTGTAAGGTTAGGGGTGTTTAGACTCTGGGTTCATGTTAGAGTGTTAGGTGTAGACTTAGAAAGTATTTTCCCATAGGAAACAATGGTGCTGCGTTAGGAGCTGAACGCTGCTTTTTTGCAGGTGTTAGGTTTTTTTCAGCTGTCTCAGCCCCATTGTTTCCTATGGGGAGATTGTGCACGAGCATGTTTTAGCCAGCTTACCGCTACCGTAAGCAACGCTGGTATTACAATGAGAAGTGGCGCTAAATTTGTTCAACGCTCACTTTTCTGAGGCTAACGCAGCCATTCAGAAAACTTGTAATACCAGCATTGTTTAAAGTGAGCGCTGGAAAAAAAAGGCTCGTTTTTTACCGACAAAACTCGTAATCTAGCAGTCTCTGTTTTATATATATATATATATATATATATATATATATATATATATGTGTGAGAGTCAAAAAAAAATTCACCAGCGCTCAACCTTAGTAGTGGTTTTGATGTTTCCACTTCTTTTTTGTATAAGGCTTTGTACTGCCCTAAGAGGTTACTATATAAATATAGTAAAAAAATCCCTATATTATTTAGTGTGTGTATTGGTATGGCCGATTGTACTGAATATATATCTTATTCAGTGTGTACTGTGCAATACACCATTTGTAAGGGATTTTGACCCACCAAGAATTAGTGAATATAGCGTGCTGCCTAGTATTGATACAGTGTACCCCTGACACTGTTGAAGGTATTTGAGAAAAGAGCAATCAATAAAAGTAAAAAGGCACTCCGCTATATAGACAGTCTTTTCTGCAAAAAAATAATAAAAAGTCTTTCATAGATGAGACAAATCTTAATTAATAGCTGTATGCTGTTACTTCTTTAGTCAAGAACTTCTTGTAGTTGTATACTGAATGCTTGCTTACCAACTCAGACCTTAATCATATGAGGTAAGGTGTCTGCTCTGCGTGATTAAAGATAATCTTGGCCTCAGTATGGTATCTTTGGAATTTTCTTGATTCACCCTTTTGATCCTTTTGTAGGAAGGTGTCTTTATACTTAAAGGGACAGTCTACACCTGAATTTCTATTGTTTTAAAAGATTGATAATCCCTTTATTACCCATTCCCCAGTTTTGCATAACCAACACAGTTATAATAATATACTTTTAACCTCTGTGATTATCTTGTATCTAATGATACAAACTGACCCTTTTTTCAGTTCTTTTGACAGACTTGCAGTTTAGCCAATCACTGCCTGCTCCCAGATAACTTCACGTGCACGAGCACATTGTTATCTATATGAAATACGTGAACTAACACCCTCTAGTGGTGAAAAACTGTTAAAATGCATTTAGATTAGAGGCGGCCTTCAAGGTCTAAGAAATTAGCATATGAACCTCCTAGGTTAAGCTTTCAACTAAGAATACCAAGAGAACAAAGCAAAATTGGTGATAAAAGTAAATTGGAAATTTTTTTAAAATGACATGCTCTATCTGAATCATGAAAGTTTATTTTGGCCTAGACTGTCCCTTTAATGGAACTCCTGGACTCTCTGCTGTTCTTTCGTATGTTGGTGAGAATCTTCATCCCCTCAGGTGTATGGAGAGTAATAAACCAAGGCAAGCTGTAAAAACATGAACTGTAGCCCTCTGCCGGTTGGAGAAGAGCCTGTCCGCCCACAAAAATGTATAGTTTTGCTTATTTTTAAATAACATTGCTCTGATTTTCAGACTCCTAACCAAGCCCCAAAGTTTTATGAGAATACCATCAGATACCTACTACAGCTTGCTCCTGTTTGTGTAAATGGTCTTTTCATATGCAAAAGAAGGGGGAGGGGGGAGTGTCTTATTTCCCACTTGCAGTGGACTTTTCAGCTACCTTTTCAACAGAGCTAAACTGAGAGCTTCTAAGTAAGTTTTTAAACAGTTTTATACTGGATTTTTATATCAGTATCTGTGCATCTTATTCTTTATAGTAGTGTCTATTATATGCAGTTATATGAAAATTAGTGTTTACTGTCCCTTTAAACATTACCTCTCTTTGTGCTCTATTTGCCTGTAAATTCTTAAACTTATCCTGAAAATTTAAAGGGACACTCAAGTCAAAATTAAACTTTTAATATTGAGATAGAGCATGCAGTTTTAAAGGGACAGTCTACACCAGATTTTTTGTTGCTTATTCTGAATAGTCTCAAATTCTGGTAAGAATTAGTCAATAATCTGTTTGAATAAATCTATGTCCCCTGTGAATAATCTATTATCCTCCATAGAAGTCTCCAACCCAGATGTAATACTATTTTTTTTCTCCTATTTTCTTTCTATTTCTGGTCATGGCTGCAGATTTAGTTTTAGCTGCAGTTGTGAGGGTACATACCAAGAGGTCTCGGAGAACGCAGAGAGTATCTTCCATCTCAGCGTCCCACATAGAGGGACACAGAGACTCCGGCCTTGCAGCAGCTCTCTAGGCGTGCACGGTTTCGCAGTGCCTAGATTTAAAGGGGCCACATCCTAATTACAGGAGCTCCCACCTGGAGGACTAAGGTCTGGAAGTTCTTATGAAAGCTCACCCAGCTCATCACTCTAGTCTGAATTATTGCCTTGCCTACCTTGTTCCTGGCTCCAGAGACCAAACATACTTTCCTTGTACCTGCATATGCTCACCTTGCTCCAGAGACCAAGCACACTTAAATTGTACCTGTGTATGCTCAGCTTGTTCCAGAGACCAAGCATGCTTACCTTGCACTTGCGTATGCTCACCTGGTTCCTGAAAGCCAAGCAGACTAGCCTCATACCTGTGTATGCTCACCTTGTTCCTGAAGCTGTACCTATCTGGTATCCCATGACAGTCTCACCAATAGTACCCGCTGGGTATCTTGCACCTGCTGAGAAACCTGTGTCTACCGCAGCCTTCCTCAAACCAGTTGTGCCTGCTGTACCTATCTGGTATCCTGTGACAGTATCACCAACAGTACCCTCTTTGTATCCTGTACCTGCTGAGAAACATGTCTACCTTACAAGTGACAGTCTTCCTCAAACCAGCTGTACCTGCTGCACCTATCTGGTATCCTGTGAAGTTTCACCAACTGATTAGAAACTTGTGTCTGCTTTTCTCTCACTATTTGTGCCTGCTGTGCTTACCAGGTATTCTTACCAGGTATTCAGTGACAACCTCACCCTTTACTGTTCAATTTAAGCACTGTCTATTGGACTTAGTTACTCCACACTACTTAAAGTATTCTGAACCTTGTATTAAACTTTAGTGTTTTGCATAGTCCTATGTTCAAACTTGTTGTTTCTGTGATCTTCAGTCTGAACTACTAGCTGTTATTTTACTTATCAATCACTAAAGCTTTCAAAAAGACAGAATAGGTGTCAAATAAAGGCCTTCAGGGGAAGGTTTGTTCTGTCTCTTGTTCCAAAGAATCCTGTTAAAGAAAGAGCCTTCTTTCAGTTGATCTTAGATCTGGAATATATGGGGGTAATAATCCCAGTTCCAAATTTGGAACGAGGCCAGGGGTTTTATTCCAACCTTTTCATTGTTTGCAAGAAGGAGGGATTTTACAGACCAGTTCTAGATTTATAGACTTTAACAAGTCTTTCAGGGTTCCTGCTTTCAAGATGGAGACAATTCATACTATTCTGACACTTTTCTACAATTGATTGTAAGGATGCTTATCTTGATATCCCTATCTACAGGGATCATCACCAGTTTCTAAGATTTGCATTCCTTGGCAAGCACATTCAATTTGTTGCTTTTCCATTTGGTTTGGTTACTGCTCCCAGAATTTTTACAAAAGTTTTGGAATGCTCTTATCTGTAAGTGCTCAGGGTATTTTGGTTCTTTACCTGGACAATATCTTGGTACAGACTCGATCTTTACATTCTGCAGTATCTCATACCAACAGATTCTTGTCATTTCTTCAAGAGCATGGTTGGAGAATCAATTTTCCAAAGAGTTCTCTTTCTCCTCACTCCAGGGTAACATTTCTAGGTGTCATTATAGATACAGTCTCCATAAGACTTTCTTTGTCAGATCAAAGGAGGTTAAAGTTTAAAATCTTCAGTCATTTCCTCTTCTTTGTAGCTCTTTGCATGGAAGTGTTAGTTCTAATGATAGCAGGATCAGATGCTATACCTTTTGTTTGGTTTCACATGAGACCTCTCCAGTTGTGAATGCTTCGTCAGTGGTGCAGGGATTACAATCGGTTGTCTTTAGGTTTGCCACCCAGGCCGGTATTTTTAAGATTCATGTTAATGTAGAAAATAAAGAATAAATATTGAAAGAAAGTCCCTGTCAAAGTGAAACTTATTCTGAGTGTGATGAATACTAGTTATAAACAAATGAGCATTTAAAATCAGTCCTATCAGCTTTAGCTTTTGAGTAATTCTGTATAATTATTTATGCAAATTTATGTTAATTAGCATGGCCGGTATTTTCTTCCAAGAAAGGTGGCAACCCTAGTTGTCTTACGTTGTTCTTCTGGATTTCAAAGCAAGGAAATCCCTTTCCTGGTGGTTAAATCATCAGTCTATTGTTCTAGTGGCATCCTTTGTTTGTCTAAATTAGAATGTGATCACGACAGACGCAAGTCTTTCAGGTTGAGGTGCAGTCTGGGGGTCTCAAAGACCACAGGGAGTTTGGTCTCCTCAGAAGGCTACTTGGTCTTCCTGAAAAGAGAAACTTATCTGTGTTTCCTATCAGACAATGTCACTGCGGGGACTTACATTAATCATCAAGAGGGAACTCATAGTTCCCTTCCAATGAGGGAGGTGTCTAGAATTTTGATCTGGGCAGAAAGCAATCTCTGTACAATTTCTGCAGTTCATATTCCAGGGGTTAGCAATGAAGCAGGCTTTATCAGTTGCCAATTTCTTCTTCCAATGGAATAGTTTTTTTATCTGGAATTTTACAGTCAGATTGTGGATTCGATGGGGTTTTCCAGAATTAGATATGATGGCTTCTCTGTTGAACAACAAGCACACTAGATACTTTTCGAGGTCCAAGGATCCTCACGCGGAGTTTGTGAATGCTCTAGTAGCTTCTTGGATGTTTTGTCGGTTTACAACATTCTTCCTCTTGTTCTCTTGCCAAGAGTTATAGCCAGAATCAAGCAGGAAATGCCATCAGTAATTCTAATAGCTCCAGCTTGACCTTTCAAAACTTAATTTGATGGCTTGGGGATTGAACTCTTAGTTTTAAGACAGAGAGGTTTTTCTGATTCTGATGTTGAGACTTTGATCCAGGCCCATAAACCTGTAATAAGCATAAGGTTTGGAAGGACTTTATTTCTTAGTGTGTGAAACATTGTTTCATCTGGCACTCTTTTAGCATTCCTAGAATTCTTCAGTTTCTTCGTGATGGTTTGGATAACCAGCTCTTTGAAGGGCCAAATCTCAGTCATTTTAGTCTTGTTTCACAAGAAGATTGCTAAGCTTTCTGACATTCAGAGTTTTATTCAGGCTTTAGTCAGGATCAAGCCAGTGATTATATCAATGTCTCCTCCTCCTTGGAATCTTAATTTAGTTTTAAGAGTTTTGCAGGTTTCTTCTTTTGCATAATCTGGATATTCAGCTTCTGTCCTGGAAGGTTTGGTTTCTTTTGCCAATTTTTTCTGCTAGAAGAGTTTCTGATTTATCTGCTCTTTCATGTGAGCTTTCTCATCTTGTTTTCTTCAGGATAAGGTAGTTTTGACAACTGTTTTTATTTTTTACCAAAGGTGGTATCTTCTGACAATATTAAAGGGACAGTCAACACCAGAATTTTTGTTGTTTAAAAAGAAAGATAATCCCTTTATTACCCATTCCTTAATTTTGCATATCCAACACAGTTATAATAATACACCTTTTACCTAATTATCTTGTATCTAATCCTCTGCTGACTGCCCCCTTATTTCAGTTCTTTTGACAGACATGCAGTTTAGCCAATCAGTGCTCACTCCTAGGTCACTTTACGTGCATGAGCTCAATGTTATCTATATGAAACGTGAACTAATGCCCTCTAGTGGTCAAAATGTATTCAGATTAGAGGCAGTCTTCAAGGTCTAAGAAATTAGCATATGAACCTCCTAGGTTTAGCTTTCAACTAAGAATACCAAGAGAACAAAGCAAAATTGGTGATAAAAGTAAATTGGGAAGTTGTTTAAAATTGCATGCCCTATGTAAATCATGAAAGTTTTTTTTGGACTTGACTGTCCCTTTAATTGTGAAACTGTTGTTCCTTCTTTTTTCCTAATCCAAAAAATTCTAAGGAGAGACTTGTTCATAATTTGGACGTTCTCAGAGCTTTGAAATTCTATTTGTAGACTTAAGGATTTTAAACAATCCTCTAATTTGTTTGTCCATTTTTCAAGTCATGATCAGAAGGGTACAGTTGTTTTGTTAGCTTCCTGGTTTTAGCTTTTGTTTCGTAAGGCTTAATTTGAGGCAGGGCAGTCTCCTCCTTAACCTAATACTGCCCATTCTACAAGGCCACTTGCTACTTCTTGGACTTTTAAGAATGAGGCATTTTTTGATCAAATTTGTAAGGCAGCTACTTGGTCTTCCTTACATAGTTTTTCTAAATTCTACCATTTTGTTTTTGTTTCTCCTGACGCGTTTTTTGGTAGGAAAGTCCTTCAGTTCATTGTTTCTGGGCATTAGATAGATAGATAGATAGATAGATAGATAGATAGATAAAAGGATAATGAAGAAACATTTTAAAAAAGAGGAGAAAAAAGGAAATCATGTAATAAAAAAAATTCATACTGAGTTTTTCTCCCAACCTTTATTACTCGTGTACTCCACAGCTTGGGTATTAGTTTGCCAGGAGTAATGGCTTGTGGAATCTCACCACCTTTAGAAAATATGATTTATACTTACCTGATGAATTAATCTTTTTTATGATAATGATAGTCCATGAGACCCGCCCATTTTTTGATCGATTTTTATTATTTTTTAATGTATTTTTGTCTAGCGGCAGTTCAAGTATGCACCTCTTTTTCCCCTGCTCCTTTTTTCTTACTCTTATTCTTTGCAACCTTTTCTCTCCTTGCTTGTTTATACATCAGACTAGTTACCAGTGAGGTGGGAGGATTTTATGTGCTCTTGGAGTTTCGGGAATCATTGCCTCCTTCTAGTGGCCAGGAGTAATGGCTCGTGGATTCTCACCACCATTAAATAAATGAATTTATCAGGTTAGCATAAATTATATTTTTTTCAGTGGTTTCAAAGGCTGATTCATGTACCAATTCATGCTTCAACAGAAAATCTATGGTAGTTAATGGCAGGTTGCCCACTTTGCTTAATGGAAAATTTTAGAGAATGCAACATTTATAAAAATAATAGTTTGGCTTTTTTATTAATATTATTATAATTACATTTTTTTTTTTTTAAAGCAGCATAATAATCTTCAGCGATTAATATACGATCATTAGGTTATACAGTAAAATAAAATTAGATGATAATGGAATTGTTGCAGGGGATAAGGGGCCTATATGTATCACGTTAAATTGCATGTCACCTTTTTACAGAGCACTTGTATTAGAATCTTCGGTCACCTTTCAGGTTATTTATAGATAATATTGCTAACAACAAATCTTACTGCCACTTCAGCTGAATATAAACATAGCCTTTATCTGTTCTATTAAATGAGAAAGTAAATGTAGGCATTGCGTGTGATATTTGATTTAACCACTGGCAATGCCAGAATTAGTTTTTTCACTCAAATGTTACATAAGGCACTGAAGTTGAAGTAAAGCTGACGCCTACTTACTTAAATTTTGTTTTATAGGTCAAAGTTAAAGATGGAAGATATTAAAGAAGTCAACAAAGCACTTAAGGTATGATCACTATTATATTCAAAGCAAAGACTGCAGTGCCCCTAATCTGTATTGTGACAATGGTAAAAAAAAAAGGTAACCGATATATATATATATATATATGAGGAATAAATAAAAAAGTTACCAGCTGCTACAATTAGAATCATCTCAAAGCAACATGGTAAACAACAATATATCCAGTCCCATAAAATATTAGAAGCTAAAAGTTCCAAAAATAATCCTGGTTTCTTATTAAATTCAAATATATATTAATACTGTATTGTGACATTATTTTAATGCTCATATAGGGCTAGCTTACAATTGAGGCGCATATTTGCGCTTCTGTGAGCACACTTTCAATGCTTAATTCTATTTTAATGCACGCGTGCCGTTTTGCACAGTTTACAGGTTGCAAGTAAAAAGACGTGACTTCACAGTCGCAACTTTGCGGTAAAAGAAAATATAACTACAAAGTTGCAATCACATTTTCTCAATCACCATAGACTATAGTGGAGCTCAAAATGTAACTACCTCTAACTCGCAAAAACCTGAGTGCAGGATCATATTGCGTTATGTATGTATTTCTATAATTATGTATAATTGTATTTATATGTGTATATATGTATGTAAATACATATATACACATGTAAATACATATATACACATGTAAATACATATATACACATGTAAATACATATATACACATCTAAATACATATATACACATATAAATACATATATACACATATAAATACATATATACACATGTAAATACATATATACACATGTAAATACATATATACACATGTAAATACATATATACACATGTAAATACATATATACACATATAAATACATATATACACATATAAATACATATGCATTGACATACATGCATATATATTTATACTAATAAATATCATTATACATTCCTATGTAAAAGCACTTTCTGGCCTTTTTCTCTCTCTAACATTTCACATCTCATAACTTTGTGCCCTTATAACTGTTTAATGCAATATTTGTAAGCAATAATTTTAATCTGGCAGTGCCAATATGAGGGTTACTGTACTGTGACGTATTTTTTATGTGTTTTTTTGTGCTAACCCGCTACACAATGAAAATCGCAAGGTGTGGTTCCTTTATTAACTGTTTCACTGCTGGGCTGTTCACAAAACTGGCCTTAGAGGGGACACTGCTCGTGAAAACTGATCTAAAGGAATAACGCTAATACTAAATAATCTGTGCTTTTAAAATATATGAATGCAAGACAATTTAAATTTGCAATATTGTTTTTAATTATCATACCATTTGAAATTAAGTTTTATTACTCATGGTTCACTGCCTCATTGAGGTTTAAGTTGAGTGCTAGTAAGGTGTACCCTTAGGATCAGTGTCTGTGCTGATTGTTAATAAATTATGTACAATACAGCACCATCCTTGAATAAAATAAAGATTATAATAGCGCACTAAATACACAGTTAGACAAAACATTGCAAAAGGGGATATCCAAATAGTAATGCCTTTGGAGTTGTTTCAAAATCTTACGTATGTTGACAGCAAAATGACATGTTGAACGAAAAAAAAATGGCTTCCATACTTAATCACTGCAAATTTTTATTCTGATTTATTTTGCATAAAAAAATACCTTTAATTTCCCTTTCTAAGGAAATGTAATTGGTCTCAAGCAGAAGAAGTAAAAGTTATTCTAATTTAGGAACACTTTTCAGTAACCCCTTAGCTGCCAGAGATTTTAGACATGATGTTTTGGATCAGTTAGTTAGTCCGCATGGTTTCCATATCCTATTGTCAGACATCAATCACCCGACTGATTAAGCACATAGATATTATCATGTAAATTTATTCTAATGAAAGCATTTAGGATCTTACCTATACAGGGAACTATTTTCATGTTTCTAATTGCTAAAAAATGGGGAACATCCGCTCTACTTGTGTATATTACAAGATTCCCTTATAAAAGCCACAATATTGATCTTGGTGAAAACATTACTATTAAGTAATTTCCAATATTTAAATGTTATTTTTATATTAAATTTATAGATAACTTCTATGTTTTTTTCCTTTATGAACTATTTATGTTCAGGGACACACATGGCTAAAGGATGATGAAGCAAATGAGTGCAAACAGTGCAAAAAGGAATTCTCCATTTCCAGAAGAAAGGTAATTTTTATCAGTTATCGTACATTGAGTCGCCATATTTGTTTTAATGTTTCACAGGGTCCACATTGAATTAAAACAATATTACACTTAAAATAACATGAGATTTTTTCATAGATTTTAAATAAGAAAAAATAGGCACTGAGTTTTGAAAACAAAGCCATTTACTGACCTAGTATAGCTTGTTAGCTCTAGTACACGATTTAATCCAGCTCCAAAGGAGATGAATGCCGCTCCCCATGTCCATATTCGGAATTCGTTATATACGAAAGAATGGCGAATACATATCCCTAATTTATATATATATCATACAACTATTTCTTACTATGGCCACACTTACCAAATCTAGATATTGCGCAAATGAGCACAAAGAAATATCTCAATTACAAGGAATGTGAGTTAAAAGTTGAAAAGCACTTTGTTGGATATAGCTATAGTCCTAAAGAACAAGTGGATTATTATATCACGTTTCACTCACATTATCCTGCACATAACCTTTTGATTTATAAAAAAAAGAAAAGAGTAAAAGGAATTTTACTCAGCATGAAATATTCAAGATAATGTCTTTGTGAACAATACGTTAGTTTTGTATACTGGTTTTGTTATATTCCCAATGGCATATTGACTGTATCTATACACGCCCCTATATTTACTTAAATGTTAATAAAAGTGCAAAAGAGTATGTTAGAGCATTTTATTATTCCGCTTGTAACTGGGAACTAGCTGAAAACATCTGGTATATACACATATGCAGTGTTTTTTTAGATTAAATGTGTACAGAAGCATTTTGGTTACCCACCAATATAGAACCTTATGTCTTTTTTCTCTCTCCCATTCTATGTTATTTAAGCATCACTGCAGAAACTGTGGGCACATTTTTTGCAACACCTGTTCAAGCAATGAACTTTCACTGCCGTCCTACCCAAAACCTGTTCGTGTTTGTGACACTTGCCATAATTTACTGCTTCAGAGATGTTCCACTAATTCTTCATGAGGTTACACGGAAATCTTTACTACTTATACTGAATGTTACAGGGAGATTTCTTCAGAAAAATGAAATAAGCCAATGCATTTTCTAACAATTTATTCTAATTTTTCTGCTTGGTGGGGATATTACAGATGTGTATTTTTGTTAACAACTTCATATAAAATAAAAATGAAATATTCTAAATATCAAATCACTAACCTATTGCTTCATTACAAAACACCAACATTTTAATTACAACAAATTTTGTGTACATTTATACTTAATACATGATCTAAAATCTTGCTTTTTATGTAATACACTTTAAAAATGTTTTGTGGCAAATGCTGTTAAAATTACCATCACTAAAACTGGGTTGGTAAATGTGAATAAATGTGCCTTTGTTAAAATTTTACATCTGACGTTTTGAAGCAAATGCTGATCATATTTACCAAAATGCCATTGTTTGATACCACAACTAAAACAATAAAAATGTTTTTTGATTAATGAAATGTCATTGTTGTACTATTAGTCATATATTTCCATACTTCTTTTTATTGCAATATTTGTTTGTGTTTCTTATCATCGTGCACTTTATAACATTTCCTTCCAACTCCCACATTTTTTCCACAAATTTGACCAACGTTTACACTTATCTGCATTTCTCATTGTAGTGTTTAACATTTTATTATCCTAGATCAGATGCATTCCACAAATGGAAACTCGTTTTCCTGATAGACCTCTGCCCATGTCATATATTTGCTAAATGTGGTGTTGCATAAATAAACAAGCATGTCACACACACAATACAATATAGATTAAACAAGAAATGTATAGCGTGTTTGAGAAGAATATCAAAGATTGTCAATTACGCATTAAAGGGCCACTGTAAGTAAATATTTTCTATGCCTGTTACTAACTACCCCAAATACGCTTTTTATCAATAGCATTTCATTAACATATCTCTACCGTATGTCAGAAATCTTGTCTGCAAATTTAATTGTTTTCCAAACCCACTCCGTGGGTATCCTTTGCTCTGTACCAATCCGTTTACAATACCTAGGTTTCAAAATGGCGCTTTAAACACAAAGTTATTGGTTTAAGTATTTTGAACATGCAGTGCTGAAGATAGTGGGCAGGATAACGTGACATCATCGGCGAATAAAAGATATAACTTTTAGAACGTTCTGAAACTTTGTTTTGGAGAGAATATAGGTCAGTAGGTTTTAATTAATGTTTATTAACTTTAATATGTTAGTTGTTTAGCTTAAACATTATAACAGAAAGTAATCCTTTAATGAAAACAGAACAGAAATTAAAATTCCTTTGTAGACTAAATTAATGACTGCTATTAACTGATACATGAAGAAAGGTTTTATGCAGTACATCTATACAGGGAGTGCAGAATTATTAGGCAAGTTGTATTTTTGAGGATTAATTTTATTATTGAACAACCATGTTCTCAATGAACCCAAAAAACTCATTAATATCAAAGCTGAATAGTTTTGGAAGTAGTTTTTAGTTTGCTTTTAGTTATAGCTATTTTAGGGGGATATCTGTGTGTGCAGGTGACTATTACTGTGCATAATTATTAGGCAACTTAACAAAAACAAATATATACCCATTTCAATTATTTATTTTTACCAGTGAAACCAATATAACATCTCAACATTCACAAATATACATTTCTGATATTCAAAAACAAAACAAAAACAAATCAGTGACCAATATAGCCACCTTTCTTTGCAAGGACACTCAAAAGCCTGCCATCCATGGATTCTGTCAGTGTTTTGATCTGTTCACCATCAACATTGCGTGCAGCAGCAACCACAGCCTCCCAGACACTGTTCAGAGAGGTGTACTGTTTTCCCTCCTTGTAAATCTCACATTTGATGATGGACCACAGGTTCTCAATGGGGTTCAGATCAGGTGAACAAGGAGGCCATGTCATTAGATTTTCTTCTTTTATACCCTTTCTTGCCAGCCACGCTGTGGAGTACTTGGACGCGTGTGATGGAGCATTGTCCTGCATGAAAATCATGTTTTTCTTGAAGGATGCAGACTTCTTCCTGTACCACTGCTTGAAGAAGGTGTCTTCCAGAATCTGGCAGTAGGACTGGGAGTTGAGCTTGACTCCATCCTCAACCCGAAAAGGCCCCACAAGCTCATCTTTGATGATACCAGCCCAAACCAGTACTCCACCTCCACCTTGCTGGTGTCTGAGTCGGACTGGAGCTCTCTGCCCTTTACCAATCCAGCCATGGGCCCATCCATCTGGCCCATCAAGACTCACTCTCATTTCATCAGTCCATAAAACCTTAGAAAAATCAGTCTTGAGATATTTCTTGGCCCAGTCTTGACGTTTCAGCTTGTGTGTCTTGTTCAGTGGTGGTCGTCTTTCAGCCTTTCTTACCTTGGCCATGTCTCTGAGTATTGCACACCTTGTGCTTTTGGGCACTCCAGCGATGTTGTAGCTCTGAAATATGGCCAAACTGGTGGCAAGTGGCATCTTGGCTGCGGCACCCTTGACTTTTCTCAGTTCATGGGCAGTTATTTTGCGCCTTGGTTTTTCCACACGCTTCTTGCGACCCTTTTGACTATTTTGAATGAAACGCTTGATTGTTCGATGATCACGCTTCAGAAGCTTTGCAATTTTAAGAGTGCTGCATCCCTCTGCAAGATATCTCACTATTTTTGACTTTTCTGAGCCTGTCAAGTCCTTCTTTTGACCCATTTTGCCAAAGGAAAGGAAGTTGCCTAATAATTATGCACACCTGATATAGGGTGTTGATGTCATTAGACCACACCCCTTCTCATTACAGAGATGCACATCACCTAATATGCTTAATTGGCAGTAGGCTTTCGAGCCTATACAGCTTGGAGTAAGATGTGGTCAAAATACTCATTTGCCTAATAATTCTGCACTCCCTGTATAGCAACTAGTTATTAACTAGAGTAAAGCTGATAGCCATGTTTCTTACAGAGCTCTATAGCCTGGGGCACACACACATATATATACATCCTATCCGGTCTCCTATGATGTCTCTTTAACTCTTAGTGTTTCAAAATAGATCATACATCATTACTCAAAATTTAAGTTTTGTATCTGATTATTATTATTTCTCTTGTTAAGTGTATCCAGTCCACGGATCATCCATTACTTGTGGGATATTCTCCTTCCCAACAGGAAGTTGCAAGAGGATCACCCACAGCAGAGCTGCTACATAGCTCCTCCCCTCACTGCCATATCCAGTCATTCTCTTGCAACTCTCAACTAAGATGGAGGTCGTAAGAGGACTGTGGTGTTTTATACTTAGTTTATTTCTTCAATCAAAAGTTTGTTATTTTTAAATGGTACCGGAGTGTACTGTTTATCTCAGGCAGTATTTAGAAGAAGAATCTGCCTGCATTTTCTATGATCTTAGCAGAAGTAACTAAGATCCTTTGCTGTTCTCACATATTCTGAGGAGTGAGGTAACTTATATATATATAGCGTGCAGGTTTTCCTGTAATAAGGTATGTGCAGTTAAAATATTTTTCTAGGGATGGAATTTGCTAGAAAATGCTGCTGATACCGAAGTAATGTAAGTAAAGCCTTAAATGCAGTGATAGCGACTGGTATCAGGCTTATTAATAGAGATACATACTCTTATAAAAGTGTATTTTAAAACGTTTGCTGGCATGTTTAATCGTTTTTTACATATGTTTGGTGATAAAACTTATTGGGGCCTAGTTTTTTCCACATGGCTGGCTTGAATTTGGCCTAGAAACAGTTCCCTGAGGCTTCCCACTGTTGTAATATGAGTGGGAGGGGCCTATTTTGGCGTTTTTTGCACAGCAAAAATTACAGACACAGACATCCAGCTTCTTCCTGCATGATCCAGGACTTCTCTGAAGGGCTCAAAAGGCTTCAAAAGTCATATTGAGGGAGGTAAAAAGCCACAGTAGAGCTGGGGCAGTTGTTGTGACTGTTTAAAAAACGTTTTTGTCATTTGTTATTCCGTTTTTGGTATTAAGGGGTTAATCATCCATTTGCAAGTGGGTGCAATGCTCTGCTAACTTATTACATACACTGTAAAAATTTCGTTAGTGTAACTGCATTTTTTCACTGTTATTTCAAAATTTGGGAAAATTTGTGTTTCTTAAAGGCGCAGT
Source organism: Bombina bombina (assembly GCF_027579735.1). NCBI lineage: Eukaryota > Metazoa > Chordata > Amphibia > Anura > Bombinatoridae > Bombina > Bombina bombina. Next base: position 458,657,845 of record NC_069504.1, on the reverse strand, counting down.
AAGGTTTTTTTATATTGCTTTTAAACTTGTTTTAAAGTGTTTTCCAAGCTTGCTAGTCTCATTGCTAGTCTGTTTAAACATGTCTGACACAGAGGAACCTACTTGTTCATTATGTTTGAAAGCCATGGTGGAGAATGTGTACTAAATGTATTGATTTCACCTTAAACAGTAAAGATCAGTCTTTATCTATAAAAGAATTATCACCAGAGGGTTCTGTTGAGGGGGAAGTTATGCCGACTAACTCTCCCCACGTGTCAGACCCTTCGCCTCCCGCTCAGGGGACGCACGCTAATATGGCGCTAATTACATCAGGGACGCCCATAGCGATTACCTTGCAGGACATGGCTGCAATCATGAATAATACCCTGTCAGAGGTATTATCTAGATTGCCTGAATTAAGAGGCAAGCGCGATAGTTCTGGGGTTAGGAGAGATACCGAGTGCGCAAATGCTGTTAGAGCCATGTCTGATACTGCGTCACAGTATGCAGAACATGAGGACGGAGAGCTTCAGTCTGTGGGTGACATCTCTGACTCGGGGAAACCTGATTCAGAGATTTCTAATTTTAAATTTAAGCTTGAGAACCTCCGTGTATTGCTTGGGGAGGTATTAGCTGCTCTGAATGACTGTAACACAGTTGCAATTCCAGAGAAATTGTGTAGGCTGGATAGATACTATGCGGTGCCGGTGTGTACTGACGTTTTTCCTATACCTAAAAGGCTTACAGAAATTCTTAGCAAGGAGTGGGATAGACCCGGTGTGCCCTTTTCCCCACCTCCTATATTTAGAAAAATGTTTCCAATAGTCGCCACTACACGGGACTTATGGCAGACGGTCCCTAAGGTGGAGGGAGCAGTTTCTACTTTAGCAAAGCGTACCACTATCCCGGTTGAGGACAGTTGTGCTTTTTCAGATCCAATGGATAAAAAATTGGAGGGTTACCTTAAGAAAATGTTTATTCAACAAGGTTTTATTTTACAGCCCCTTGCATGCATTGCGCCTGTCACTGCTGCGGCGGCATTCTGGTTTGAGGCCCTGGAAGAGGCCATTCAGACAGCTCCATTGAATGAAATCATTGACAAGCTTAGAACGCTTAAGCTAGCTAACTCATTTGTTTCTGATGCCATTGTTCATTTGACTAAACTAACGGCTAAGAATTCCGGATTCGCCATCCAGGCGCGTAGGGCGCTATGGCTTAAATCCTGGTCAGCTGACGTGACTTCAAAGTCTAAATTACTCAACATTCCTTTCAAGGGGCAGACCTTATTCGGGCCTGGCTTGAAGGAAATTATTGCTGACATTACTGGAGGCAAGGGTCATACCCTTCCTCAGGACAGGGCCAAATCAAAGGCCAAACAGTCTAATTTTCGTGCCTTTCGACATTTCAAGGCAGGAGCAGCATCAACTTCCTCTGCTTCAAAACAAGAGGGAACTGTTGCTCATTCCAGACAGGCCTGGAAACCTAACAAGTACTGGAACAAGGGCAAGCAGGCCAGAAAGCCTGCTGCTGCCCCCAAGACAGCATGAAGGAACGGCCCCCTATCCGGAAACGGATCTAGTGGGGGGCAGACTTTCTCTCTTCGCCCAGGCGTGGGCAAGAGATGTTCAGGATCCCTGGGCGTTGGAGATCATATCTTAGGGATATCTTCTGGACTTCAAAGCTTCTCCTCCACAAGGGAGATTTCATCTTTCAAGGTTATCAGCAAACCAGATAAAGAAAGAGGCATTCCTAAGCTGTGTGCAAGACCTCCTAGTAATGGGAGTGATCCATCCAGTTCCGCGGACGGAACAAGGACAGGGATTTTATTCAAATCTGTTTGTGGTTCCCAAGAAAGAGGGAACCTTCAGACCAATCTTGGATCTAAAGATCTTAAACAAATTCCTCAGAGTTCCATCATTCAAAATGGAAACTATTCGGACCATCCTACCCATGATCCAAGAGGGTCAGTACATGACCACAGTGGACTTAAAGGATGCCTACCTTCACATACCGATTCACAAAGATTATCATCGGTTCCTAAGGTTTGCCTTTCTAGACAGGCATTACCAATTTGTAGCTCTTCCCTTCGGGTTGGCCACTGCCCCGAGAATTTTTACAAAGGTTCTGGGCACTCTTCTGGCGATTTTAAGACCGCGAGGCATAGCGGTGGCTCTGTATCTAGAGGACATCCTGATACAGGCGTCAAGCTTTCAAATTGCCAAGTCTCATACAGAGATAGTTCTGGCATTTCTGAGGTCGCATGGGTGGAAAGTGAACGTGGAAAAGAGTTCTCTATCACCACTCACAAGAGTCTCTTTCCTAGGGACTCTTATAGATTCTGTAGAGATGAAAATTTACCTGACGGAGTCCAGGTTATCAAAACTTCTAAATGCTTGCCGTGTCATTCATTCCATTCCACGCCCGTCAGTGGCTCAGTGCATGGAAGTAATCGGCTTAATGGTAGCGGCAATGGACATAGTGCCATTTGCGCGCCTGCATCTCAGACCGCTGCAATTATGCATGCTAAGTCAGTGGAATGGGGATTACTCAGATTTGTCCCCTCTACTAAATCTGGATCAAGAGACCAGAGATTCTCTTCTCTGGTGGCTTTCTCGGGTCCATCTGTCCAAGGGTATGACCTTTCGCAGGCCAGATTGGATGATTGTAACAACAGATGCCAGCCTTCTAGGTTGGGGCGCAGTCTGGAACTCCCTGAAGGCTCAGGGATCGTGGACTCAGGAGGAGAAACTCCTCCCAATAAATATTCTGGAGTTAAGAGCAATATTCAATGCTCTTCTAGCTTGGCCTCAGTTAGCAACACTGAGGTTCATCAGATTTCAGTTGGACAACATCACGACTGTGGCTTACATCAACCATCAAGGGGGAACCAGGAGTTCCCTAGCTATGTTAGAAGTCTCAAAGATAATTCGCTGGGCAGAGTCTCACTCTTGCCACTTGTCAGTGATTCACATCCCAGGCGTAGCGAACTGGGAGGCGGATTTTCTAAGTCGTCAGACTTTTCATCCGGGGGAGTGGGAACTCCATCCGGAGGTGTTTGCTCAACTGGTCCATCGTTGGGGCAAACCAGAACTGGATCTCATGGCGTCTCGCCAGAACGCCAAGCTTCCTTGTTACGGATCCAGGTCCAGGGACCCGGGAGCAACGCTGATAGATGCTCTAGCAGCTCCTTGGTTCTTCAACCTGGCCTATGTGTTTCCACCGTTTCCTCTGCTCCCTCGACTGATTGCCAAAATCAAACAGGAGAGAGCATCGGTGATTCTGATAGCGCCTGCGTGACAACGCAGGACCTGGTATGCAGATCTAGTGGACATGTCATCTCTTCCACCATGGACTCTGCCTCTGAGGCAGGACCTTCTAATACAAGGTCCTTTCAATCATCCAAATCTAATTTCTCTGAGACTGACTGCATGGAGATTGAACGCTTGATTCTATCAAGGCGTGGCTTCTCCGAGTCAGTCATTGATACCTTAATACAGGCTCGGAAGCCTGTCACCAGGAAAATCTACTATACGATATGGCGTAAATATCTTTATTGGTGTGAATCCAAGAGTTACTCATGGAGTAAGGTTAGGATTTCTAGGATATTGTCCTTTCTCCAAGAGGGTTTGGACAAAGGCTTATCAGCTAGTTCTTTAAAAGGACAGATCTCTGCTCTGTCTATTCTTTTGCACAAGCGTCTGGCAGAAGTTCCAGACGTCCAGGCATTTTGTCAGGCTTTGGTTAGGATTAAGCCTGTGTTTAAAACTGTTGCTCCCCCGTGGAGCTTAAACTTGGTTCTTAAAGTTCTTCAGGGAGTTCCGTTTGAACCCCTTCATTCCATTGATATTAAACTTTTATCTTGGAAAGTTCTGTTTTTGATGGCTATTTCCTCGGCTCGAAGAGTCTCTGAGTTATCTGCCTTACATTGTGATTCTCCTTATCTGATTTTTCATTCAGACAAGGTAGTTCTGCGTACCAAACCTGGGTTTTTACCTAAGGTGGTTTCTAACAGGAATATCAATCAAGAGATTGTTGTTTCATCATTGTGTCCTAATCCTTCTTCAAAGAAGGAAGTCTTTTGCATAATCTGGACGTAGTCCGTGCCTTGAAGTTTTACTTACAGGCTACTAAAGATTTTCGTCAAACATCTGCCCTGTTTGTCGTTTACTCTGGACAGAGGAGAGGTCAAAAAGCTTCGGCAACCTCTCTCTCCTTTTGGCTTTGGAGCATAATACGCTTAGCCTATGAGACTGCTGGACAGCAGCCCCCTGAAAGGATTACAGCTCATTCTACTAGAGCTGTGGCTTCCACCTGGGCCTTTAAAAATGAGGCCTCTGTTGAACAGATTTGCAAGACTGCAACTTGGTCTTCGCTTCACACCTTTTCAAAATTTTACAAATTTGACACTTTTGCTTCTTCGGAGGCTGTTTTTGGGAGAAAGGTTCTACAGGCAGTGGTTCCTTCCGTTTAAGTTCCTGCCTTGTCCCTCCCATCATCCGTGTACTTTAGCTTTGGTATTGGTATCCCACAAGTAATGGATGATCCGTGGACTGGATACACTTAACAAGAGAAAACATAATTTATGCTTACCTGATAAATTTATTTCTCTTGTAGTGTATCCAGTCCACGGCCCGCCCTGTCCTTTTAAGGCAGGTCTAAATTTTAATTAAACTACAGTCACCACTGCACCCTATGGTTTCTCCTTTCTCGTCTTGTTTCGGTCGAATGGATATGGCAGTGAGGGGAGGAGCTATGTAGCAGCTCTGCTGTGGGTGATCCTCTTGCAACTTCCTGTTGGGAAGGAGAATATCCCACAAGTAATGGATGATCCGTGGACTGGATACACTACAAGAGAAATAAATTTATCAGGTAAGCATAAATTATATTTATTTACACAAGAGATATAAAAGTGTAAATATGAATGTTTATGTGGTGATCAAACATATATGTAGCTGTAAGTGTGGAAAAAGTACTGTAACAAACAGGAAACAATTTTCCTGGACAGGCCTGCATCAGGTGGAATACTATTGTCCAGAATAAAACAAGCGGGGGTTAATGGCTGAGAAGTCCAACTTACTGCAAGCCGTTACCAGTACACTGCAACTTAAACACATTAGCCAAGGATGGGCTTAGGGGTAAGAGAGCAATGAGACAAACTTAGTAGCTGAACTCTCTCTAATACTTTAATCAGCACCTACAAAGCAAAAGGACAAATATGTACTAGAAAGTAACTGTAAATTAATAACTCTAAATACCAAAGGGTAAAATACCATGGTGAAAGTTTGGTCTCGCCATCCAGACAAAAACTAACTTGGGTAGAACACTGGAGATGTAAGAAACAGCAATGATAGTGTAGGCAAATAACCAAATACAAAGTCACTATGCTTTAGAAAGTATAGTGTCAGACAATCCAGGTTTAAACCACACAGGAAAAAAACAGGAAAAACTAAATCAATACAAATGCAATGTCCAAAAAAACAAGCTGAGGTTGAAAAAACAAGTCAGACCAACGAGAGAAACTAAACAAAAGCAAATATGTGTGCATTTAGAGGTTTTGGATACATCAGAATAAGGAAGAACGCGGCCCTTCATGCCGATCGGCTAATTTTGGAGCTGCATTTATACAGTGCAAATCTAGATTTTAGTGTGTTGCTGTTTCACAAGTATAAATTCTGGATCTGAAAACAGCACAAAGGGCCACTTCTTCCGCATTCAGAGGTATCTGAAACTTCTAAAAGGACACGTCTACTGCAAACAGAGAGCTTATAAAGACTACTATAATTAAGGCCTAATTGATCTTCTAGGTCTTCTTAAAGGTATAGCACGCATTAGTGCAGCAGGAACAGAAATCACTCTCTTAGACTCTCTTAAGTGCCTGTTATAACGAGTATTGGGCAAAAGTTATGGGAGAGTGTGAAAAACGCAGTAACGTAAGAATGCTTTCCAATATAGAAATGTTAATAGTTTATTTTTATTATTTAACTAAATGCAAACTGAGTGAAGAGAAGAAAAAGCTAAATCAAATTCATATTTGGTGTCACCACCCTTCAAAGATACCTTTAAAACAGCATCAATTCTTCCTAAGTACACTTGTTCAAAGTCAGGGATTTTTTAGGCATATTGTCAGGTGCATGATTAAACGATTATACCAAACGGGTGCTAATGATCATCAATTTAATATGTAGGTTGAACACACAATCATTAACTGAAACAGAAACAACTGTGTAGGAGGAATAAAACTGGATGAGGAACAATCAAACTCTGATAACAATGTAAGGTTGCTGAAGACAATTTTTAATGTCAAAATTCATACACCATGGCAAGATTGAGCAAAGCAAGAAGACACAAGGTAGTTATACTACATCAGCAAGGTCTCTCCCTGGCAGAAATATCAAGGCAGACAGGGTTTCAAGATGTGCTGTCCAAACTTTTCTGAAGAAGCACAAAGAAACAGGCAATGTTGAGGCCCATAGACACAGTGGTAAGTCAAGGAAACTTGGTGCAGCGGATGAAAGTTACATCATCATCAAGCAGTGTCATCCGCTCAGAATTGGCAGAAACCAATGAGACCCTGGTGCACCCATCTACTAAGTTTGGTCAGAAGTGGTCTTCATGGAAGACTTGCAGCCAAAAAGCCATACCTCTGATGTGGAAACAAGGCCGAGCGACTCAACTATGCATGAAAACACAGGAACTAGGGTGCATAAAAATGGCAGCAGCTGCTATGGGTGGATGAGTCAAAATTTTGAAATATTTACCTAAAACAGAAGGCAGTTTGTTCACCTAAGGGCTAGAGAGCGTTACAAGAATGAGTGTCTGCAGGCAACAGTGAAGCATAGTGGTGGTTCATTGCATGTTTGGGGCTGCGTTTCTGCAAATGGAGTTGGGAAATTGGTCAGAATTAATGGTCTCTTCAAAGCTGAGAAGGCCCCAAATTTATTCTGCAGCATGACAACAATCCCAAACATACAGCCAAAGTCATTAGGAACTATTTGCAGTGTAAAGAAGATCAAGGAGTAATGGAAGTGATGGTATGGGCCCCACAGAGCCCTGATCTCAACATCATCAAGGTTTCTGGGATTTCACGAAGAGACTGAAACAACAGAGGCTGCCTATATCCACAGAAGAACTGGGGTTATTTCTTCAAGGTTTTTTGAACAACCTACCTGCTGAGTTACTTGAAAATCTGTGTGCTTAGAAAAATGTATGCTGTTTTGAAGGTAAAGGGTGGTCACACCAAATATTGATTAAGATTTTTATTCTGCTCATTCACTGTGCATTTTGTTGATAAAAAAAAATAATAAACTAATACTATTTCAATTTTTGAAAGCATTCTTATTTTACAGCATTTTCACACCTGCCTGAAACGTTTGCACAATAGTGTATATGTATACACAGTGTGTGTGTATATATATATATATATATATATATATACACAGTATTTATATAGATGTTATAATATAATTTATATATATATATATATATATATATATATATATATATATATATATATGTTAGTATATATATATGATTAATATTTTTGCAAGTTTTATTCATCACATTGTATTTAAATATCAGGTGTGAGTACGAAGCAAATTTTTAGTTACATTGGTCACTGTTTAGAACAGGAATATAGTTGGTTTCTGGGCAGCACCCATCTTAGGTCACAATACTTGAGGCAGCAAAAAGGACTTTTACAATTCCTCTTATATCTCCAGACAACTTGGACATCCCACTTCATTACTTAGGCAGTTTTGGAGCGAATTCAGCATCCAAGGACCTCAACTTTGCTGCTTGTCCCAGTCTGGAGCATTGAGGGCTACTGTACCTTATTTAGGGAAAGGCCTTCAACAACCCTATACTCCCCTGCTAATTTGGGTAGGCAAAGCTAACCTATCTGCTGGCAGCTTATCAACATAAGTTAATGGAGGATATAACGGTACTAGTGGTATATGAGTCTTGTCAGGTTACTCAAGAAGCAAAAATTATGGGAAAGGCTCTGATCATCTTGAGTCATCTTGCATCAAGGTACAGTTACTTAAATTAGTTGGTGCAACAGTGATAGATGACTTAATTGGGCGTCATGTTTAATAGCGGTTCCTACAGTATCAGAATTGTGCCAACTGTCATGCCCCATCTCTACTGTATTAGTTAACAGGAAGTCACGCCTCATTCCTATTCTCACTTCTATTAGAGATATTTGTAGTGTGATTGTTTCAGAATTCAGTTTGAGATAATATTTTATTTACCATTTGTGAGGTTTAGAATTGGAATGGTGCTGGCTGGAAGTCTCCTGCTTACATTGGCAACAGCCAGACATTTTACTAAGAATGGAGTGGGTGACTTTCAAGCTTCACGATTTCTGCTGCAGAGATTGACTCATTGTCAGATACTGGAGGAGGAGGCTGATGATCTTTTACATACTTTTGTATGGTGTGCCAGGCACAGGAGACCTTTACTTTGAAGAACTTTTTTTAGTTGCTTTCAGAACTTCCTTTACCAGCTAAAGTATTTGAACAAACTATTTATAACTAAATCCCCCAGTAATAAGTCACATCTATTATATATAACTGTGTGTGATTATGTATTTATCCGAGGTCATCTTTAAAGGGACAGTAAATTCAATATATATTCATTATTTACTTTGCCCCATTTTCATGTAATTTAGCTTTAAAAAAAATTGAGGATTCTTGTAATACTTAGAACTTGAAATGCACCTTGCTGACTTCTCAAGCTTAACCCTGCTACATATATTTATTTAATTGGCTCTAACTGATAACACTTGCAAACAATATACTTTAGTCCAGTGAATTTCAAAAGTTTTTTTGCTGTGGCACACTTTTTTACATTAAAAAATCCTGCAGCACACCACCATCCCAAAATTTTACAAAATCACACATTGTAGCCTAATACAGCATATATTATACATCATAATGATTGTCTGTGAATTAATGCCAATATGTCATGGTTGTAAATGATACCTGCCTGTCTGCCTGATGAGCCTGTCACATCAAAACAAGCAAAATGTAAAAAATATGTCACACTGTTCTCAGTCTGCCGCGGCACACCTGAGGATCTCTCACGGCACACTAGTGTGCCACGGCACACTGGTTGAAAAACACTGCTTTAGTCTAACATTATGACAATAGGTAGATTTTCTTGTCTGAAAACTCAAGCCCATATTGGTTCTTCCAAAATAAAGCAAATGGAAGGTGGAGTTTGGTTATTGAAAAACAACTGCAGTAAAAAGGATGTTATTTTTTTTAAATGCATTTAGACTTGGCTGGTATGTTATTCTGTTATTCTATAGAAAAACAACAGAAATGTCTTGTAATGACACTGTGTCTACTGTCCCTTTAATACTGTTTATATTCTAGACCTAAAGTTTCTCTCTATAATAATAGTTTGCTACCACAGGAACCTGCTGTTTATTCATATCCTTAGTATTTCTTTTTGTCTGTATTTAGTGCTATACATAATTAACAAAAAGAGAGTTTATTAATGTAAATATGTAATGCCTAGCTTTGTTTATCTGATGTACTCCTTATATAATACTGATGTATACTTGCAGTTATAGAGGTTTGTCCTACTCTTCTGTTCTAGCCGCTGTTACTAGATCTAATTTGTTCCCACATTGATAATATTTAATGATCAGAATATTGCTAATACACCTGAGGTTTTATGTGCTTTCCTGATGCACTGTATATCCTTTTTTTTGTTCAGAATTGAGTGGGTTTTTTTTTTTCTTTGTTTGCAAACTGCATAGAGCTCCTCACTATTGAAATTTATCTGAAAACAGGCTGGCAGTGGCCTATTATTGCAGCATCTTGTAAGGTGCATTCCCTGTTAAAGGCCTAACAAGAATATTTAAAGGGATTGTTTACTTGAAAATTGTTATTGTTTAAAATAGATAATCCCTTTATTACGCATTCCCCAGTTTTGCATAACCAGCACTGTTGTTATTAACATACTGTTTACCTCTATGATTACCTGTATCTAAGCCCCTGCAGACTGTCCCCTTACCTCAATGCTTTTTACAATCTTGCATTTTAGCCAATCAGTGCTGGTTCTTGTATAAAAATTATTGTTCTCCACGAGGGTGAGCACAATGTTATCTATATAGCACACATGACCTAGCACTGCCTGGCTCTTGTGCAATATTTCAAAATCTAATAAAAAGCACTGGGATAAGGGGCGGCCTGCAGGGGCTTAGAAACAGGCAAACTTAGAGGTTATAAAGTATATTAATATAACAATGTTGGCTGTGCAAAGCTTGGGAATGGCTGGGTAGTAGATGCTTCATCTATATTTTTAAATAATAAAAAAATTAAGTAGACAGTCCCTTTAATTATACTTCAAGGCCAAAAGAGATTTTGTAATAGATGTGTTTGATACACAATGTTTTGTTAAAAAGGAAATGTGAGGTTTGTGATTACAGATATCTTTATGTGTAACTATCTTGCTCATCGTTTATGTTATGATTTTGTGGTATAGAGTGTCATTTATGAAACCTTATACTGGCTGACAAGCCACATTGTTCACTATACCTTGCTGTGAGTGATTAGCCAATAAATACCCACAGTTATCAAAAAGGAGCCAGATTACAATTGTGTCAACTTGGAAAATAGTAATCTGTTGATAAATCTGAAGCATAGACTGGGGCAAATATCCAAAGTTTTCATCACTTTAATATAAAATTCCATTGGATAAGTTTTATTTTATATATATATATATATATATATATATATATATATATATATATATATATATATATATATATATCAAAAGATTTACTACAAGAGAAGAAACAGGATACATCATGATAAATGGTCCTTTAAACAGATAGGGAATAAAGCACTCTTTTTAAAAAAAAAAAAAAAAAAAAAATTCTGAATTTTAATATGTGCCTGTTAATCTAGACACCAAACAGATAGAGTTATCAACTCACATTATCAAGCAAGGGATCTACATACAAAAGTGCAAATAGTGTAAAGCAAGAAAATACAAATACAAACATACAAAAGTAAGCTGGGTCACGTGACTAGCAAGGGCCCATATATATCATGTACAACAGTATCAAGTTATGTAGAAGGATACAACGGAACCACTACCCCCCAGCTGCACACAGAACCCCCTTAGTAAAGACCAGGGAGGAAAAGCCTGGACAGGTACTCAAATAGGGATATAAGTGGAACGTGCTATCCTAGCAGTAATTACAGACTGTGATTCCTTATTGACTCTCGTATTCTGCACCATACAGAAGTAGTATATCTTTATAAATAACTTGTACCTCAAGAATGGACTGTGTGTACATATATCAGCCATTTATTCTCTTTGACCTAGATTTGGAGTTTGGCGGTAGCCGTGAAAACCAGCGTTAGAGGCTCCTAACGCTGGTTTTAGGCTACCGCCGGTATTTAGAGTCACTCAAAATAGGGTCTAACGCTCACTTTTCAGCCGCGACTTTTCCATACCGCAGATCCCCTTACGTCAATTGCGTATCCTATCTTTTCAATGGGATCTTCCTAACTCCGGTATTTAGAGTCGTTTCTGAAGTGAGCGTTAGACATCTAACGACAAAACTCCAGCCGCAGGAAAAAAAGTCAGTAGTTAAGAGCTTTCTGGGCTAACGCCGGTTTATAAAGCTCTTAACTACTGTACTCTAAAGTACACTAACACCCATAAACTACCTATGTACCCCTAAACCGAGGTCCCCCCACATCGCCGACACTCGATTAAATTTTTTTAACCCCTAATCTGCCGACCGCCACCTACGTTATCCTTATGTACCCCTAATCTGCTGCCCCTAACACCGCCGACCCCTGTATTATATTTATTAACCCCTAATCTGCCCCCCACAACGTCTCCGCCAGCTACCTACACTTATTAACCCCTAATCTGCCGTCCGCACGCCGCCGCCAGCTACATTATCCCTATGTACCCCTAATCTGCTGCCCCTAACACCGCCGACCCCTATATTATATTTATTAACCCCTAATCTGCCCCCCACAGCGTCGCCTCCACCTGCCTACACTTATTAACCCCTAATCTGCCGAGCGGACCTGAGCGCTACTATAATAAAGTTATTAACCCCTAATCCGCCTCACTAACCCTATAATAAATAGTATTAACCCCTAATCTGCCCTCCCTAACATCGCCGACACCTAACTTCAATTATTAACCCCTAATCTGCCGACCGGAGCTCACCGCTATTCTAATAAATGGATTAACCCCTAAAGCTAAGTCTAACCCTAATACTAACACCCCCCTAAGTTAAATATAATTTAAATCTAACGAAATAAATTAACTCTTATTAAATAAATTATTCCTATTTAAAGCTAAATACTTACCTGTAAAATAAATCCTAATATAGCTACAATATAAATTATATTTATATTATAGCTATTTTAGGATTTATATTTATTTTACAGGTAACTTTGTATTTATTTTAACCAGGTACAATAGCTATTAAATAGTTAAGAACTATTTAATAGCTAAAATAGTTAAAATAATTACAAATTTACCTGTAAAAGAAATCCTAACCTAAGTTACAAATAAACCTAACACTAGACTATCAATAAATTAATTAAATAAACTACCTACAATTAGCTACAATTAACCTAACACTACACTATCAATAAATTAATTAAATATAATTCCTACAAATAAATACAATTAAATAAACTTGCTAAAGTACAAAAAATAAAAAAGAACTAAGTTACAAAAAATAAAAAAGATATCTACAAACATAAGAAAAATATTACAACAATTTTAAACTAATTACACCTACTCTAAGCCCCCTAATAAAACAACAAAGCCCCCCAAAATAAAAAATGCCCTACCCTATTCTAAATTACTAAAGTTAAAAGCTCTTTTACCTTACCAGCCCTGAACAGGGCCCTTTGCGGGGCATGCCCCAAGAAGTTCAGCTCTTTTGCCTGTAAAAAAAAAACATACAATACCCCCCCCCAACATTACAACCCACCACCCACATACCCCTAATCTAACCCAAACCCCCCTTAAATAAACCTAACACTAAGACCCTGAAGATCATCCTACCTTGTCTTCACCTCACCAGGTATCACCGATCCGTCCTGGCTCCAAAATCTTCATCCAACCCAAGCGGGGGTTGGCGATCCATCATCCGGTGCCTGAAGAGGTCCAGAAGAGGCTCCAAAGTCTTCATCCTAGACGGGAAGAAGAGGCGATCCGGACCGGCAACCATCTTGATCCAAGTGGCATCTTCTATCTTCATCCGATGACGACGGCCTCCATCCTGAAGACCTCCATCGCGGACCCATCTTCTTCCGGCGACGTCCAACTGCAGAATGACGGTTCCTTTAAGGGACGTCATCCAAGATGGCGTCCCTCGAATTCCGATTGGCTGATAGGATTCTATCAGCCAATCGGAATTAAGGTAGGAATATTCTGATTGGCTGATGGAATCAGCCAATCAGAATCAAGTTCAATCCGATTGGCTGATCCAATCAGCCAATCAGATTGAGCTTGCATTCTATTGGCTGATCGGAACAGCCAATAGAATGCGAGCTCAATCTGATTGGCTGATTGGATCAGCCAATCGGATTCAACTTGATTCTGATTGGCTGATTCCATCAGCCAATCAGAATATTCCTACCTTAATTCCGATTGGCTGATAGAATCCTATCAGCCAATCGGAATTCGAGGGACGCCATCTTGGATGACGTCCCTTAAAGGAACCGTCATTCGGCTAGTAGGCGTCGGGAGAAGAGGATGTTCCGCGTTGGAGGTCTGCAAGATGGATCCGGAAGAAAGAAGATTGAAGATGCTGTTGATAGAAGACTTCATCCGGATCATGGACCTCTTCAGCTCCCGCTTGGATGAAGACTTCATCCGGATCATGGACCTCTTCAGCTCCCGCTTGGATGAAGACTTCAGCCGGATCATGGACCTCTTCAGCCCCCCGCTTGGGCTTGGATCAGGACATCGGAGGAGCTCTTCAGGACGGATCGGTGAACCTGGCAGGGTGAAGATAAGGTAGGAAGATCTTCAGGGGCTTAGTGTTAGGTTTATTTAAGGGGGGTTTGGGTTAGATTAGGGGTATGTGGGTGGTGGGTTGTAATGTTGGGGGGGGGGGTATTGTATGTTTTTTTTTACAGGCAAAAGAGCTGAATTCTTTGGGGCATGCCTCGCAAAGGGCCCTGTTCAGGGCTGGTAAGATAAAAGAGCTTTGAACTGTAGTAATTTAGAATAGGGTAGGGCATTTTTTTATTTTGGGGGGTCTTTGTTATTTTATTAGGGGGCTTAGAGTAGGTGTAATTAGTTTAAAATTGTTGTAATATTTTTCTTATGTTTGTAAATATTTTTTTATTTTTTGTAACTTAGTTATTTTTTTTTTGTACTTTAGCTAGTTTATTTAATTGTATTTATTTGTAGCAATTGTATTTAATTAATTTATTGATAGTGTAGTGTTAGGTTAATTGTAGGTAGTTTATTTAATTAATTTATTGATAGTCTAGTGTTAGGTTTATTTGTAACTTAGGTTAGGATTTATTTTACAGGTAATTTTGTAATTATTTTAACTAGGTAGCTATTAAATAGTTATTAACTATTTAATAGCTATTGTACCTGGTTAAAATAAATACAAAGTTACCTGTAAAATAAATATTTAATCCTAAAATAGCTATAATATAAATATAATTTATATTGTAGCTATATTAGGATTTATTTTACAGGTAAGTATTTATCTTTAAATAGGAATAATTTATTTAATAAGAGTTAATTTATTTCGTTAGATTTAAATTATATTTAACTTAGGGGGGTGTTAGTATTAGGGTTAGACTTAGCTTTAGGGGTTAATCCATTTATTAGAATAGCGGTGAGCTCCGGTCGGCAGATTAGGGGTTAATAATTGAAGTTAGGTGTCGGCGATGTTAGGGAGGGCAGATTAGGGGTTAATACTATTTATGATAGGGTTAGTGAGGCGGATTAGGGGTTAATAACTTTATTATAGTAGCGCTCAGGTCCGCTCGGCAGATTAGGGGTTAATAAGTGTAGGCGACGTTGTGGGGGGCAGATTAGGGGTTAATAAATATAATATAGGGGTCGGCGATGTTAGGGCAGCAGATTAGGGGTACATAGGGATAATGTAAGTAGCGGCGGTTTACGGAGCGGCAGATTAGGGGTTAATAATAATATGCAGGGGTCAGCGATAGCGGGGGCGGCAGATTAGGGGTTAATAAGTGTAAGGTTAGGGGTGTTTAGACTCGGGGTACATGTTAGAGTGTTAAGTGCAGACGTAGGAAGGGTTACCGCATAGCAAACAATGGGGCTGCGTTAGGAGCTGAACGCGGCTTTTTTGCAGGTGTTAGGTTTTTTTTCAGCTCAAACAGCCCCATTGTTTCCTATGGGGGAATCGTGCACGAGCACGTTTTTGAGGCTGGCCGCGTCCGTAAGCAACTCTGGTATCGAGAGTTGAAGCTGCGTTAAAAATGCTCTACGCTCCTTTTTTGGAGCCTAACGCAGCCTTTATGTGGACTCTCGATACCAGAGTTATTTTTATGGTGCGGCCAGTAAAACGCGGGCGTTAGTTTTTCGGCTCGTTACCGACAAAACTCCAAATCTAGCCGTTTGTTTTTTGCTTCTAATAAATTATATATACAGTATATATATATATATATATATATATATATATATATATATATATATATATATATATATATATATATATATATATATATATATATATATAGCACAAAAATAGAAAGGTATTCAGTCAAAAATCAGAATCAAATATATGTATTCCAAAAATAGTCTTATTTATTTATATATATATATATATATATATATATATATGTATATGCCCCTAGATGCGATTGCCCATAGACCTTCTTAGTTGAGGCAGCTTAAATAAACCATACAACACACAGTCTCAAACGAGTATACCAGATTGACTCAATTTTAAAGCCTTGGGAGGGAGTGATAAAACGGTATGGGTCTTAACACATAATCATACACCTGAATCTTGGTCAGTTTAAAATCCGCTATGCGGCTGTGCCCACTTACCGGCCTCACAAACTTCTCTCTCTGTACCTGGTAAAAACTTCTTCTGTGAATTTGTCGATGTAGCATGTGCCGTGTATTCTTACACCTCAGACACTGTAGATCTCTGCACCTCAAACGCTGTGATTGCATTCGTGTGTGACATACCACGTGATCCTGCTTGACCAATCAGATGGGTAGAATTACGGAGGAAATCCGAATGAGCTGTGAGCCTCCCAAAACATAGAAGGCTTAGCTGTCCACGCTATCTAGAGGCTAATAGGAGCACAATAAATCGCTAGGCACCAATGCTATCCTGGTAAATGTATAGAAAACAGCAAAAAACTTCAGCAGAAGTGCAATAGCGATTTAAAAATAGAAAAATGTATTGTTGTGTCCAACGCATCTTAAAATATGGAGGTAACATGAAAAAAATACAATGAAAAAACAATTCAAGCATGAGAGAATGCTGCTGACATGTTTCGGCTCACGGCCGTAATCATAGCTAACAGGTACACCTGCAACATGATCTTATGTACCCTATACCATTCTCTCATTGGTTAAAACATAATCATGCTGAATTCTACTTGTAACCCAATTTAAAGGTATACTCAAACATTATTCTATATTCATTCATGAACATTAAATGATTTATTATATATGTTTAATGTTTTTTTGTAGTTCTTGATGTTTAATTTATTCTCAAACCCTATACCATATGTTGCTGGAGGCAACTCTGGTGCCCAATTTAAATATCCAAAACATTTCCCTCTTGCCCAGCAATTTGTCTCTATCTCCTCCCCTAAGGGGGGTAGCCACCCTTTCGATAGCTTGCCATCGAAAAGTGGTCAAGGCCTTATTGTGCCTCTTTGCAAAATGCTGGACAAGAGGGGTAGTGGCTTCTCCTGAACTGATTGTAGACAGATGGTTTCTAATTCTTGTATTTGCGTCATTGGAGGTTAACCCTACATATTAAACCAAACACTCTGTGCATATTATTACATAGATAACGTAAGATGTTGTGCAATTTAAGCATGATTCAATATGAAAGGTCTCTCCTGTACTATATATATATAAATATATATATATATATATATATATATATATATATAACATGCTTTGTGAAAGCTTATGTTGTGCTTAGGGAAGCAGTGCACATTATATATTGTGCACTGTTTCAGTCCTGTGTCACGTGACCCCTTACCGTGCACATGTACAAGTGCATTCTGTTGAAGCTATGGACTGGATAGCACCTTCCATATATGAAAATGCCCTTGGGGAGTTTGCTGCAAACTAAACTATGCCTGAATTAAAGGGGTTATTGGGAGTTAAAACAGAAACCGTTTTGCAGGTATGTTTTGGCTGCATTATATATTTAAAAAAATATGTGAGTTCATACTGTTTTATGTCCCTTTTAAGGAACCATATTTCTCTTTCAAGCAAGAAAGTATGTCTGAGTACTGTTCCTGAGTTTTTACCAAAGGTGGTTAGTAATTTTCATAAGAATCAAGATGTGGTTCTACCGTCTTTTTGTCCTGATATGCAGAAGCACAACATATACCACTATATCAATTAGATGTGGTCTGTTGTATGCACAGCTATGTTAAACAGACTAAATCCATTAACAAAATAGATTGCTTATTTGTTATTCCTAAAGATCCTAGCCAAGGTCAAGCTCCAGAGAAAACTACTATTTAAAATTGGATAGTTCCAGCTATTTCAAGAGCATATAAACAAAAAGATGAACCAATTCATATTGGGCTCAAGGCACATTCCAAGAGGACAGTGGCAACACCATTGGCTATGGAAGCTGATGCTACCCCATCTGAGATTTGCCAGGTGGCAGTCTGAAAGACACCTCATACACCTTTGTGTCACACTACAAGCTGGAGGTCAGTCAGCCTCTGCTAAGTTTTGTCAAAAAGTTAATTCCTCAATTGTGTCTTAAACAATAACATTTTCTATTTCATATCAATCATTTAATAGCATTTTAATCATCGCACCTGGTGCGTATTACCCAGGGAGGAGCCAAGATAATTAGAAATGAATGCCCAAATATAAGAAATTTCTATATCTTGGCTCACATCCATGGGTAATACTTACCAGGCTCCCTTCCTGCTCTGTTTAGTCCACTTCTTGGTTGGACATCTCAAGTAGTAGGAATGGTAGGAGGAAGGGGTGCTACCTATAAACAAGTAAATGGGGGAGTGGTCAAATATATCCATGCCATCAGAGAGTGGGTTTCTCACCTGGTAAGTATTACCCATGAATGTGAGCCAATATATAGACATTTCTTATATTTGGGATTTAATGTCTAATTATCATTAAGTTAATGTGGTAATGAGACAAGTTGGTGGACACAACCAGAGTAACACTAATGATGTTAGCTCAATAAGAAATAGGCACATGGTCAGATAGGCCATGTATACCCACATCAAACTAGCCAATGATGGATATGCAGTCATTCATTGGCCCCATTTATCAATCTGCAGGTGGATACTGTTTCCAGCCAGGGAACCTGTCTGCTTGCATTCCAGGGGCGGGAGACAGCATCTGCTGCCCGCATTTATCTTTGCATTTTTCTTTGCTGCTTTTTAACTGGTGTGTACAGGCTCTTAAGAGCTGCATTTGCAGATTCATAAATTGAACCCAGTAATGTTGATATTTAGGTACCAGCTAACAAGGCAGCATGTTTAAGAAATTCTCACTATTTGAAGGACACGTAAAGGCTTGCAGAGTCACCTTTGCTTGCAAATGTTTAATTTATGAACGTTAAAAGTCAACATAGGGGGTCAGGGGAGGATGACTAAAATCTTAATGTCAATTACACTTATGACACTAGGACCCAAAACAAAAAGATGAGGTTAACTTGTTGAAAAGGAAGCGTTTACATTTTTTTAATATTAAATTGGTTTGTGTCTTCCATATGAGTGTGAAAGATTCCTATTATGAGACCCACAGGAGCACACACTTATGTATTGTCTGTGAGAAATCTAAATGTATGACAGGGTTATAAGACTCCTTATTGTAATTAAGGGTTTCCCTTTTTCCAAAATGGGTCCATGTGACCCTCTGTGTTTTATGAAAGGCATTATGGGCTTCCCATAATAGGGTGTACATTTTCCTTATTTTAAATGAGGGTTTCATCTCCCTCTAGTAAGGATAGGGGAGAAACAGGCTGCATATTAACCCCCACCCCACCTTTAAAAAAATCTCCTTGATCTCACATTGATCACATGAATTCTAGGCTGACAAATGACTTTTCTTAGTCAAACAGGGGTAGATATAAGGGCTTTGTCAAAGATAACCTCCCCTTCAGACCAAAATGCTTTTATACTGATCCTCAAAAAATTGCTATTTTTATATCAATCACATGCATCCCAGACGTGAATGCAACTTCTCATTTGTGTGATGCAGGGGCCGAAATATCACCTCTGCAAGATGACCCCCTGCACCACAAACAATAAAGAAGTGCCTCTGATTCTGGGTGCTTCATGCATAATAATAACACTCAACATTTTATCTTAAAGGGACATGAAACCCAAATGTTTTTCTTTCATGATTTAGATAGATATACATGTGTGTGTAATTTACTTCTATTGTCAGTTTTTCTTCATTCTCTTTGTATCTTTTGTTGAAAGCAGAGATGTAAGCTTAGGAGCCAACACTATAGGCAGCAGTTTTGCAAGAATTGTATCCATTTGCAAGAGCACTTGATGGCAACATTTTTTCCTGCAATGTAGTGCTCCAGATGCCTACCTAGGTATCTCTTCAACACAGCATATCCTGGGAATGAAGCAAATTTGATAATAAAAGTAAATTTTGTATGCTCTGTCTGAATCACAAAAGAAATGTTGTGAGCTTCATGTCCCTTTAATTAGACATATTATGTATGAATACATTTTGAGCTTAAAGGGACAGTCAAGTCCAAAAAAAACTTTCATGATTCAAATAGGGCATGTAATTTTAAACAACTTACCAATTTACTTTTATCACCAATTTTGCTTTGTGCTCTTGATATTCTTAGTTAAAATCTAAACCTAGGAGGTTCATATGCTAATTTCTTACACCTTGAAGGCCGCCTCTGCATTTGGCAGTTTTTCACCACTAGAGGGTGTTCATGTTTTTTATATAGATAACATTGAGCTCATACACGTAAATTTACCGAGGAGTGAACACTGATTGGCTAAAATGCAAGTCTGTCAAAAGAACTAAAATAAGGGGGCAGTCTGCAGAGGCTTAGATACAAGGTAATCACAGAGGTAAAACGTGTATTATTATAACTGTGTCGGTTATGCAAAACTGGGGAATGGGTAATTAAGGGATTATCTATCTTTTACAACAACAAAAATTCTGGTGTTGACTGTCCCTTTAAAGGGACAATGAACCCAAATTTTTTCTTTCGTGATTCCGATAGAGCATAAAATTTTAAGCAACTTTTTAATTTACTCCTATTATCAAATTTTCTTCATTCTCTTGGTATCTTTATTTGAAATGCAAGAATCTAAGTTTAGATGCCGGCCCATTTTTGGTGAACAACCTGGGTTGTTCTTGTTGATTGGTGGATAAATTCATCCACCAATAAAAAAGTTCTGTCCAGAGTCCTAAACCAAAAAAAGCTTAGATGCCTTCTTTTTCAAATAAAGATATCAAGAGAACAAAGAAAAATGATTATAGTAGTAAATTAGAAAGTTGCTTAAAATTGCATGCTCTATCTGACTCACGAAAGAAAAAATTTGTGTTCAGTGTCCCTTTAAAGTGAATGTCAATTTTGATGAATTAGTGCCCGGTTTTTAATAATCCTATTAAAACAAGGGCACTTTAATTCATCAAAATTGACATTTCACTCGTTTTCTTCAAAAACTTCCCTTTTAATCCTGGCAGCCGCTCCAGCACTTCCTCCGCCCGTCACAAGCCGTTTTTGCGGTTCCAAAATGACAAATCCGGCTTCCTCCAATCACAGCATTGCATCAGGCCAAGATTCCCCTGGGGGGGGGAAGCCATGATTGGAGGAAGCCAGAATCGTCATTTATGACTTCGCAGAGGCTTCCGACAGCCGGGATTAAAAGGTAAGTTTTTGAAGAAAACAAGTGAAATGTCAATTTTGATGAATTAAAGTGCCCTTGTTTTTAATAGGATCATTAAAAACCGGGCACTAATTCATCAAAATTGACATTCACTTTAAGAAGCAAATCAGTATACCTGTCCCGGGACCTGCAAGGGAGTGAGCCTCATGCACACTTGTGTTATTTCCCTATTCAGTTTAAGGAAGTTACTATGAAATCTCCTGAGAGTTAAGTGAAATCTCATGAGATCACAGTAAAAGAGTTCATGACTTCAGCACTGCTGATGCTGATTGGCTGCTGATAATTTCTTCCTTCTTTTTTTTTTTTACCTGCAGCTGAGAAGTAACTGAAAGATAACTTTTTACACAGCACTTACTCTGGGGAGCTGAGGAAATTGTGAGGTAAAATTTCTTCCTTTTTTAAATAGAGATTCTCAGGTGATATTTATCTGTTGGCTTTTTACAGTTATGCTGCGTCACTTTTAAGTGATTTTAGCAGATGAGCATTATGTCCCTTTAAGGAGTTTTGAATACGCTCACATATTTGTTATTTAAAACTGCTTGTTAACAGTTTATTAGAAACAAAAATAGCCATTTGTATCTATAATATTGATATATAATCTGGACATTAAGAACTACATCATCTTTCTATAAAAGCGTAATTATTCATATAGTACAAGTGAAATAAAAATGCTTAACAAATCAATCAATAATACAATGTTTTTTTTTAGTTTGCAGCCTACTCAGGGATTAAAATCCCTGTAAACAGCAACAGCTGCTCATTTAAAGCTCCAATTGAAGATTAAGGAGAGCTGAGCCCTTAGTCAAGAGGAAACCATTCTGAAAACATGAGGACTGTGAATTTGCTCTGAACTGAGAGGGTGAGAACACAGTGTTTACTTGAATATTGTGTTACCAAAAGTGCCAATTATCTCAAACAAATATAAGATAAATGTTGTACAGCTACTACTACAAAAAAAAATATATATATATATAAAAAATACAATTTCTACTCCACAGCCCATTAATCACAGCAAGATCCATTTTCTGCAAAAAGTAAATATTCTGTCTCCAAAGACACATTTCTCTCATATGTAGCATGCAGCTACAGTAAGTTAGTCACACTTTTTGGATGCATAGCTACTTCACCACAATGCATCATGTTGTACAAGTTTGTTTTTCATGTTAGATTTTGCTTCAGTATATGTGCTATGGTATTTGACACACATATTAATGTCACTCACATACACATGTGTGTATATATCTAAAACATAGAAACATAGAATTTGACGGTAGATAAGAACCAAAAAGGCACATCAAGTCTACCCATATTACATGTTACTTTTTTCTTAGGCTAGCCTTATGCATGTCCCATGCATTTTTGAATTCCTTTACAGTCTTTCGGCTAGATTACGAGTCTTGCGTTAGGCTTAAAAAGTAGCATTGGCCGGTCCCAACGCTGCTTTTTAATGCCTGCTGGTATTACGAGTCTTGCAGGTACAGGTGTACCGCTCACTTTTTTGTCCAGACTTGGAAATACTGCAAATCCACTTACCAAAAAGTGAGCGGTAGACCCTCTCCTGTCAAGACTTGGTACCGCATTTTAAAGTCAGTAGTTAAGAGTTTTACACTACAATGCCGTAGCATAAAACTCTTAACTAAAGTGCTAAAAAGTACACTAACACCCATAAACTAGGCCCCCCCCCCCACATCGCAAACACTTTAAAAAAAAAAAATTAACCCCTAATCTGCCGAACCGGACATCGTCACCACTATAATAAATATATTAACCCCTAAACTGCCGCACTCCCGCCTCGCAAACACTAGTTAAATTTTATTAACCTCTAATCTACCATCCCTACCTACATTTATTAACTCCTAATCTTTCGCCCCCAACGTCGCCGCCACTATATTAAAGTTATTAACCCCTAAATCTAAGTCTAACCCTAACCCCCCCTAACTTAAATATAATTTAAATAAATATAAATAAAATAACTATCATTAAATTATTCCTATTTAAAACTAAATACTTACCTATAAAATAAACCCTAAGCTAGCTACAATATAACTAATAGTTACATTGTAGCTAGCTTAGGGTTTATTTTTATTTTACAGGCAAGTTTGTATTTATTTTAACTAGGTGGAATAGTTACTAAATAGTTATTAACTATTTAATAACTACCTTGCTAAAATAAAGACAAATTTACCTGTAAAATAAAACCTAACCTAAGTTACAATTACACCTAACGCTACCACTATAATTAAATTAATTCCCTAAATTAAATAAAATTATCTAAAGTACAAAAACCCCCACTAAATTACAGAAAATAATAAAAAATTACAAGATTTTTAAACTAATTACACCTAATCTAATCCCCCTAACAAAATAAAAAATCCCCCCCAAAATAAAACAAAGCCCTACCCTACACTAAATTACAAATAGCCCTTAAAAGGGCATTGCCCCAAAGTAATCAGCTCATTGCCCCAAAGTAATCAGCTCTTTTATCCAGACGGCATCTTCTATCTTCATCCATCCGGCGCGGAGCGGGTCCATCTTCAAGACATCCGACGTGGAGCATCCTCTTCATCCGGCGTCTTCTTACTAAATGACGGTACCTTTAAGTGATGTCATCCAAGATGGTGTCCCTTCAATTCTGATTGGCTGATAGAATTCTATAAGCCAATCGGAATTAAGGTAGAAAAAAATCCTATTGGCTGATGCAATCAGCCAATAGGATTGAGCTGGCATTCTATTGGCTGTTCCAATCAGCCAATAGAATGCAAGCTCAATCCTATTGGCTGATTGCATCAGCCAATTGGATTTTTTCTACCTTAATCGTAATTGAAGGGATGCCATCTTGGATGACGTCACTTAAAGGTACCGTCATTTAGTAATGACCACTAGGTCACCAGAGGGCGCTCGTGCGAAACTATTTGTAAATTAAAGTATAGTATACATTTTATATACACAACTTGTATTATAACAAAATGTTTCTAATATATCAATGCTGGGTCATATAAAACAATCTTGCAATATTAAAAGAAATGGAAAGTGGAACCTCATTAAATGATGTTCGATTGGAAGTCCGTGATGGAAATGTCCCAGTGTCAAATGATATATATGAAGTCCTGTGGATCCGATTCAACCCCAGGATAGGATCACTTGAACACTTTTTTCCTTTCTTTTTTTCCCCTTTTCGGCTGCACTCTCCAAACCGATCCCAAGTGGAACACGTATTTTCTAAAAAACGAAGACAAAAAGAGAGGCGCACAAATGTGTGTATCGATAGAGATAAGGGAAGCACACACTTCAGAGGATTTGTACACAGGGTACTCACACTTTAACACAGCACACCAGTGTGCTTGTGGAAACGTGCTGGCAATCAGAGCTGGCCAGCTTGCTCTCTCCGGCTAATCTTCAGTTGCTGCGGCTCTCCGATAAATGAACTGTCTGGTAGTGGTATGCTCACAATCAATCTCCAGGCTCAAGTTGGTTAAAATAAACTTAAAACTTTTATTGCACAGAGTTGACAGGCATATATAAACAAGTTTAAAATTGCTACGCGTTTCTCGGCCCTCCTGGCCGTTTCATCAGGCATATCAAATTAGTTTTAAAACCGGCTTTTTATTGCCGCCACTACCAAACATTTCCACAAACACACCCCTTTCCTGATGGGTGTGTACAGGTAAGTTGAACAACATAGGTGAATTCTTAAAGGAACATATCGGGACCTCTATTTGTTACAACAGTTTCAAGAATTTACAAAAAATATCTATTTTTTTTTTTTTTTTTTTGCAAACAAATTTGTCCTTACTTGAACTGTGTAATGTGATGTGAACATAATACAAATACTGATAATAACTTATAATGGTAATACCCCTGGTCTCATATCGGAGACCTTCTTTTTGGATGGGACCGAAATCCGACCAATCACAGAGCTGCATTTTGATAACTTCCATATGACACACATAACAGTATAACAGTACCACCAATCTATCTAACATACTAACAACGAGGATATTTCTACTGTAGTCTCCTAACAGTTCTACATATGGATAAACACTTGGTTGTGAATTATAATAACACCACTGGTCTAATATCGGGGACCCTTCTTTTTGGATCGCCCTTCAGTAGATACAGTATCGGACCAATCCCAGGACTATATTCTGATGACTTCCATATAAAGTACATATTTGTGATTCAGTATTATAAACTGTACTGCCAATCTATTTTTCATACTTACAACGTGGATATTTCCACTTTGTTCTCCTAACGATTCTACATGTGGGTAAAACACTTGGTTCTGTGACTCCCTAAATCTTAACTAATACATCTGATATTGTGACTAACTACGGTTATGTGATTCTACTCTGATCTGACGATCTAGTAATAGATTAGTGAGGTCATGGTGATGTGTATTATTTTAATGGTTATATGATGTGATGGTGTGCTAATAAATACTTAATGTGAATGATGTGAATATTATTTAGGACATATGTGATTTGAGTGGATAGTCTATAACCATTCATCATATTCATACTTGTGATTATTAATTTTTTGGAAATTTTAACATTATTGGCATATACGTCACGTGTTAATATAATTGTGTTGTGTACTATGTTATAAATTACATCATATAATGGAAAACTAATATATGGTTTGTGAGGGCTTGATATGTGACTATGTGCTCGTATATGTTAACAAATTCGACATCGATTATTACATAGTTTATGTGATATATATGCTAGTGGAGATGAATTGTGTAAGACTAGGTCAGGTGCCAAGGTGGATAGCATTATCAAAGTCTCCTAAGTGTGAAGCCCTTAATGTCCCTTTTGTGTTTCCCTAACCGGACAAGGGGTTTTTTTTAGAGGTGAGTCACCTAAAATGCGGCCGAGTCTATTACCTCATTAAGGCCATTAGGAAAAAGTGTACCAAACCTATAGATCCAGTACGTTTCCCTTTGACGTAATTTGGTAAACCTGTTGTATCTACAAGAACTGGGGATACTTTCTAGAGGTGTTATGGTATAGGGACAAGTTTCTCCATTGTGCTCATGAACATAGTGTCTTGATACACTATGTTTCATGGATTTTTTCTTTATGTTTCGGCTATGTTCACTCCATCTTTTTCGGATATTTCGGATAGTGCGCCCCAAATACTGTTGTCCACATCTACATGATAAGACATAGACTACATATGAGGAGCTGCATGTTAGATGATTATTGATAGGAAAAATTTCCCCTGTAGTATGTGATTTAATTGTTTTGGTCTTATGTGTAATGTGTTTGCACATGTGGCATCTAGTTTTGCCACATTTAAAAACCCCCCTTTGACCTGTTTGATAATTTGGTGTTGATTTTCCTCTACTTTTTTTCGAAATAACCACCTTACTGGGAGCTAGGGATTGTTTGAACGTAGGTGCTCGTTTGTATATTACGTTTGGTGCACTATGTAGATCTTTCTTCAAAATAGGGTCTTTTAATAATATTGGCCAGTGTTTTTGTAATACTTTTTTTATATGTTTAGCATTGGAGTTATATTGGGTCACAAAACAGGGTTGCTGAGGTTTCTCTAGAGCCTCATTATCTGCTATTGTAATTTTTTTCTTCATTTGGAGCATAGTGGGTCTATCCAATTTATATGCTTTTTCATATCCACTCATAATGATGTCCCTAGGGTAACCTTTTTCCTCAAATCTCTGGATAAGAATCTTAGATTGTTCACAAAATCTCTCTAATGAACTACAATTTCTTCTAATTCTGCAAAATTGGCTATATGGTATACTGTTTTTCCATTGATGGTAATGGTTGCTATTGTAGTGAAGGAAATTATTGCTATCCACAGTTTTGAAAAATGTGGATGTGGCTATGTTGTGTTCAGTGTCCCATGCCAGGATTAGATCAAGAAATTCTATGGATTCTCGTTGTATATTAGAGGTGAACTGTATACCCATGGAGTTTTTGTTCAGATAAGAACAAAATAATCTGGCCTCATCCACTGTCCCCCTAAAAATAAAAATCAAATCGTCTATATAGCGGCCATAGAACACCAGGTTTGCCTCCCAGTTCGAGTTATATATATAATTCTCCTCGAAATGTCCCATAAAGAGATTAGCAAAACTGGGGGCAAACCTGGTGCCCATGGCCGTCCCCTTTACCTGCAAATAAAAATCATCCAAGAATTGAAAATAATTGTGTTTGAGTATAAACTCAATAAGTGTCAAAATGTATTCTTTTTGGGTACTAGGCATGTACATATCCGAATCCAAATAATGTTTAGTGGCGAGTATTCCTAATTCATGGGAGATATTTGAGTAGAGGGCGCTAACATCTGCTGTTATCCACAAGGCATCCTTCTCATGTTTAAAATCCTTGATCTTAAATAATAGATCAGTGGTATCCCGAATGAATGAGGGTAAATTTTGAACGTACTTTTGCAAAAAGTTATCAATATATTGAGATAACTTATCAGTCAGACTATTGATGCCCGCAATGATGGGGCGGCCGGGTGGTTTGAGACAATTCTTGTGGATCTTTGGAAGATGGTAGTAGTAAGGGGTTGACGGATGTGTGGGAGTCAAAAATTTCCGTTCCTTGGTGTTTAGTATCCCCTTACCACTACCATCCTCCAAAACATCCAACAATTTCCCCAAAAATACAGCTGTGGGATCTGCATCCAATTTCCTGTAGTATTCAACATTTAAAAGGATATTATAAGCCTCATTCACATAATCTTTGTAGTCCTGAAGGACAATCCCCCCACCCTTGTCCGCCTGTCTAATTACCAAATTAGAATCATTGGCCAGGGATTTGAGGGCTCTTTCCTCATTAGGCCAAAGTCTTGTGTGTTTATTTGATTTACTGGGTAATTTGTTAAAATCTTCCATTACCAACTGTTGGAAAAGGTCTATATATGTGACATCCTCCTTAGGGGGATTAAAATTGGATGGTAATGATAATGTGGTATGTATATATCCTTCAAAAAGGTCCTCCGCTATAAGATCTGGTTCAGCATAAATGGTCTGGGTCTGGCTGTTCATGGAATTAGTAATAATGGGCAATCCCTCCACGTTTCTTTTTTTGAGATTTTTTATAGAGAAGTATCTCTGTAGAGATAATTTCCTGGTATATTTATTCAAATCAACGAATAAATCGAACAGTTTATGGGGGTTCGGGGGGCAGTAGGACAGACCCCTACCCAAAATTCTAACCTCATCGTTAGTTAGTTCGTGTGTGGATAAATTAAATATACCTTTGGCTAGTTTTTGTAGTTGCTTTTTTTGTGTGGTGTTGCCTCTCCCTCGTCTTCCCCGTTGGGGTAAGGTCTTTTCTTTTGTTGTTGTTGTACATGAGGGTGCTGCGGTTGTTGTGTATTCTGATGTTGTTGTGATGGAATCTTGGGTGGACCTATATTCCTCCTCCATAAGGGGGCCAAATTCGGAACCCCTAAAAAATTACTCTTGGAGGTGGATGGTATCTCAACCCTTTGATGACTAGTTTGGCCTTGATCATTTTGGAGGTTAGGTAAATTAAAATTTTGATAGTCATTACCCTGATGTCTATTCCCCCCAGGGTTAGGTGAATTGAAGTTTTGATGGTCATTACCCTGATATCTGTTCCCCCCAGAATTGTACTGGAGGGGTTCAAATCGATTGTATAATGGAATATGATTGGGATTCTGATAGGAGGGCCGAGAAACGCGTAGCAATTTTAAACTTGTTTATATATGCCTGTCAACTCTGTGCAATAAAAGTTTTAAGTTTATTTTAACCAACTTGAGCCTGGAGATTGATTGTGAGCATACCACTACCAGACAGTTCATTTATCGGAGAGCCGCAGCAACTGAAGATTAGCCGGAGAGAGCAAGCTGGCCAGCTCTGATTGCCAGCACGTTTCCACAAGCACACTGGTGTGCTGTGTTAAAGTGTGAGTACCCTGTGTACAAATCCTCTGAAGTGTGTGCTTCCCTTATCTCTATCGATACACACATTTGTGCGCCTCTCTTTTTGTCTTCGTCATTTAGTAAGAAGACTCCGGATGAAGAGGATCCACGTCGGATGTCTTGAAGATGGACCTGCTCCGCGCCGGATGGATGAAGATAGAAGATGCCATCTGGATTAAGACTTCTGCCCGTCTGGAGGACCACTTCTGCCCGGCTTGGATGAAGACTTCGGCCCCGTCTGGAGGACCACTTCTGCCCGGTTAGATGAAGACGTCTCCCGGTAAGGTGATCTTCAGGGGGTTAATGTTAGTTTCTTCTGTTAAGTGTGATCAGTCCACGGGTCATCATTACTTCTGGGATATTACTCCTCCCCAACAGGAAGTGCAAGAGGATTCACCCAGCAGAGCTGCATATAGCTCCTCCCCTCTACGTCACTCCCGTCATTCTCTTGCACCCAACGACTAGATAGGATGTGTGAGAGGACTATGGTGATTATACTTAGTTTTATATCTTCAATCAAAAGTTTGTTATTTTAAAATAGCACCGGAGTGTGTTATTACCTCTCTGGCAGAGTTTGAAGAAGAATCTACCAGAGTTTTGCTATGATTTTAGCCGGAGTAGTTAAGATCATATTGCTGTTCTCGGCCATCTGAGGAGTGAGGTAAACTTCAGATCAGGGGACAGCGGGCAGATGAATCTGCATAGAGGTATGTAGCAGTTTTTATTTTCTGACAATGGAATTGATGAGAAAATCCTGCCATACCGATATAATGTCATGTATGTATACTTTGCACTTCAGTATTCTGGGGAATGGTACTTCACTAGAATTACACTGTAAGAAATACATAAAGCTGTTTAATAACTAGAGATTATGTTTAACGTTTTTGCTGGAATGTAAAATCGTTTTCATTTGCTGAGGTACTGTGTGAATAAATGTTTGGGCACTATTTTTCCACTTGGCAGTTGCTTAATCTGTTTTTCTGACAGTTTCTGTTCTCCCTCACTGCTGTGTGTGAGGGGGAGGGGCCGTTTTTTGGCGCTTTTTCTATGCATCAAATATTTCAGTCAGCAACTCATTGTATTCCCTGCATGATCCGGTTCATCTCTACAGAGCTCAGGGGTCTTCAAAACTTATTTTGAGGGAGGTAATTTCTCTCAGCAGAGCTGTGAGAATTATAGTTTGACTGAGATAAAAAACGTTTATTCTGTAATTTGTTTCCTGCTTTCAGAATTTGTTATCTTTGCTAATGGGATTA
The DNA here is from genome assembly GCF_027579735.1 of Bombina bombina. Taxonomy (NCBI): domain Eukaryota; kingdom Metazoa; phylum Chordata; class Amphibia; order Anura; family Bombinatoridae; genus Bombina; species Bombina bombina. The sequence continues at coordinate 458,627,580 of NC_069504.1, read as the reverse complement.
AACCTTTGCTAAAGTTGTGTTGTTTACAAGGATTGAGGCTATAACTGTTTCAATTTATTAATTTTCAACTGTCATAGATCTTCTGTGCTTCTTAAAGGCACAGTACATTTTAATATTATTCTAATTGAATTGTATTTCCAAGTTGCAAGTTTATTTGCTAGTGTGTTAAACATGTCTGATTCAGAGGATGATACCTGTGTCATTTGTTGCAATGCCAAAGTGGAGCCCAATAGAAATTTATGTACTAACTGTATTGATGCTACTTTAAATAAAAGTCAATCTGTACAAATTGAACAAATTTCACCAAACAACGAGGGGAGAGTTATGCCGACTAACTCGCCTCACGTGTCAGTACCTACATCTCCCGCTCAGAGGGAGGTGCGTGATATTGTAGCGCCGAGTACATCTGGGCGGCCATTACAAATCACATTACAGGATATGGCTACTGTTATGACTGAGGTTTTGGCTAAATTACCAGAACTAAGAGGTAAGCGTGATCACTCTGGGGTGAGAACAGAGTGCGCTGATAATATTAGGGCCATGTCAGACACTGCGTCACAGGTGGCAGAACATGAGGACGGAGAACTTCATTCTGTGGGTGACGGTTCTGATCCAAACAGACTGGATTCAGATATTTCAAATTTTAAATTTAAACTGGAAAACCTCCGTGTATTACTAGGGGAGGTGTTAGCGGCTCTGAATGATTGTAACACAGTTGCAATACCAGAGAAAATATGTAGGTTGGATAAATATTTTGCGGTACCGACGAGTACTGAGGTTTTTCCTATACCTAAGAGACTTACTGAAATTGTTACTAAGGAGTGGGATAGACCCGGTGTGCCGTTCTCACCCCCTCCGATATTTAGAAAAATGTTTCCAATAGACGCCACCACAAGGGACTTATGGCAAACGGTCCCTAAGGTGGAGGGAGCAGTTTCTACCTTAGCTAAGCGTACCACTATCCCGGTGGAGGATAGCTGTGCTTTTTCAGATCCAATGGATAAAAAGTTAGAGGGTTACCTTAAGAAAATGTTTGTTCAACAAGGTTTTATATTGCAACCCCTTGCATGCATTGCGCCGATCACGGCTGCAGCGGCATTCTGGATTGAGTCTCTGGAAGAGAACATTGGTTCAGCTACTCTGGACGACATTACGGACAGGCTTAGAGTCCTTAAACTAGCTAATTCATTCATTTCGGAGGCCGTAGTACATCTTACTAAACTTACGGCAAAGAATTCAGGATTCGCCATTCAGGCACGCAGGGCGCTGTGGCTAAAATCCTGGTCAGCTGATGTTACTTCTAAGTCTAAATTGCTTAATATACCTTTCAAAGGGCAGACCTTATTCGGGCCCGGGTTGAAAGAGATTATCGCTGACATTACAGGAGGTAAAGGCCATGCCCTGCCTCAGGACAAAGCCAAAGCCAAGACTAGACAGTCTAATTTTCGTTCCTTTCGTAATTTCAAAGCAGGAGCAGCATCAACTTCCTCTGCACCAAAACAGGAAGGAGCTGTTGCTCGCTACAGACAAGGCTGGAAACCTAACCAGTCCTGGAACAAGGGCAAGCAGACTAGGAAACCTGCTGCTGCCCCTAAAACAGCATGAATTGAGGGCCCCCGATCCGGGATCGGATCTAGTGGGGGACAGACTTTCTCTCTTCGCCCAGGCTTGGGCAAGAGATGTTCAGGATCCCTGGGCGCTAGAGATAATATCTCAGGGATACCTTCTGGACTTCAAATACTCTCCTCCAAGAGAGAGATTTCATCTGTCAAGATTGTCAACAATCCAGACAAAGAAAGAGGCGTTTCTACGCTGCGTACAAGAGCTCTTGTTAATGGGAGTAATCCATCCAGTTCCACGATCGGAACAGGGACAGGGGTTTTACTCAAATCTGTTTGTGGTTCCCAAAAAAGAGGGAACTTTCAGACCAATCCTGGACTTAAAGATCCTAAACAAATTCCTAAGAGTTCCATCGTTCAAGATGGAGACTATTCGGACAATTTTACCTATGATCCAAGAGGGTCAATACATGACCACTGTAGATTTAAAAGATGCTTACCTTCACATACCGATTCACAAAGATCATTATCGGTACCTAAGGTTTGCCTTCCTAGACAGGCATTACCAGTTTGTGGCTCTTCCATTCGGATTGGCTACAGCTCCAAGAATCTTCACAAAGGTTCTGGGTGCTCTTCTGGCGGTACTAAGACCGCGGGGAATCTCGGTAGCTCCATACCTAGACGACATTCTGATACAAGCTTCAAGCTTTCAAACTGCCAAGTCTCATACAGAGTTAGTGCTGGCATTTCTAAGGTCACATGGATGGAAGGTGAACGAAAAGAAAAGTTCACTCGTTCCACTCACAAGAGTTCCCTTCCTGGGGACTCTTATAGATTCTGTAGAAATGAAGATTTACCTGACAGAGGACAGGCTAACAAGACTTCAAAGTGCTTGCCGCACCCTTCATTCCATTCAACACCCGTCAGTGGCTCAATGCATGGAGGTAATCGGCTTAATGGTAGCGGCAATGGACATAGTACCCTTTGCACGCTTACACCTCAGACCACTGCAACTGTGCATGCTAAGTCAGTGGAATGGGGATTACTCAGACTTATCCCCTTCTCTGAATCTGGATCAAGAGACCAGAAATTCTCTTCTATGGTGGCTTTCTCGGCCACATCTGTCCAGGGGGATGCCATTCAGCAGACCAGACTGGACAATTGTAACAACAGACGCCAGCCTTCTAGGTTGGGGTGCCGTCTGGAATTCTCTGAAGGCTCAGGGACAATGGAGTCAGGAGGAGAGTCTCCTGCCAATAAACATTCTGGAATTGAGAGCAGTTCTCAATGCCCTCCTGGCTTGGCCCCAGTTGACAACTCGGGGGTTCATCAGGTTTCAGTCGGACAACATCACGACTGTAGCTTACATCAACCATCAGGGAGGGACAAGAAGCTCCCTAGCTATGATGGAAGTATCAAAGATAATTTGCTGGGCAGAGTCTCACTCTTGCCACCTGTCAGCAATCCACATCCCGGGAGTGGAGAACTGGGAGGCGGATTTCTTAAGTCGTCAGACTTTTCATCCGGGGGAGTGGGAACTTCATCCGGAGGTCTTTGCCCAAATACTTCGACGTTGGGGCAAACCAGAGATAGATCTCATGGCGTCTCGACAGAACGCCAAGCTTCCTCGTTACGGGTCCAGATCCAGGGATCCAGGAGCAGTCCTGATAGATGCTCTGACAGCACCTTGGGACTTCAGGATGGCTTACGTGTTTCCACCCTTCCCGTTGCTTCCTCGATTGATTGCCAGAATCAAACAAGAGAGAGCATCAGTGATTCTAATAGCACCTGCGTGGCCACGCAGGACTTGGTATGCAGACCTGGTGGACATGTCATCCTGTCCACCTTGGTCTCTACCTCTGAAACAGGACCTTCTGATACAGGGTCCCTTCAAACATCAAAATCTAACTTCTCTGAAGCTGACTGCTTGGAAATTGAACGCTTGATTTTATCAAGACGTGGATTTTCTGAGTCAGTTATTGATACCTTAATACAGGCTAGGAAACCTGTTACCAGAAAGATTTACCATAAGATATGGCGTAAATACCTATATTGGTGTGAATCCAAAGGTTACTCTTGGAGTAAGGTTAGGATTCCTAGGATATTGTCTTTTCTACAAGAAGGTTTTGAAAAGGGTTTATCTGCTAGTTCATTAAAGGGACAGATCTCAGCTCTGTCCATTCTGTTACACAAACGTCTGTCAGAAGTTCCTGACGTCCAGGCTTTTTGTCAGGCTTTGGCCAGAATTAAGCCTGTGCTTAAAACTGTTGCTCCACCATGGAGTTTAAACCTTGTTCTTAATGTTTTACAGGGCGTTCCGTTTGAACCCCTTCATTCCATTGATATAAAGTTGTTATCTTGGAAAGTTCTATTTTTAATGGCTATTTCCTCGGCTCGAAGAGTCTCTGAATTATCAGCCTTACATTGTGATTCTCCTTATTTGATTTTTCATTCGGATAAGGTAGTCCTGCGTACTAAACCTGGGTTCTTACCTAAGGTAGTTACTAACAGGAATATCAATCAAGAGATTGTTGTTCCTTCTTTATGCCCAAATCCTTCTTCAAAGAAGGAACGTCTACTGCACAACCTGGATGTAGTCCGTGCTCTAAAATTTTACTTACAGGCAACTAAGGAATTTCGACAAACGTCTTCTCTGTTTGTCATTTACTCTGGGCAGAGGAGAGGTCAAAAAGCTTCCGCTACCTCTCTTTCTTTTTGGCTTCGTAGCATAATTCGTTTAGCTTATGAGACTGCTGGACAGCAGCCTCCTGAAAGAATTACAGCTCATTCTACTAGAGCTGTGGCTTCCACTTGGGCCTTCAAGAATGAGGCCTCTGTTGAACAGATTTGCAAGGCTGCAACTTGGTCTTCGCTTCATACTTTTTCCAAATTTTACAAATTTGACACTTTTGCTTCATCGGAGGCTATTTTTGGGAGAAAGGTTCTTCAGGCAGTGGTTCCTTCTGTATAAAGAGCCTGCCTATCCCTCCCGTCATCCGTGTACTTTTGCTTTGGTATTGGTATCCCAGAAGTAATGATGACCCGTGGACTGATCACACTTAACAGAAGAAAACATAATTTATGCTTACCTGATAAATTCCTTTCTTCTGTAGTGTGATCAGTCCACGGCCCGCCCTGTTTTTAAGGCAGGTAAATATTTTTTAATTTATACTCCAGTCATCACTTCACCCTTGGCTTTTCCTTTCTCGTTGGTCCTTGGTCGAATGACTGGGAGTGACGTAGAGGGGAGGAGCTATATGCAGCTCTGCTGGGTGAATCCTCTTGCACTTCCTGTTGGGGAGGAGTAATATCCCAGAAGTAATGATGACCCGTGGACTGATCACACTACAGAAGAAAGGAATTTATCAGGTAAGCATAAATTATGTTTTTTTTTAAGGGGGTATTGGGTGGGTTTTAGAGTAGGGTTGGTTGTGTGGGTGGTGGGTTTTAATGTTGGGGGGGGATTTGTATTTTTTTTACAGGTAAAAGAGCTGATTACTTTGGGTCAATGCCCAGCAAAAGGCCCTTTTAAGGGCTATTTGTAATTTAGTGTAGGGTAGGGCTTTTTTTTTATTTTGGGAGGGCTTTTTTATTTTGTTAGGGGGATTAGATTAGGTGTAATTAGTTTAAAAATCTTGTAAATTTTTTATTATTTTCTGTAATTTAGTGTTTCTTTATTTTTGTACTTTAGATAATTTTATTTTATTTAGTTAATTTATTTAATTATAGTGTAGTGTTAGGTGTAATTGTAACTTAGGTTAGGTTTTATTTTACAGGTACTTTTGTCTTTATTTTATCTAGGTAGTTATTAAATAGTTAATAACTATTTAGTAACTATTGTACCTAGTTAAAATAAATACAAACTTGCCTGTAAAATAAAAATAAACCCTAAGCTAGCTAGAATGTAACTATTAGTTATATTGTAGCTAGCTTAGGGTTTATTTTATAGGTATTTAGTTTTAAATAGGAATAATGTAGTTAATGATAGTTATTTTATTTATATTTATTTAAATTATATTTAAGTTAGAGGGGTTAGGGTTAGACTTAGGTTTAGGGGTTAATAACTTTAATATAGTGGCGGCGACGTTGGGGGCGGCAGATTAGGGGTTAATAAGTGTAGGTAGGTTGCGGCGACATTGGAGGCGGAAGATTAGGGGTTAATAAATATAATGTAGGTGTCGGCGATGTTGGGGGCAGCAGATTAGGGGTTAATAAGTATAATGTAGGTGGCGGCGGTGTCCGGAGCGGAAGATTAGGGGTTAATAATATAATGTAGGTGTCGGCGATGTCGGGGACGGCAGATTAGGGGTTAATAAGTGTAAGATTAGGGGTGTTTAGACTCATTTTCATGTTAGGGTGTTAGGTGTAGACATAACTTTTGTTTCCACATAGGAATCAATGGGGCTGCGTTAGGAGCTTTACGCTGCCTTTTTGCAGGTGTTTTTTTCAGCCGGCTCTCCCCCATTGATTCCTATGGGGAAATCGTGCACGAGCACGTTCAGCCAGCTCACTGCTAACGTAAGCAGCGCTGGTATTGAGGTGAGATGTGGAGCAAAATTTTGCTCTACGATCACTTTTTTGCGGTTTACGCCGGGTTTGTAAAAACCTGTAATACCAGCGCTGTCTGTAAGTGAGCGGTGAGCATAAACTGCTCGTTAGCACCGCACAGCCTCTAAAGCAAAACTCGTAATCTAGCAGATTGTGTTTACCACCTCAAATGGAAGTTTATTTAATGAATCCACCACCCTTTCTGTAAAAAAATGCTTCCTCAAATTTCTCCTGAATCTGCTACCCTCTAACTTTAGATTGTGACCCCTTGTTTTGGCATTTATTTTTTTGTGTAAAATGCTTTCAGCTTCTACTTTATTAAGTCCCTTTATATATTTGAAGATTTCTATAATGTCACCTCTTTTCCTTCTATAAACTATACATATTTAGTTCAAAGAGTCTTTCTTTGTACGTTTTATATTTTAGACCATGTACCATTTTAGTAGCCCTCTTTTGGACAGCTTCTAGTTTATTTGTATCTTTCTGAGGATATGGTCTCCAGAACTGTACACAGTATTCCATATTTGGTCTAACTAATGATCTGTAAAGTGGCATAAGAACCTTGGTATTTCTGCTACTAATACCTCTTCCAATGCAACCAAGTATTTGACTGGCCTTTCTGGCTGCACTACAGCATATATATATATATATATATATATATATATATATATATATATATATATATATATATATATATATATATATATATATATATATATATATATATATATATATATATAATATATATACTAGTCCTAAAGCCCGTGTACACGGGCCAAAATCCCCAAATCCCCAAATCCCCATCCACTTGGATCCCCTTTCCCTCCCTCAACATTTTTTTTTCTGTAGTGCAGTGGTCCCACCCGCTCTTGCCCCCCCCCACCCCCACCCATGTCCGCTATCTCCTACGTAAAGATTAGTTTACAAATAAAACCGCATTACAAACCATCAAAGGTGCAGACATTTTGAAAGTTTGTAATGGCAATAATACATGAAACTTTGCCTACAAATAAAGAGTAAATAAGAGGTTAGTGAAATGCTGCAGTGATTTATTATGATTCTTGTGTTGGGGCCTGTACACAGCAGCAGTTATAGAACAGTGCCAGATTATGGCCTGGAGCTGAAGATTGGTGGGATAATTTTCTCGGGAACTCACAGGGACACATTAAATGACCATTAAATACAGCAAAATTGCATAATCAGTACGTACATAATAAAAAGACCATGCAATAACACTTACTCTGAATCTGAAATATGTAGTAGTTTTATTTATGACAAAAAAAATTATCCATTTGCCTACCCCTGTATCGTGTGACAGCCATCGGCTAATTGCAGACTAGTATACACTGAACTTGAGCACATGCTCAGTAGGGGTGTGCAAAAATTGATTTTGGCAGTAAATTGGAAAGTCTTTATAAACGGCTTGCTTTTTCTGAACCATGAAAGTATAATTTTTACTTTATCAAACAGAGACAGATGCGCCACATGGCCCAATAGCTAGATTGCTTAATTGGATCCTGGTCTGGACCACTACAGATTGCTGCCTTGGTATTCTACTATCAAGACCTTTATAAAGGACAATATAGTGATCATTGTCACCCATTAACCACTATCTTTGAGTGAGATATAACTATCCTATTAACATTGTGATTATCAAATTGTTTAGGCTAACATCTATTTACTCTGTTCACAACGTATATACTAGTTTTGAGTGAGATACAACTGTCCTATTAACATTGTGATTATCAAATTGTATAGGTTAACATCTATTTACTCTGTCCACAACATATATACTAGTTACTACTGAATCAGTGTATCATCATTTATACTGAAAAGTGCATTTCTATTGGTAACATATAAGCTACCTCATATACTACATATTACCATTTATAGATACTCTCAAGGGCGCCCCCTTTTCTTTTGTTGTATTAATAATTTTTACTTTAGTGTCCCTACATACCCAGTCACACAGACATATATAAAGACACTAATACAGACACACACACCTATACACTCTCTCACACATAGACACACAGATACTCACACATACACTCACGCACACAGAGACACACACACACCCATACACTATCACACACATACACAAACAGATACTCACATGCAGATAGACACACACACACCCATACACTCACACGCCCATACACGAATAGCGAAAAAAAGGCACCTTCACAGCTATGCGATTAAAAAAGTCTTGTGTTTATTTCTTGAACAGCAGACAAAATATTCAAAAATTCAGCTCAGGGTGGAAAGTTTGGGATATTCCCAGTGACCCACTGACGCGTTTTTGGCTCGCTGGCCGTAATCGTACACTCTCACACACAGATACTCACACACACCCATACACACACACACACACAGACACAGAGATACTCACAAACACACAGATAAACACACAGATAAACACCCATACACCCATACACTCTCACACTCATAGACACACAGATAGACACACACACACACACCCATACACTCACACACATAGACACACACCTATACACTCTCACACACATAGACACACACCCATACACTCTCACACACATAGACACACACCCATACACTCTCACACACATAGACACACACACATACACTCTCACACACATAGACACACACCGATACACTCTCACACACATAGACACACACCCATACACTCTCACACACATAGACACACACCCATACACTCTCACACACATAGACACACAGATACAAACACACACACACATACACACACATACATAGACATACAGATACACTAATAGACACACAGATAGACACACACACACCCATACACTCTCACACACATAGACACACCCATACACTCTCACACACATAGACACACACCCATACACTCTCACACACATAGACACACCCATACACTCTCACACACATAGACACACACCCATACACTCTCACACACATAGACACACACCCATACACTCTCACACACATAGACACACACCCATACACTCACACAAATAGACACACAGATACAAACACACACATACATAGACATACAGATACACACCCATACACTCTCACACTCATAGACACACAGATAGACACACACACACCCATACACACATAGACACGCAGATACTCACACACACAGAGATAAACACCCACCCACCCATACACTCTCACACACATACGCAAACACTCACACGCAGATAGACACACACCCATACACTCTTACACACATAGACACACAGACACTCACACACATAGACACAAAGACACTCACACACACATAGACACACACACACACACTTTCACACACATAGACACACATGCACCCATACACTCTCACACACACAGACACTCAACACACACACAGACACATACAAATACACTAATGCAGATACTCACACACATACTGTACACTCTCACACACAGATACTCACCCACAGATAGACACACACACACACACGCACACACACCCATTCACTCTTTTATCTTTCATGATTCAGATAGAAATTTTAAATAACTTTTCAATTTACTTCTATTATCTAATTTGCTTTGTTCCCTTTGTTGAAAAGCATACCTATGTAGGCACAGGGGCAGCACTGCACTACTGGGAGCTAACAGCTGATAGGCGGCTGCCCATATTTGTCTCTTATCATTGGCCTACTGAATGTGAATGTGTTTAGCTAGATCCCAGTAATGAATTGATGCTTCTTTAACAAAATATACCAAGAGAATGAAGCAAATTTGATTATAAAATTAAATTAAAAAGTTGTTTAAAATTGTATACTCAATCTAAATTTTGAAAAGAATAGTTTTAGGGTTTCATGTCCCTTTAACACACACACACACATACATAGAATGTACACAGCCAGTAATTATGTACTTATCAGAACATCTCCAGTTTGCTTGTCACTTTGTTTATGGTAAAACTGGTAAAGGAATAAGAGGGGACATTAATAATTCAAAATCATATACCACAACCTAGAAATTGCCTGGCCTCACCATAACACTCTGAATCTTTGTTGAGTAAGATAATTGTTAACAGTTAAAGAACTGATTGTTTGCAGTTTTCTCAGCATAGATGATTTTTACAGTCCCTAAAACCCATAGATATCACATGCAACAAATAAGTCTTTATGCCTAACTGTGAGATATCCCGGATTTGCCTTAGACTGAAAAAAATCCTCCAAAACATATAGCTGTGGAACGTGCTCCACTCACATTATATTTTAGACCTCTAAAGTCTCCTACAGAGAACTAGTTTGAATGTTTAATATCTAATTGTATGTGACTATCTCAGTACATACGTGAAAAGAGTCCAGACAGGCAGCATCAATAATCCAAAGCTTTTATTCAAGCAAAAATGTCAATAGACATAGCAGCGATGTTTCGAGAGTAATTCCCTTAATCATGCCATACAAACAAATGACTTAACACTCCTTTATATACCCTATGCCCACTAGAGAGCCACAGTGAGTCAAACAATACATTAACCCTTGAAGTGAATTACTAAATTTAATTAACCCTTTATAGTATATATAGGTTTTTGTAAATATTAAAACAATGTTTACTCAGAATAATGTAATACATATTTACTCTGACATTAAATAGTAGCAGGTTTTAACATCCTTATATGAATTCATTATTAATTTTCATCTGAAATAATCAAGTTTTGCAATTTTATTATAAATACACTGACAGATCCCAATCCTTATTCAGCCCCATGGACTCTAAAGTATTTAATTTGTAGATCCAAAAACATTCACGTTGTTTTAAGAACATTTCTCTATCTCCACCTCTACGTGGTCTATGAACAGTGATTAGATAATGATGCTTTTTTTGTTACCTGTTCTAATGTTGCTTTTATGCTCAACTATTCTATCATGGATACAACGTGTCGTCTCGCCAACATAGGCCCGCCCACATGGGCATTTAATCATGTATATAACATACGAGTAGTATCCCTTGATAGGATATCAAGTCATATCCCCACAACATGAGCAACCCAAGCAGGGGAAACATCCTTTATTGGAAGAAGTTATATATACCCCTGACCTGATTTCTTTAGAGAGCCTACGTCAGCTTTGACTAATTTATCTCTAATATTTACACATAATTTAAATGCAGACATAGGGTGAGATTTAAATTCCACTATATTGGGGTTACATAGTGCTAATAGGTTCCAATGCTTCCTAATCACTTTAAAAACTTAATTAGAGTTATATTCTGATACAAACGTCAAGCACTTATTTGATTCTTTCCTAGCATTACTCTTTACAGTCATACTTTTTAAGAGGGTTTCTCTGGGAACTGGCAATACCTTAACTGTTTCCATATTAATTAAATCAGGGGGATAAGCCCTTTCTATAAAACGCTCTCCCATAACCGAACACCACTGGACCGACCACCACTGTATACATTTCTCCTTCACCAAACCCACCACTCACCTCCGGCATCACCACCTGCCCAGCAGAAACTAGAACAACATCACCCAAGACCAACTGTACTCCACCCTGATCAAGTCCCCCCCAGCGGCCTCCACTGACTCCAACTCCTCCGCCTGCCACCTACACCACTGGATCACAGAATGCACCAACACCCTCGCCCCCCTCAAGAAACCAGCCGCCAGCCCATCAACAAGGCCAGCTGGTTCACCCCCACCCTCCAGGACTCCAAACGCCACTGCAGACGATTGGAGAGAACATGGAGATCCAGCAAAACCCCCTAGGACAAAATGGCCTATAAAGAAGCCATCACCACCTCATCAAAACCACCAAGAAAACAGCCATCCTAGACAGAATCCATGCCAACGCCCACAACAGCAAAGAGCTGTTCACCGTTATCAAGTAATTCTCCAAACCCAACAGCGACACTAACGGCATCCCTCCCAGGACCTCTGCGACAACCTCGTTACGTACTTCCACCACAAGATCACCAACATCAACAGCTTTGTGCCCCAGAACTCACCTTCCGACGCACCTACCCCACCAATACCTCACCCAAACACATCACCCCCACCCCCCTTGGATGACCTGGAGCCCCCTCACCACGGAGGACACCCTCAGAATCATTAAATCAATCCACTCTGGAGCACTCTCAGACCCATGCCTGCATCACATATTCAACAAAGTGGGCATTACCTTCACCCAAAAACTCAGCTGCACCATCAACCACAGCACTGAGACTGCCCTCCTTGCCGCCACTGACGACATCCGTGCCCTGCTCGACCAAGGAGAGACTGCCACCCTCATCCTCCTAGACCTCTCAGCTGCATTTGACACTGTAGCTCACAGCACCCTTCTCACCCGCCTACACGACGCCGGCATCCGCAACAATGCCCTGGAATGGATCAGCTCCTTCCTCACCGGCAGAACCAAGAAAGTCAGACAACCGACCCTTCTCCTCCAAACCAAAGCAGTCTGCTGAGATGTACCCCAAGGCTCTTCACTCAGCCCCATCCTCTTCAACATCTACATGGCCCCTCTCGTCACCATCGTCCGACGACACAACCTCAACATCGTCTCCTACGCCGATGACACCCAGTTAATCATATCATTCACCCGAGACTCCATCACTGCCAAGAAAAATGGCCACAAAGGACTGACAGCAATTGCTGCCTGGATGAGTGACAACCGTCTCAAACTCAACACAGACATGACCAAAATCCTCCTCCTCGGAACCACTAAATCCACATGGGATGAATCCTAGTGGCCCACAGCCCTCGGACACCCTCCAACCCCAACACACCATGCACGAAATCTAGGCATCATCCTTGACTCATCACTCTCCATGGACTGTCAAATCAACGCCGTCTCCTTGACTTGCTTCCACATACTCCACCTGCTGCGAAAGTTCTTCAAGTGGATCCCTACCGAAACCAGAAAAGCTGTCACCCACACCCTCGTCAACAATAGACTGGACTACGGCAGCGCACTCTACTCCAAAAGCGACTCCAGCGCATCCAGAACGCCTCGGCCAGACTCATCAACGACATCCCTCGCCAATGCCACATCATTGAACACCTAAGGAACCTGCACTGGCTCCTCATTAACAAGAGAATCACCTTCAAGTTCCTAACCCACGCCTTCAAGGCCCTTCACAACATCAGTCCCGAATACATCAACCACCGCGTCAATTTCCACACCCGCTCCAGACAACTTTGATCAACCGACCAAGCCCTCGCAGTCATCCCCTGCATCTGGAAAACCACAGCTGGTGGCAGATCCTTCTTCCATATGGCAGCAATAACATGGAACACCCTCCCGCTACACCTCAAACAACCCACCGCCCTTACAAAGTTCAGGAAGGACCTCAAGACCTGGTTCTTCGACTGAACGTTTTCGCTTAGCCCCCCCCGCCACTTATCGGCTTCCCTTAGTGCCTTGAGACCCTCATGGGTGATTTGTTTGTGCTTTACAAGTACCCAATAGATAGATAGATTAGAGATAAATTAGTCAAAGCTAACGTAGGCTCTCTAAAGAAATCAGGTCAGGGGTATATAACTTCTTCCATTTAAGGATGTTTCCACTGCTTGGGTTGCTCATGTTGTGGGAATATGACTAAAGGATCTAATTTTTCCCATTTTTCCCATCCTCTTACAGGTAAAAAATATCCTTTCAAGGGATACTACACATGTCATACTTTGTATGTTATATACATGATTAATTGCCCATGTGGGCGGGCCTATGTTGGCGAGATGACGCGTTGTATCCGTGATAGGAAAGTTGAGCATAAAAGCAACATTAGAACAGGTGACAAAAAAAAGCACCATTATCTAATCACTTTTTATCAGCATCACATAGTATAAGTCAATTACGTTGTTCATAGACCACGTAGAGGTGGAGAAAGAGAAATGTTCTTAAAACAACGTGAATGTTTTTGGATCTCTGAATTAAATACTTTAGAGCTCATGGGGCTGAATAAGGTTTGGGATCCGTCAGTGTATTTATAATAAAATTGCAAAACTTTATTATTTCAGATGAAAATTAAAGGGACATAATACTCATATGCTAAATCACTTGAAACTGATGCAGCATAACTGTAAAAAGCTGACAGAAAAATATCTCCTGAGCATCTCTATGTAAAAAAGGAAGATATTTTTCCTCACAATTTCCTCAGCTCAGCAGAGTAAGTTCTGTGTAAAAAGTTATACTCAGCTGCAGCCCAGCTGCAGGTAAAAAATGAAGAAATGAACAGCAGCCAATCAGCATCAACAGTCATGAACACTTTACTGTGATCTCATGAGATTTCACTTAACTCTCATGAGATTTCATTGTAAACTTCCTTACACTGAATAGGGAAATAAGATGATTGTGCACGAAAGCTCGCTCCTTCCGCTGTCCCGGGACAGACATACTGATTTGTTGCTTAGAAGTCCTTTACAATGGGATGTGGCTACTGAGAAACTTTTGAGGTAAAATATCTTTCTTTTTTACATAGAGATGTTCAGGTGATATTTTCTAGTCAGCTTTTTACAGCTATACTGCATCACAGTGTTTCAACATTTGGGTATTATGGCCCTTTAATGATGAATTTCGTATAATGATGTTAAAGCTTGCTACCATTTCATGTCAGAGTAGATATGTATTCATTTTTTTACATAACCTATGTATACTATAAAGGGTTAATTACATTTTAGTAATTCAATTTATGGGTTACTGTATTGTTTAACTCACTGTGGCCCTCTAGTGGTGATAGGGTATATAAAGGAGTGTTGTCCTTTTTTTGTATGGCATGATTAAGGGAATTGCTCCTGAAACGTTGCTGCCATGTCTATTGATATTTTTGCTTGAATAAAAGCTTTGGATTATTGATGCTGCCTCTCTGGACTCATTTCACGTATATGTACTAAGTTTGGGGTCTTTGCAGTGACCCTCCAGTGGCGTGCATCTTTTAGACAGTGTGTGCTGGATCTAACACTCTATTATGTATCTCAGTACATATCAGATATAATACCTGCGGAAGACCTAAAATTAAACGACCTATGGCCATTTGTTAAATAACAAAATTCTGGCAGAGTTACAAGCTACAGACTGGTGTGCAGGTGCATACATACATACACCCTTTCATTCACAGATACACACACTCATACATACATACATACACAGACAAACACATGCATATTTACACACACACACACTCATACATACAGATACACACACTCATACATACATACACATGCATATTTACACACACACAATCATACACACATATACACACTTACATAAACACACACCCACACACACTCATACATACATACATATTTACACATACATAAACACACACTCACACATATAATAAATATATATATATATATATATATATATATATATATATATATATATACATACTGTATATATACAGTATCTCACAAAAGTGAGTACACCCCTCACATTTTTAAAAATATTTTATAATATCCTTTCATGTGACAACACTAAAGAAATGACACTTTGCTACAATGTAAAGTAGTGAGAGTACAGCCTATATAACTGTAAATTTGCTGTCCCCTCAAAATAACTCAACACACAGCCATTAATGTCTAAACCGTTGGCAACAAAAGTGAGTACACCCCTAAGTGAAAATGTCACAATTGGGCCCAGAGTGTCAATATTTCTCCTGTTAAGTGTGGTCAGTCCACGGGTCATCATTACTTCTGGGATATTAACTCCTCCCCAACAGGAAGTGCAAGAGGATTCACCCAGCAGAGCTGCTATATAGCTCCTCCCCTCTACGTCACCCCCAGTCATTCTCTTGCACCCAACGAATAGATAGGATGTGTGAGAGGACTGTGGTGATTATACTTAGTTTTATACCTTCAATCAAAAGTTTGTTATTTTATAATAGCACCGGAGTGTGTTATTCCTTCTCTGGTAGAATTTGAAGAAGAATCTACCTGAGTTTTTTCTATGATTTTAGCCGGAGTAGTTAAGATCATATTGCTGTTTCTCGGCCATCTGAGGAGAGGTAAACTTCAGATCAGGGGACAGCGGGCAGATTAATCTGCAAGAGGTATGTAGCAGCTTATTATTTTCTGACAATGGAATTGATGAGAAAATTCTGCCATACCGATATAATGTAAACTCAGCCTTAAATGCAGTAGCAGCAACTGGTATCAGGCTGTCATGTATGTATATTTTACACTTCAGTATTCTGGGGAATGGCACTTCACTGGAATTATACTGTATGCATAAGACTTTAGCCTAATTTGCAGGGACTAGCAACAGGCTTTTTAATAACACTTAATTTATTTAATGTTAAACGTTTTTTGCTGGCATGTAAAATCGTTTAATTTTCTGAGGTACTGGGTGAAAAAATGTTTGGGCACTATTTTTTCCACTTGGCAGTCGTTTTTATTTAATTTATGACAGTTTACTGATCTCTCTCACTGTTGTGTATGAGGGGGAGGGGCCTTTTTTGGCGCTTTTGCTACGCATCAAAAAATTCAGTCAGAAGTTTATTGTCTTCCCTGCATGATCCGGTTCATCTCTACAGAACTCAGAGGTCTTCAAAACTTGTTTTGAGGGAGGTAATCACTCACAGCAGAGCTGTGAGATTGTAGTTGACTGTGATAAAAAACGTTTATTTCTGTATTTTTTTTCTGCTATCAGGGTTAATTATCCTTTGCTAATGGGAGCACTCCTTTGCTAAAAGTGTGTTTTTTACAAAGATTTGATGCTATAACTTTTCAGTTTATCAATTTTCAACTGTCATAACTTTTTCTGTGCTTCTTATAGGCACAGTACGTTTTGCATATTATAGTAAATTACTTGAAAAGTATTTCCAAGTTGCTAGTTTATTTGCTAGTGTGTTAAACATGTCTGATTCAGAGGAAGATATCTGTGCTATATGTGCTAAGCCCAATAGAAATTTATGTACTAACTGCATTGATGCTACTTTAAATAAAAGTCAATCTGTACAAATTGAACATATTTCACCAAACAACGAGGGGAGAGTTATGCCGACTAACTCGCCTCACGTGTCAGTACCTGCATCTCCCGCTCGGGAGGTGCGTGATATTGTAGCGCCGAGTACATCTGGGCGGCCATTACAAATCACATTACAGGATATGGCTACTGTTATGACTGAAGTTTTGGCTAAATTACCAGAAATAAGAGGTAAGCGTGATCACTCTGGGGTGAGAACAGAGTGCGCTGATAATATTAGGGCCATGTCAGATACTGCGTCACAATTTGCAGAACATGAGGACGGAGAGCTTCATTCTGCGGGTGACGGTTCTGATCCAAACAGACTGGATTCAGATATTTCAAATTTTAAATTTAAGCTGGAAAACCTCCGTGTATTACTAGGGGAGGTGTTAGCGGCTCTGAATGATTGTAACACAGTTGCAATACCAGAGAAATTGTGTAGGTTGGATAAATATTTTGCGGTACCGTCGAGTACTGACGTTTTTCCTATACCTAAGAGACTTACTGAAATTGTTACTAAGGAGTGGGATAGACCCGGTGTGCCGTTCTCACCCCCTCCAATATTTAGAAAGATGTTTCCAATAGACGCCACCACACGGGACTTATGGCAAACGGTCCCTAAGGTGGAGGGAGCAGTTTCTACTTTAGCTAAGCGTACCACTATCCCGGTGGAGGATAGCTGTGCCTTTTCAGATCCAATGGATAAAAAGTTAGAGGGTTACCTTAAGAAAATGTTTGTTCAACAAGGTTTTATATTGCAACCTCTTGCATGCATTGCGCCTGTCACGGCTGCAGCAGCATTTTGGTTTGAGTCTCTGGAAGAGACACTTGAATCAGCTCCATTAGATGAGATTACACACAAGCTTAAAGCCCTTAAGTTAGCTAACTCATTTATTTCGGATGCCGTAGTACATTTAACTAAACTTACGGCTAAGAATTCCGGATTCGCCATTCAGGCGCGCAGAGCACTGTGGCTAAAATCCTGGTCAGCTGATGTTACTTCTAAATCTAAATTGCTTAATATTCCTTTCAAAGGGCAGACCTTATTCGGGCCCGGGTTGAAAGAAATTATCGCTGACATTACAGGGGGTAAAGGCCATGCCCTGCCTCAAGACAGAGCCAAACCTAAGGCTAGACAGTCTAATTTTCGTTCCTTTCGTAATTTCAAAGCAGGAGCAGCATCAACTTCCTCTGCACCAAAACAGGAAGGCGCTGTTGCTCGCTACAGACAAGGCTGGAGACCTAACCAGTCCTGGAACAAGGGCAAGCAGGCCAGGAAACCTGCTGCTGCCCCTAAGACAGCATGAATCGAGGGCCCCCGATCCGGGAACGGATCTAGTGGGGGGCAGACTTTCTCTGTTCGCCCAGACTTGGGCAAGAGATGTCCAGGATCCCTGGGCGTTAGAGATCATATCTCAGGGATACCTTCTGGACTACAAATCCTCTCCCCCAAGAGGGAGATTTCATCTGTCAAGGTTGTCAACAAACCAAATAAAGAAAGAGGCGTTTCTACGCTGCGTACAAGATCTTTTATTAATGGGAGTGATCCATCCGGTTCCGCGGTCGGAACAAGGACAAGGGTTTTACTCAAATCTGTTTGTGGTTCCCAAAAAAGAGGGAACTTTCAGGCCAATCTTGGATTTAAAGATCCTAAACAAATTCCTAAGAGTTCCATCGTTCAAAATGGAAACTATTCGGACAATTTTACCCATGATCCAAAAGGGTCAGTACATGACCACAGTGGATTTAAAGGATGCTTACCTTCACATACCGATTCACAAAGATCATTACCGGTATCTAAGATTTGCCTTTCTAGACAGGCATTACCAGTTTGTAGCTCTTCCATTCGGATTGGCTACGGCTCCAAGAATCTTCACAAAGGTTCTGGGTGCTCTTCTGGCGGTACTAAGACCGCGAGGAATTTCGGTAGCTCCGTACCTAGACGACATTCTGATACAAGCTTCAAGCTTTCAAACTGCCAAGTCTCATACAGAGTTAGTACTGGCATTTCTAAGGTCGCATGGATGGAAGGTGAACGAAAAGAAGAGTTCTCTCTTTCCACTCACAAGAGTTCCCTTCTTGGGGACTCTGATAGATTCTGTAGAAATGAAGATTTACCTGACAGAAGACAGGTTAACAAAGCTTCAAAATGCATGCCGTGTCCTTCATTCCATTCAACACCCGTCAGTAGCTCAATGCATGGAGGTGATCGGCTTAATGGTAGCGGCAATGGACATAGTACCCTTTGCACGCCTACATCTCAGACCGCTGCAATTGTGCATGCTAAGTCAGTGGAATGGGGATTACTCAGACTTGTCCCCTACTCTGAATCTGGATCAAGAGACCAGAAATTCTCTTCTATGGTGGCTTTCTCGGCCACATCTGTCCAGGGGGATGCCATTCAGCAGGCCGGACTGGACAATTGTAACAACAGACGCCAGCCTACTAGGTTGGGGCGCTGTCTGGAATTCTCTGAAGGCTCAGGGACTATGGAATCAGGAGGAGAGTCTCCTACCAATAAACATTCTGGAATTGAGAGCAGTTCTCAATGCCCTTCTGGCTTGGCCCCAGTTAACAACTCGGGGGTTCATCAGGTTTCAGTCGGACAACATCACGACTGTAGCTTACATCAACCATCAGGGAGGGACAAGAAGCTCCCTAGCAATGATGGAAGTATCAAAGATAATTCGCTGGGCAGAGTCTCACTCTTGCCACCTGTCAGCAATCCACATCCCGGGAGTGGAGAACTGGGAGGCGGATTTCTTAAGTCGTCAGACTTTTCATCCGGGGGAGTGGGAACTTCATCCGGAGGTCTTTGCCCAAATACTTCGACGTTGTGGCAAACCAGAGATAGATCTCATGGCGTCTCGACAGAATGCCAAGCTTCCTCGTTACGGGTCCAGATCCAGGGATCCGGGAGCGGTTCTGATAGATGCTTTGACAGCACCTTGGACCTTCGGGATGGCTTATGTGTTTCCACCCTTCCCGATGCTTCCTCGATTGATTGCCAGAATCAAACAGGAGAGAGCATCAGTGATTCTAATAGCGCCTGCATGGCCACGCAGGACTTGGTATGCAGATCTAGTGGACATGTCATCCTGTCCACCTTGGTCTCTACCTCTGAAACAGGACCTTCTGATCCAGGGTCCCTTCAAACATCAAAATCTAATTTCTCTGAAGCTGACTGCTTGGAAATTGAACGCTTGATTTTATCAAAACGTGGTTTTTCTGAGTCAGTTATTGATACCTTAATACAGGCTAGGAAGCCTGTTACCAGAAAGATTTATCATAAGATATGGCGCAAATACTTATATTGGTGCGAATCCAAGAGTTACTCATGGAGTAAGGTTAGGATTCCGAGGATATTGTCTTTTCTACAAGAAGGTTTAGAAAAGGGTTTATCCGCTAGTTCCTTAAAGGGACAGATTTCATCTCTGTCCATTCTTTTACACAAACGTCTGTCAGAAGTTCCGGACGTTCAAGCTTTTTGTCAGGCTTTAGCTAGGATCAAGCCTGTGTTTAAAACTGTTGCTCCACCATGGAGTTTGAACTTAGTTCTTAATGTTTTACAGGGTGTTCCGTTTGAACCCCTTCATTCCATTGATATCAAGCTGTTATCTTGGAAAGTTCTATTTTTAATGGCGATTTCCTCGGCTCGAAGAGTCTCTGAGTTATCCGCCTTACATTGTGATTCTCCTTATCTGATTTTTCATTCAGACAAGGTAGTTCTGCGTACTAAACCTGGGTTCCTACCTAAGGTGGTCACTAACAGGAATATCAATCAAGAGATTGTGGTTCCATCTTTGTGTCCTAATCCTTCTTCGAAGAAGGAACGTCTGCTACACAATCTAGATGTAGTCCGTGCCCTGAAATTTTATCTACAGGCAACTAAGGATTTTCGACAAACGTCTTCCCTGTCTGTCGTTTATTCTGGTCAGAGGAGAGGTCAAAAAGCTTCGGCTACCTCTCTCTCTTTTTGGCTTCGTAGCATAATTCGGTTAGCCTATGAGACTGCTGGACAGCAGCCTCCTGAAAGAATTACAGCACATTCTACTAGAGCTGTGGCTTCCACTTGGGCCTTTAAGAATGAGGCTTCTGTTGAACAGATTTGCAAGGCTGCAACTTGGTCTTCTCTTCATACTTTTTCCAAATTTTACAAATTTGACACTTTTGCTTCTTCGGAGGCTGTTTTTGGGAGAAAGGTTCTTCAGGCAGTGGTTCCTTCCGTATAAAGAGCCTGCCTGTCCCTCCCGTCATCTGTGTACTTTAGCTTTGGTATTGGTATCCCAGAAGTAATGATGACCCGTGGACTGACCACACTTAACAGGAGAAAACAAAATTTATGCTTACCTGATAAATTCCTTTCTCCTGTAGTGTGGTGAGTCCACGGCCCGCCCTGTTTTTTATGGCAGGTAAAAAAAATTTTTGAATTATACTCCAGTCACCACTACACCCTTTGGCTTCTCCTTTCTCGTTGGTCCTTGGTCGAATGACTGGAGGTGACGTAGAGGGGAGGAGCTATATAGCAGCTCTGCTGGGTGAATCCTCTTGCACTTCCTGTTGGGGAGGAGTTAATATCCCAGAAGTAATGATGACCCGTGGACTGACCACACTACAGGAGAAAGGAATTTATCAGGTAAGCATAAATTTTGTTTTTGTGTGGCCACCATTATTTTCCAGCACTGCTTTAACACTCTTGGGCATGGAGTTCACCAGAGCTTCACAAGTTGCCACTGGAGTCCTTTACCACTCCTCCATGACAACATCACGGAGCTGGTGGATGTTACAGACTTTTCACTCCCCATCTTCCGTTTGAAGATGCTCAATAGGGTTTAGGTCTGGAGACATGTTTGGCCAGTCCATCACCTTTACCCTCAGCTTCTTTAGAAAGGCAGTGGTCGTCTTGGAGGTGTGTTTGGGGTCATTATCATGTTGGTATACTGCCCTGCAGCCCAGTCTTTGAAGGGAGGGGATCATGCTCTGCTTTAGTATGTCCCAGTACATGTTGGCATTCATGGTTTCCTTAATGAACTGTAGCTCCCCAGTGCCAACAGCACTCATGCAGGCCCAGAACATGACACTCCCACCACCAGCTTGACTGTAGGCAAGACACACTTGTCTTTGTACTCCTCACCTGGTTGCCACCACACACACTTGACACCATCTAAAGCAAATAAGTTTATCTTGGTCTCATCAAACCACAGGGCATGGTTCCAGTAATCCATGTCCTTAGTCTGCTTGTCTTCAGCAAATTGTTTGCGGGCTTTCTTGTGCATCATCTTTAGAAGAGGCTTCCTTCTGGGATGACAGCCATGCAGACCAATTTGACCAATACGGTTTAGCACATTGTTTGTAACCCTGCTATACCTCATTTCTCTTGTAAGGTGTATCCAGTCCACGGATCATCCATTACTTGTGGGATATTCTCATTCCCAACAGGAAGTTGCAAGAGGACACCCACAGCAGAGCTGTAATATAGCTCCTCCCCTAACTGTCATACCCAGTCATTCTCTTGCAACTCTCAACAAGCAAGGACGTTGTAGGAGAGAGTGGTTAAATATAGCTAGTTTATTTTCTTCAATCAAAAGTTTGTTATTTTTAAATAGTACCGGAGTTGTGCTATTTTATCTCAGGCAGTAAATAGAAGAAGAATCTGCCTGAGGTTTCTATGATCTTAGCAGGTTGTAACTAAGATCGATTGCTGTTCTCACATATGTCTGAGGGGATTACACAGATGAGGTAACTTCAGTGAGAGAATGGCGTGCAGTTTATTCTGCTATCAGGTATGTGCAGTTATAATTTTTTCTAGAGATGGAAAACACTAGAAAATGCTGCTGATACCTGATTAATGTAAGTTAAGCCTGAATACAGTGATTTAATAATGACTGGTATCATGCTTACTCCCAGGGGTAATAACCTTATGATATTGCAATATAAAACGTTTGCTGGCATGTTTAATCGTTTTTATATATGCTTTGGTGATAAAACTTTATTGGGGCCTAGTTTTTTCCACATGGCTGGCTTAAATTTTGACTAGAAACAATTTCCACTGTTGTAGTTACAGTTGGTGCAGTTAAAATTACAAACTGTGACATCCAGCTTCCCTCAAAGGCCCTCTGAATGCTATAGGACATCTCTAAAGGGCCCAAAGGCTTTCCAAAGTCGTTTATTGGGGAAGGTAGGGCCACAGCTTGCTGTGGCAGTTGGTTGTGACTGTTAAAAACGTCTATTTCGTTTTTTTGATCCGTTTTTTGAACTAAGGGGTTAATCATCCATTTGCAAGTGGGTGCAATGCTCTGTTAGCCTATTATACACACTGTAAAAATTTTGTTTGATTTACTGCATTTTTTCACTGTTTTTCAAATTCTGACAAAATTTGTTTCTCTTAAAGGCACAGTACCGTTTTTTATATTTGCTTGTTAACTTGATTTAAAGTGTTTTCCAAGCTTGCTAGTCTCATTGCTATTCTGTATAAACATGTCTGACATAGAAGAAACTCCTTGTTTATTATGTTTAAAAGCCATGGTGGAACCCCCTCTTAGAATGTGTACCAAATGTACTGATTTAATTTTATGCAATAAAGATCATTTTCTGTCTTTAAAAAATTTATCACCAGAGGAATCTGACGAGGGGGAAGTTATGCCGACTAACTTTCCCCACGTGTCAGACCCTTTGACTCCTGCTTAAGGGACTCACGCTCAAATGGCGCCAAGTACATCTAGGGCGCCCAAAGCGTTTACTTTACAAGACATGGCGGCAGTCATGGATAATACACTGTCAGCGGTATTAGTCAGACTACCTGAACTTAGAGGTAAGCGAGATAGCTCTGGGGTGAGACAAAATGCAGAGCATACTGACGCTTTAAGAACCATGTCTGATACTGCCTCACAATATGCAGAAGCTGAGGAAAGAGAGCTTTAGTCAGTGGGTGATGTTAATGACTCAGGAAAGATACCTGATTCTAACATTTCTACATTTAAATTGAAGCTTGAACACCTCTGCGTGTTGCTTAGGGAGGTTTTAGCTGCTCTGAATGACTGTGATACCATTGCAGTGCCAGAGAAATTGTGTAGACTGGATAAATACTTTGCAGTGCCGGTGTGTACTGATGTTTTTCCAAATACCTAAAAGGTTTACAGAAATTATTAATAAGGAATGGGATAGACCAGGTGTGCCGTTCTCTTCCCCTCCTATTTTTAGAAAAATGTTTCCAATAGACGCCACCACACGGGACTTATGGCAGACAGTCCCTAAGGTGGAGGGAGCAGTTTCTACTCTAGTAAAGCGTACTACTATCCCTTTCGAGGACAGTTGTGCTTTTTTTTTTAGATCCAATGAATAAAAAATTAGAGGTTACCTTAAGAAAATATTTATTCAACAAGGTTTTATCCTACAGCCCCTTGCATGCATTGCCCCTGTTACTGCTGCTGCAGCGTACTGGTTTGAGTCTCTGGAAGAGGCTTTACAGGTAGCGACTCCATTGGATGACATACTTGGCAAACTTAGAGCACTTAAGCTAGCCAATTCTTTTATTCTGATGCCATTGTTCATTTGACTAAACTAACGGCTAAGAATTCTGGTTTTGCTATACAGGCGCGCAGAGCGCTATGGCTGAGATCATGGTCAGCTGACGTGACTTCAAAATCTAAGCTACTTAACATTCCCTTCAAGGGGCAGACCCTATTCGGGCCTGGTTGAAGGAGATTTTTGCTGATATCACTGGAGGAAAAGGTCATGCCCTTCCTCAGGACAGGTCCAAATCTAGGGCCAAACAGTCAAATTTTTGTGCCTTTCAAAACTTCAAGGCAGGTGCGGCATCAACTTCCTCTAATAATAAATAAGAGGGAACTTTTGCTCAATCCAAGACGGTCTGGAGACCAAACCTGACCTGGAAAAAAAGGTAAGCAGGTAAAAAAGCCTGCTGCTGCCTCTAAGACAGCATGAAGGAACGGCCCCCTATCCGGGAACGGATCTAGTAGGGGGCAGACTTTCACTCTTTGCCCAGGCGTGGGCAAGAGATGTTCAGGATCCCTGGGCGTTGGAAATTATATTCCAGGGATATCTTCTGGACTTCAAAGCTTTCCCCCCAAAAGGGAAATTTCACCTTTCACAATTATCTGCACACCAGATAAAGAGAGAGGCATTCTTACACTGTGTACAAGACCTCCTAGTTATGGGAGTGATCCATCCAGTTCCAAAGGAGGAACAGGGACAGGGTTTTTACTCAAATCTGTTTGTGGTTCCCAAAAAAGAGGGAACCTTCAGACCAATTTTGGATCTAAAGATCTTAAACAAATTCCTCAAAGTTCCGTCGTTCAAGATGGAAACTATTCGTACCATCCTACCACTGATCCAGGAGGGTCAATATATGACTACAGTGGATCTAAAGGATGCTTATCTTCACATTCCGATACACAAAGATCATCATCGGTTTCTCAGGTTTGCCTTTCAAGACAGGCATTACCAGTTGTAGCTCTTCCCTTGGGATTAGCTACAGCCCCAATAATCTTTACAAAGGTTCTAGGGTCGCTTATGGCGGTCCTAAGGCCGCGGGGCATAGCAGTAGCCCCTTATTTAGATGACATCCTTATACAGGCGTCAAACTTCCAAATTGCCAAGTCTCATACGGACGTAGTACTGGCATTTCTGTGGTCGCATTGGTGGAAAGTGAACGAGGAAAAGAGTTCTCTATCCCCACTCACAAGAGTTTCCTTTCTAGGGTCTCTGATAGATTCTGTAGAAATGAAAATTCACCTGACGGAGTCCAGGTTATCAAAGCTTCTAAATTCCTGCCGGGTTCTTCATTCCATTCCGCGCCCTTCGGTGGTTCAGTGTATGGAAGTAATCGGCTTAATGGTAGCGGCAATGGACATAGTGCCGTTTGCACGCTTACATCTCAGACCGCTGCAACTATGCATGCTCAGTCAGTGGAACGGGGATTACACAGATTTGTCCCCCTCAACTGAATCTGGACCAAGAGACCAGGGATTCTCTTCTCTGGTGGCTATCTCGGGTCCATCTGTCCAAAGGTATGACCTTTCGCAGGCCAGATTGGACAATTGTTACGACAGATGCCAGCCTTCTAGGTTGGGGTGCAGTCTGGAACTCCCTGAAGGCTCAGGGATCGTGGACTCAGGAGGAGTCTCTCCTTCCATTAAATATTCTGGAACTAAGAGCGATATTCAAGGCTCTTCAGGCTTGGCCTCAGTTAGCAACTCTGAGGTACATCAGATTTCAGTCGGACAACATCACGACTGTAGCTTACATCAACCATCAAGGGGGAATGAGAAGTTCCCTAGAGATGTTAGAAGTTTCAAAAATAATTCTCTGGGCAGAGATTCACTCTTGCCACCTATCAGCTATCCATATCCCAGGTCTAGAGCACTGGGAGGAGGATTTTCTAAGTCGTCAGACTTTTCATCCGGGAGAGTGGGAACTCCATCCGGAGGTATTTGCACAACTGATTCATCGTTGGGGCAAACCAGAACTGGATCTCATGGCGTCTCGCCAGAACGCCAAGCTTCCATGTTACGGATCCAGGTCCAGGGATCCCAAGGCGACACTGATAGATGCTCTAGCAGCGCCCTGGTCTTTCAACCTGGCTTATGTGTTTTCACCGTTTCCTCAGCTCCCTCGACTGATTGCCAAGATCAAGCAGGAGAGAGCATTGGTGATTATGATAGCACCTGCGTGGCCACGCAGGACCTGGTATGCAGATCTAGTGGACATGTCATCCTTTCCACCATGGTCTCTGCCTCTGAAACAGGACCTTCTACTTCAGGGTCCTTTCAACCATCCAAATCTAATTTCTCTGAGGCTGACTGCCTGGATTTTATCAAAGCGTGGCTTCTCCGAGTCAGTTATTGATACCTTAAGACAGGCACGAAAGCCTGTCACCAGGAAAATTTACCATAAGGTATGGCGTAGATATCTTTATTGGTGTGAATCCAAGGGTTACTCATGGAGTAAGGTCAGGATTGCTAGGATATTATCTTTTCTCCAAGAAGGTTTGGAAAAAGGATTGTCAGCTAGTTAAGCGTCTGGCAGATGTTCCAGACGTTCAGGCATTTTGTCAGGCTTTAGTTAGAATCAAGCCTGTGTTTAAATCTGTTGCTCCACCATGGAGCTTAAACTTGGTTCTTAAGGTTCTTCAAGGAGTTCCGTTTGAACCTCTTCATTCCATAGATATCAAGCTTTTATCTTGGAAAGTTCTTTTTTTGGTAGCTATTTCCTCGGCTCGTAGAGTCTCTGAGCTATCTGCCTTACAATGTGATTCTCCTTATCTGATTTTTCATACGGATAAGGTAGTCCTGCGTACCAAACCTGGGTTCTTACCTAAGGTATCTAACAAGAATATCAATCAAGAGATTGTTGTTCCATCCTTGTGTTACACAATCTGGACGTGGTCCGTGCTTTAAAGTTTTACTTACAAGCTACTAAAGATTTTCGTCAAACATCTGCTTTGTTTATTGTCTACTCTGGACAGAGGAGAGGTCAAAAGGCTTCGGCAACCTCTTTTTCTTTTTGACTAAGAAGCTTAATCCGCTTAGCCTATGAGACTGCTGGACAGCAGCCTCCTGAAAGGATTACAGCTCATTCCACTAGAGCTGTGGCTTCCACTTGGGCCTTTAAAAATGAGGCTTCTTTTGATCAGATTTGCAAGGCGACGACTTGGTCTTCGCTTCATATTTTTACAAAATTTTACAAATTTGATACTTTTGCTTCTTCGGAGGCTATATTTGGGAGAAAGGTTTTACGGGCAGTGGTTCCTTCCATTTAAGTTCCTGCCTTGTCCCTCCCTTCATCCGTGTACTTTAGCTTTGGTATTGGTATCCCACAAGTAATGGATGATCCGTGGACTGGATACACCTTACAAGAGAAAACACAATTTATGCTTACCTGATAAATTTATTTCTCTTGGGGTGTATCCAGTCCACGGCCCGCCCTGTCATTTTAAGGCAGGTAATTTTTAAATTTAAACTACAGTAACCACTGCACCCTATGGCTCCTCCTTTCTCGGCTTGTTTTCGGTCGAATGACTGGCTATGACAGTTAGGGGAGGAGCTATATTACAGCTCTGCTGTGGGTGTCCTCTTGCAACTTCCTGTTGGGAATGAGAATATCCCACAAGTAATGGATGATCCGTGGACTGGATACACCACAAGATAAATAAATTTATCAGGTAAGCATAAATTGTGTTTTATACTATGCCACCTGATATTTGGCGAACTATTCAGACTTTATAGCCATTCTTGGATGCATGGAATTAAGCTAATCAATACTTTTTTATCACACATACATAAATACATGACAGCCTACTTCTGACAAGAACTGCTCTCCTGCAGCTCTTCACTAATCGGTCCCATCATCACTCTTAAAGCCTGTGCACAGTGTAGTGAGGGCTACAGTGCACACGGGTAAAGCCACCTTTAAAAAAAGGTAAATCAACAAATGTTGTTATCCAACTCTAGGCCTGCCGTGGCACCGCCGGTCTTCCTCTGAGCCTGGGTACTGCTGAACCTCTTATCGATCTGCATTAGCGCGGCCCTGTTCTTACCAGCACATGAAAAAAAATAACCACTGTGTCATGGGCTTATTTGGGGACATGAGTCTGGGGCTGCAGCTTAACAGCCCCTATGTTAATGTGGCCCTGTTATAAAACAAACTATTTATTTTTTGTCTGAGCACCTCTAACCTTTTTGTGTTAAAGACAGACTTTTGTAACATAGAAATCCCATAGCTAGAAAGCAGAGCTCAACATTGATTTATACAGCACATTATTTTTTTACACATTAAATAGCAAGTGGTGCATTTCCTTATTTCCATTAGCTTTTTAATACATGATAAAAACTTGTAGTAAATAGAGCAACTAATTTCATATGATCCCTTAGAGGAAAGTGGTAGGCACCCCCTCTCCTACAAAAAAGAACTCCAAACCAAACTCCAAACCAAATGGAATATTTAAACCACAAAGTGCTACAAATGTAATCAATGATAAAAACAACCAAGCAGACGTGCATTTGCCTACAAATGACTACTAATTGTGAAGCTTTGATTGGTACAAATATGCAAATGTATCATTCCATAACCCAATAGCAAGTGAACGTGACATTTCAAAAGAACCATTGCAACAATATTCATTAAAATGTACAATATTGTTATTTTAAAATATAGTACAGAAGTCATATCATTAGTCTTAAAGGGAGTCAACATTAAACTTTTATGATTCAGATAGAGCATACAATTTTAAACAAATTTCCAATTCACTCCTACTGAGCATGTGCAAGAATACACAGACTATGGTCCCCATGTATTAAAAGGCGGGCAGACAGCTTCTCAACTTGCGCGAGCCCCGCGAAGGCTCCAGAGCAGCACTCGCTGGTTCGTACATGGAGCCCTATATGTATGCATTTTGTGATTGGCTGATGGCTGTCACATGATACAGTGGGAAGAAAAATATAACCAACTAATATTTTCATAAAGAAATCTACTACTCATTTGAAATTCAAACTAAGTGCTTTTGCTTTAAATTTGTATTATGAATTGACTGATTATGCTAATCTACTGTGTTTAGTGGTCCTTTAATGTTTCAGTCCTTATGTCTGTAACCCTTTAGTGGATTCATGTAAATAGCTAGTTAATGAGACCATTGCTTGCTAATTGTTTCTGCAGTATATTGTGTATTATTAGTTTTGTACTGTTTTATTTTTAGCCAATAGACATTTATATTTCACTATATATATTTTTGAGTTTTAAAAAACAAAAACAAAACAAAAAAAGGAAGTCTTTGGTCTCTGCATCCTCAGACACTATTAAAATAAGTATTTTTGTCAGGAAAGAAAGTCTTCCTGATACACCATTCACTGTGGTTTAAAAACATTATACAATGTTCTTTAAGAACAATTTTACAACCAAGTTAAATCATTTTTACTCCTGGAACAACATAGAAGATAGTGCTTCAGTACTCATTTATAAAAAGTCTATGTTATAGTTATGAGTTTAAAGGGACAGTATACACCAATTTTCATATAACTGTATGTAATAGACACTACTATAAAGAATATACTATATATTGTAAATTTGTTTGCTTTATTTCTTTGCCATAATGGAACATCTTGCTTCTGTCCCTGAAACCACCATAGGACCTGAGTCTGTTGAACACCTTTTTGCCCAAGCTAAGTGTGTTTTTTGTAAAACTTCTGAAGTAGCTTCTTCAGCAAATTTATGTTGCTAATTGTAAGATCACTCAGACAAACTGATGATTATGTATTGATGTTTGTAGCTGATATATTTGTTCCAAGTTGTATAAGGAACAAATCAGCAATTAATTAGAATGATAGATAGTACTTGAAGTAATATCAAATGAGTGAATTCACAAGATTGTTTGGTAGCCAAGAGAGATCTGTGTTACACTGAACTCAGAGTAGATAGAACGTTCGTAAGAAGCCAAAACAGGTTGTCAGACAGTTTCATAAATAAAGTACAAAGTATCAATTACCAAGTCAGAACAAACAGTGACTCTGAGATGATACAGAGCTCAGGATATATTAATAGTTCGATATGATCACAGACATAGAGACTGTTTACAGATACTTGCGGTTACCGAATTGGTGAGCTGTCACAGGACTGAAGTGAAGCCTTAGTTAGTTTCTCCAAAGCAGAGTAGAGGTTGAGACTGATGTGTTGATCCTACAGCGTAGGAGGTAAGAGAGTAAGTGCATCCGGTAACAGCGTGGAGCTGTGGAAGGCAGGTGTGAACTGCGTGTGGCTCCAGATCCTCCAGTGAGACCCTGACAATTTGATAAAATGTTTGACGGCCCATACTGAGATGGCAGTTGCGATACATGGATGTATCATTAGATAAAGAATGTGTCCACTAAAAGCAGCAGTAGAATAGATAATAGAAGATCAAGAGCTCCTTAACCCTGGTGAATGGCGGGGGGGGGGTTGGGGTGCCGAGGTCTCATGTAGTAGCCGCCGCTAAAGGCCTTGGCGTTCCGGATCAGGACAGAAAATGAAAATACGATGTATTTGGTATAATTCCAGTCAGTACAGGCTATACATGTAGTATTCCATATTATCTTATGAAAATGCTGTGATTATGAATAGATAATCGGCGGTTTATCTTGTGTTTCTTGGGAGCTTCTGAAATTGCGACCTAATATGGCCCCTGCCCGGACATGCCCCCCGACAACTTATAATTTTAAACCGCTACATTTAGCAATAATAAATGTATGTTCAATCACATTGTGTAAGCAAGTACATTTTTTTAATATAATAAATTAAAAGAATCACAAGGAGCACATATCAGTATTGCATAAAATCTCTTGCTTGATTTCAACACCATTAAAAGCATCTTTTGAACACAAAGTACAACAAACCACATCACTGGAGCGTCATGGGTCGGATGACACATTTTGGCCAATGGCCGTAGTCATAGCTGTATGACTCATCTAACACATGTATGCTATTTAAAGCTTTAAAACCATTCCTATTGGATATTACTGACGATACCTCTGACATGGTACATATTAAACATAATCACAATTAACCATTGGCTTACTACATATGATTACAACCAAATCTCTTAGGGACAGCTTGAACAGGAATTACTTGTCATTCACATTGAACATAACTTATCCTGATCTGCCCATTATATACTGCAAAAACAGATATTTAGTTTATTCTTTTCTAAAGTTTTTTAACAACTGTTATTCATAAAATACTCCCAGGTACATAGGGGTTCAAACACAATAGTTAAATTAAAGCTGAAATAAAGAATTCATTAGTATTACACCAAGGAATGAATTCTGGTTACAAAAACATTTGCCAAAATTTAATTAAATCGTACTCCAAAATTAAACCCCTCGGTACCCTGGTTTGCAATCCAAAGATCAATAAAACATCTTGCCGAGATAACAGATATTCCCTATATCCTCCTCATTCAGGAGTTTTAGAACCTTCTATGACCGTCCATTTTAGAGTGTGGGCTTGCTTCTTGTGTATCTGTTTAAAATGTTGGTTAGGTGGGGTTGTTAGTGTACTAGCTTTTATATTTGTAAGGTGCCCTCTAATACGTGTTGTGAGCCCAACGTAATGAACCTTAGATTGACAAGTCAAAAGATAGATTACATAGGAGGATCTAGAATTAAAATATTCCCTTTGCTCAAACTCCTTGCTTTTAAACCCCTTTACAATATCCAAAAACTCACTGGCTTTACATGTGACATTTTTTACATCTTAACGCCTCTTTAAAGTGCAGCCAAGAGCTTTGGGTAATAACTTTTTTTTTTGGGTGAGGGCTTAGTTGAAGACACTGAGTTTTCCTACTGTTTTTGCTTTTCTATAAGAAAATCTACATCCAGTTTTGGCTACCTCCTTTAAACCATCATCTGCTATTAAAAGAGGAAAATGCTTACAGGCTATGTTGCAAACCTTTCTTTCATGTAATTAGCAAGAGTCCATGAGCTAGTGACGTATGGGATATACATTCCTACCAGGAGGGGCAAAGTTTCCCAAACCTCAAAATGCCTATAAATACACCCCTCACCACACCCACAATTCAGTTTTACAAACTTTGCCTCCCATGGAGGTGGTGAAGTAAGTTTGTGCTATATTCTACGTTGATATGCGCTTCGCAGCAGGTTGAAGCCCGGTTTTCCTCTCAGAGTGCAGTGAATGTCAGAGGGATGTGAAGAGAGTATTGCCTATTTGAATACAATGGTCTTCCTCTAGGGGATCTATTTCATAGGTTCTCTGTTATCGGTCGTAGAGATTTCTTCTCCTACCTCCGTTTTCAGATCGACGATATACTCTTATATACCATTACCTCTACTGATTCTCGTTTCAGTACTGGTTTGGCTATCTACTATATGTAGATGAGTGTCCTGGGGTAAGTAAGTCTTATTTTTTTGTGACACTCTAAGCTATGGTTGGGCACTTTATATGTAAAGTTCTAAATATATGTGTTTAAACTTATATTTGCCATGATTCAGGTTAATCAGTATTCCTTCATTCAGACTGTCAGTTTCATTATTTGGGATAATGCATATGAATATATATTTTTTCTTACCTTGAAATTTTTCAATTGACTAGCAGAAAATGCTTCATTTTATTGCGCCAAAAACTTTTTTGGCGCAAAATTTGGTCATTTCCGGCGCCGTAGTTGACGCTGGAAGTTGTTCGTAGTTACGTCATTTTTTTGACGCATGAGTATTCAGACGTTTTTTTGCGCCAAAAAATGTGGGCGTCAGTTTCGGCGTCAGAGGATGTGGCGTCATACTTGGCGCCAAAAGATATGGGCGTTGTACTTAGCGCCAATAATGTGGGTGTCTCACATTATTTAAGTCTCATATTTTTGCTGCTTCTGGTTGCCAGAGGCTTGTTTGTTTTGCATTTTTCTCCCATTCCTGAAACTGTCATTTAAGGAATTTGATAATTTTGCCTTATATGTTGTTTTTTTCTATTACATATTGCAAGATATTTCACATACTGTTCCTGAATCAGAAAATGCTAACGGATTCCTGTTGACTGATATCAGTCCTACCAAAGCTAAGTTCATTTATTTTAATGTTATGAATGTTTATCTTTAGCTATGGTTTGTAATAAGTTATCATGATAAACTTTTACATGCAGAATCTATTAGTATTTATGCTTCATATATTGCTATTCTTTTTACATAATATGTACAAGATATACTTAGAAATTTATAAGAATATTTTTCTGATTCTATGTTAAAGGCTTTGTCTGACATCCCGCCTTCTAATGAAATTTTTAGGTCTTTTTCAAACTTCTTTTTTAGTTGATTAAGTTTCAAATGACCAACAACATACTGAATTATCCTTCTCTGATGGTGTTTTTTCTCATTCAGAATTTTCTTCATCAGATATTGACACTAACAAATCTTCTTTTTTATTTTTATTAGAGTACATTTGTTCTTTGTTGAAAAGGTGTTGATTATTTTGGATATTGAGGTAACTAGTTCTTTTTCAAGACTAGCTAACATTTTATTTCTGCTTATTCTTCTTCTGTGTTTTCAGAAGTTTTTTTCCAGTTCCTGATACTAGGGAATGGAATAGGCTGAGAATTTTCTTTTATTCCTTCTTCAAGGTTTTTAAATTATATTCTTTGCCGGCAGTTAGTTTTCAGTTTTGAGGATTCCCCAAATTAATGGGGCTATCTCTACTCCTGCTAAATATGCTATTGTTTCTATAGCAAAATAGTATTTGTTTTTTTCCTTCAGATGGTTGTATCTTATTTAAGGAAAATTATTTATTTCAGGTACTTTTATTGGACCTGTAATTTATTTGGATGATGTTGCAATTGCTTCATTTTTCTGTTTGGATACTTGAAGATCAAGTATTGGATTATGATTTATTTAGCATTGTTAAAGACTAAGTGCTATTGGATTGTCTTGTTATCTTGCATTTGTTGATTATGCAAGTCCAGTGTGTTGATTGGTCCTTTAACTTGATTAACATGCTAATAATTTCATTTGTGTCTTCATTTTATTGAATATTTTCGCAAATGAGGTTTAATCTATGTCTTTAGCTGTTTTAGCTAGAAGAATTTTGTGATTTCTAAAAATCCATATTTCTTTTTTTCCAAGATAATCAATTATTTGGTTCATAATTGGATTCAATTCTTAACTGTTATTCTGGGCTTCAAGATTGAGTTCTAAGACTAAAACTTTAAGCTTATTTTAGTTTTGTTGTTCTTACTAAGGAACGAAATCCTAAATTCTTACCCAAGTAACATGTTTCTAATTGGAAGTTTTTTCAGTTCAAAGTCAGCTCCCTAAATTTGCATGTATGTGCCGTATTCCAGCTTGGCTGGTAAGGGGCAGGTTAAGACTTTTTTGAAATTTGTTTGGTTCTATTCGGTCCAAATTTCTTAAATTTTGGGTGCAGAATAAGATTCAGAGTAAAACCTTCTGTGAGAAGTCTTTTTTTCTCTATTATATTCCAGCTATTTCAGTAAGGCTAACACTTTCCTTAAGTGTGTTTCAGACCTATATATTTTGGGTTATGGTGAAGCGCGGCTGGTCACCCATTGGGGTTCAAGCGCTGTTCAGACCTGGAGTTTTCTGGGGTATTTATTCCAGTTCCATTTTTAGGAAATGGGGTTTGGGGTTTTATTCAAAACTAAACATTGTTCAAAAGATAGAAAATCTTTTAGAATTGTCATATAAGTATACAATCTTTTAGAATGGTGTTTATATGGTCTATTTTGCCTTTTTTGGTCAATGATGCATTATTTGTTTACAATTGATACAATAGATGCATATCTTCTGTTTTCATTTCAGATTATTTTCTGAGATTCTCTTTTTTGACAAGCATTACCAATTTGTTGCTTTTCATTCTGGTCTAGCGACAGTTCTAAGAATCTTTTCAAGGTTCTCAGTGCTCCTTATTTGGACGGTCTCGTGGTACTGGCTCAGTCTTTTCGTTCTGCGGAATCTTATACGATTTAACTTTGTTGTTTCTTCAAGTCATGGTTAGAGGATCTTTTTATCAAAAGCTCCTTGATTCCTCTCACACAAGGGTCAATGTCTTTGTCTCTAACAGACAAGTGACAATTTATAGGGTTCCCTTTGTCGTAATCTTCAGTCTCTATTATTTCCATATGCATGGAAGTTTTAGGTCTCATGGCTGCAGCATTGGATTCGATTATCTTTGCTCATTCTCATAGGAAACCTTTCCAGTTTTTTTTATGCTGAATAATGGTGCAGGGATTCTAGGATATCACTTTTTATATCTTTGAATTCTAATGTTTAACTATCTTTGATCGGTGGTTAAGTTTATCATCATTTAGTTCTACGGGTCTCTTCGGTTCTTTCAACCTAGACCATGATCTTTATAGATGCGAGTCTTTCAGGTTGGGAGGCTGTCTGAGGATCTCTGTAACAGCACAAGGGGTTTGGAAATCTCAGGAGGCGAGATTACCACTCAACATTTTGGAACTCCGTGCAATTTTCAGAGCTCTTCAGTTCTGGCCTCTTCTGAAGAGAGAATCATTTATTTATTTTAAGACAGACAATGTCACAACCGTGGCGTATGTCAATCATCAAGGGGGGACTCACAGTCCTCAGGCTATGAAGAAGTATCTCTGATACTTGTATGGGCGGAATCCAGCTCCTGTCTAATTTCTGTGGTTCATATCCCAGGTATAGACAATTGGGAAGCGGATTATCTCAGTCGCCAGATGTTACATCCG
The DNA here is from genome assembly GCF_027579735.1 of Bombina bombina. Taxonomy (NCBI): domain Eukaryota; kingdom Metazoa; phylum Chordata; class Amphibia; order Anura; family Bombinatoridae; genus Bombina; species Bombina bombina. The sequence continues at coordinate 458,591,354 of NC_069504.1, read as the reverse complement.
GGTGAATGGTCTCTTCATCCAGAGGTATTTCTTCAGATTGTTCAAATCTGGGGACTTCCAGAAATAGATCTGATGGCCTCTCATCTAAACAAGAAACTTCCCAGGTATCTGTCCAGATCCAGGGATTCTCAGGCGGAAGCAGTGGACGCGTTGTTGCTTCCTTGGAATTATCATTCTGCTTATATTTTTCCGCCTCTAGTTCTTCTTCCAAAAGTGATTTTCAAAATCCTAATGTAGCGGTCATTTGTACTGCTGTTGGCTCCAGCATGGCCTCACAGGTTTTGGTATGCGGATCTTGTTCGGATGGCCAATTGCCAACCTTGGACACTTCCGTTACGGCCAGACCTTCTGTCTCAAGGCCCATTTTTCCATCAGGATCTCAATTCATTAAATTTGAAGGTATGGAAATTGAACGCTTAATTCTTAGTCATAGAGGTTTTTCTGACTCAGTAATTAATACTATGTTACAGGCTTGTAAATTTGTGTCTAGGAAGATCTATTACCGAGTCTGGAAGACTTTCATTTCTTGATGTTCTTCACATAAATTCTCTTGGCATTCTTTTAGAATTCCTAGAATTTTACAATTTCTTCAAGATGGTTTGGATAAGGGTTTGTCTGCAAGTTCCTTGAAGGACAAATCTCTGCTCTTTCTGTTCTTTTTCACAGAAAGATTGTTAATCATCCTGATATTCATTGTTTTGTACAGGCTTTGGTTCGTATCAAGCCTGTCATTAAGTCAATCTCTCCTCCTTGGAGTCTCAATTTGGTGCTGAGGGGTTTACAGGCTCCTCCGTTTGAACCTTTGCATTCTCTGGACATTAAATTACTTTCTTGGAAAGTATTGTTCCTTTTGGCTATCTCTTCTCCTAGAAGAGTTTCTGAGTTATATGCTCTTTCTTGTGAATCTCCTTTTCTGATTTTTCATCAGGATAAGGCAGTGTTACGGACTTCATTTAAATTTCTTCCTAAGGTTGTGAATTCTAACGACATTAGTAGAGAAATTGTTGTCCCTTCATTGTGTCCAAATCCTAAGAATTCTCTAGAGAGGTCTTTGCATTCTTTGCATATAGTTAGAGTTTTGAAATATTATGTTGAAACTTCTAAAGATTTCAGAACGACTTCTAGTCTATTTGTTATCTTTTCTGGTTCTAGGAAAGGTCAGAAGGCTTCTGCCTTTTCTTTGGCGTCCTGGTTTAAATCTTTGATTCATCATGCTTATGTGGAATCGGGTAAAACCCCGCCTCAGAGGATTACGGCTCATTCTACTAGGTCAGTTTTTACTTCCTGGGCCTTTAGGAATGAAGCTTCTGTTGATCAGATTTGCAAAGCAGCAATTTGGTCTTCTTTGCTTATTTTTACTAAGTTCTACCATTTTGATGTGTTTTCTTCTTCTGAAGCAGTTTTTGGTAGAAAAGTACTTCAGGCAGCTCTTTCAGTTTGATTCTTCTGCTTATGATTTCAGTTTTTTTCTTTATAAGATTAAAACTTTTTGATTTGGGTTGTGGATTATTTTTACAGCGGAATTGGCTGTCTTTATTTATCCCTCCCTCTCTAGTGACTCTTGCGTGGAAGTTCCACATCTTGGGTATCTGCTATCCCATACGTCACTAGCTCATGGACTCTTGCTAATATGAAAGAAATGTGGGAGGGAATTGCTCAAAATAGGCTTTCTGTATACTGTTGATTTTTACTTCTTGTCCAATTTCTCATCCAAAGTTACATCCAAAAAGTTTATTGTAAACCTATTCAATTCAAATGTGAAACCAATTCCAACTTCATATTCATTCAGCCACTGTACAAAAGCCAATGATTGCTGCTTATTTCCCCTCCAAATCAAAATAAGATAATCTATACAGCATCTATAAAATTCTATGAAATGCCTTAAGGGATTTTTATCTCCAAAAATGTGGGACAGCTCCCACCAACCCATGAATAGGTTGACGTAGGAGCAGGCAGGGCGACTCCCCACTTCTGGAGATAGAAATGTTTAGAAGTGTTAGATTTCTCACTAATCTAATTATGTAAGTTAAAAGAATTGGATGGAGCAAAACCCAAACCTAAACCTAGGACTTTAAAGGGACAGTAAAGTCATAATTAGACATTCATGATTAAGACATGGCATACAATTTAAACAACTTTCCAATTTACTTCTATTATTTAATTTGCTTCCTTCTTTTGTTATCCTTTGTTGATAGGTTTATCTAGTTAAGTTCAAGAGCAACAAATTGGTGGCTATATATATATATATATATATATATATATATATATATATATATATATATATATATATATATATATATATATATACCTATTGTTATTGGCTCACCCATGTGTTCAGTTAGAAACCAGGGGCGCGATCAAATATACGGCGCAGGTTTCGGCACAAGCGTGGGAACCTGCGCCGCCCGTAATTTCACCTCGCACATCAGGGTATTACATAAACCCCGCCGGCATTTCCTAAGTGGCATAAGTCTGATAAACTAGCGATGTCCAGAAATAAGCGTAAATACAAATTTCTGAAGTCGCTAGGGACTTATGGTACTTTAGAAACTGCCGGCGCCTAAGAAAAGTAAAGAAAATAACAAATCTCCCGTAAAAGTCTAACATGCCTCCCAAAAATAAGCCCGACATGTAAAACCCCTATATCTGCAACCCCCCCTCTCATTACTAATATTAAATGTATTAACCCCTAGACCGACAACCCCCCACAACGCAATATGCCTATTTAAACTATTAACCCCTATATCCACCATCAAACCCACACCGCAAGTAATAACTAAATTATTAACCCCTAAATCTGCCAACGCCAACATCGCAAACTACCTCTTAAAACTATTAACCCTTAATCCGCCATTAACCCACAACGCAATAAACCTATTCAAGTATTAACCCCTAAACCGCCATAGCCCACATAGCCTATTAAATGTATTAACCCCTAATTGGCCGCCGCCAACGTTGCCCCCACTATAATAAAGTTATTAACCCCTAAACCTAAAGTCTAACCCTAACCCCCCTAACTTAAATATTTTTTAAATAAATCTAAATAAATTTACTATTATTAACTAAATTATTCCTATTTAAAACTAAATACTTACCTCTAAAATAAACCCTAAGATAGCTACAATATAATTAATAATTACATTGTAGCTATTTTAGGATTTATTTTTATTTTACAGGCAACTTTGTATTTATTTTAACTAGGTACAATAGTTATTAACTATTTAATAACTACCTAGCTAAAATAAATACAAATTTACCTGTAAAATAAAAATAAATCTTAAAATAGCTACAATGTAATTATTAATTATATTGTAGCTATCTTAGGGTTTATTTTAGAGGTAAGTATTTAGTTTTAAATAGGAATAATTTAGTTGATAATAGTAAATTTATTTAGATTTATTTAAATAATATTTAAGTTATGGGGATGTTAGGGTTAGGGTTAGGGTTAGACTTAGGTTTAGGGGTTAATAACTTTATTATAGTGGCGGCGGTGTAGGGGGGGGCAGGATAGGGGTTAATACATTTAATAGGCTATGTGGGCTATGGCGGTTTAGGGGTTAATACTAGAATAGGTTTATTGCGTTGTGGGCTATGGCGGTTTAGGGGTTATTAGACTTTATTAGTTATTGCGGTGGGGGATTGCAGTTGACAGGTAGATAGACATTGCACATGCGTTAGGTGTTAGTTTATTTTTGCAGGCATTTTCGGGAGTTACGGTGCTCCCATACTCAGCGCAAGGCCTGCAACGGCTGCCTTTTATGGCGAGGTAAAAATGGAGTAAGATTTCTCCATTTTCGCCATGTAAGTCCTTGCGCTGGATATTGGATACCAATTTACGACGCGGTCCCATGTTAGCCTATTGGAGTAATAATTGCGAGCGACGGGTGAAATATACGTGCCGCATTTATATGTGGCGCTGTATATAGGATACCAAAATCGCGTAAAATCTGGCGCCGGAGGATTTTGCGGGTGACACTGCATATGTAATGGAGGCCCAGTAGAGCATTGCTGCTCTTTCATCAAATGATACCAATAAAATGAAGCAAATTTGATAACAGAAGTTGACTGGAAAGTTGTTAAGAATTTAGGGTTTCATGCCCCTTTAATCTCTATTTCAGAAAGGGCATGTTAGTATAGATTTATTGTACTTTTTACTTGTACATCATTTGTACTTGTCCCCTCTGAAGTGTGTAACGATTCTGGCCCTGGGTCTAAAAAAGGGTATATCTGTTTGGAGTAATCATTGGCCAATTCTCTTTCCTCTTGTCCTATCCCCCACCTTTTGGATTTTCTCAGTGGCAATAAAAAAACATGTTCTAATTCTCTCTATTCTCCTGATGCATATTTTCTGAGTTTTCAACCTCCTTTTGGCTCATCAAATATCTTGTTGTAGTTCCTCTACTCAAGGATTGTTTCAAAACCGGAGCCACAGAGGATAGTCTACTTTTTGCTTTAACTTTCTCTAAATGTGTGGTTGGTGTAGAGGTTGCTAGTAGTGGCTTCTCTATATTTACACTCTCACCAATTCTATTCTCCCCACCTCATGAGCGTTCATCTAGAGCAGCGGTTCCCAACCTTTTTTCTCTCCCGTACCCCTTGATTAGGCTTTTAATTTATGAGTACCCCCTCTTTTTTAATTTTCTTGGGTTAGCTAAACAATCAAACAACTCAAATAAACCTTATGACATGTAAGGCACTCATAAAAAACGAATGATCTAGACGTGCTAGGCCTATTAATAAACGTTCAAAAGTAGTCAGTTCCAAAGCATGTGTACCAAGCTCAAAGCGGAATAGGATCACTGTCTTTGTATTTGCAAGAGGAACTGAAATGTATTCAAAACTTGTTCACAGGTGAACCTTTCAGCGAGGAGATCGCTCGGTGGGCTATGTCACTTTTATGCAGGGGACAGTGTCAGAGGCTACAGGTGTTGAGTGCATTGTGAAGGTAAACTCTTACCAGAGCTGCAAGTAAGTACTTGGTCCCAGGACTGTCTCCGTCATTAAACTCTGCTTCCTCTCTTCCGCACTTCCTTACCACCTGACTCCAAAATCCCCAATGAGTTAACCTAGTCCAAACCACATGTACCACACTGACTCCCACATTACCTTTAGCCCAAAACACACCAGTAGCCGATCTGTAGATAGAATCCCAGGCAGATCAAAGATAAAGTAATTAATTATGAATTTAAAGGTAACTGTGCAAATATAAGTCCATTGTGTGTGGTTCCGCCATTACCAACAATATTTTCGCATACCCCCAACCATTCCGCTGCATACCCCCAGGGGTACGTGTACCACAGGTTGGGAACCGCTGATCTAGAGCACTGGTTTTTAAATGAGGCTTCACTAACAGGCTAGATTTTCAGGATTACCTTGGGTGAGAGCAGTTAAATTAACCTTGTTTAGTAACAAATTATTATTTCACCTGTGCTCCAGTTCAGATATCCTCAAAATCTGGCCTGTTAGGGAAGTCTGAGGACCAATGATCTAGAGTCATAGGCCTCTATGTACCTGCATTTGCCGGCCCAATACGCTCGGTTAAGCGCACCTACCATCGCCGCCGCGGACCTGAAAACGTTCGCCAAAGTTATCAAGAAAGCTGTCAAGAAGCCGCACACCAAGTACGGAGCGATGAGCAGCAGACTGTTGTTAACTGACAGTCATCGATCTCGCTGCGGCTTCTTCGCAGCTTTCTTGCTACCCTGTCACTAAGCACCCACACTATACTATACTGTTTTACCCCCTAAACTGCCGCTCCCGGAGCCCCCTGCACCTAAATAAAGTTATTACCCCCTAAACTGCCGCTCCTGGACCCCGCCGCCACCTACATTATATGTATTAACCCCTAAACCGCCGCTCCCGGAGCCCCCCGCACCTAAATAAAGTTATTACCCCCTAAACCGCCGCCCCTGGACACCGCCGCAACTATAATAAATATATTAACCCCTAAACCGCCGCCACCTACATTATACCTATTAACCCCTAATCTGCCACCCCCTATACCGCCGCCACCTACATAAAGTTATTAACCCCTATCCTGCGGACCCCACTGCAACTAAATAAATTGTTTAACCCCTAAACCACCGCTCCCGGACCCCGCCGCAACTAAATTAAATGTTTAACCCCTAAACCGCCGCTCCCGGACCCCGCCGCCACCTATATTAAACTTATTAACCCCTAAACCTAAGTCTAACACTAACACCCCCCTAACTTAAATATTATTTAAATAAATCTAAATACATATTACAATTATTAACTAAATTATTCCTATTTAAAACTAAATACTTACCTGTAAAATAAACCCTAAAATAGCTACAATATAACTAATAATTATATTGTAGCTATTTTAGGATTTATTTTTATTTTACAGGCAGCTTTGTATTTAATTCAACTAGGTACACTAGCTTTTAAATAGTTAATAACTATTTAATAGCTACCTAGTTAAAATAATTACAAAATTACCTGTAAAATAAAACCTAACCCAAGTTACAAATACACCTAACACTGCACTATCATTAAATTAATTTAAAAAATTAACTACAATTACCTAAAATTAAATACAATTAAATAAACTAAACTATAGTACAAAAAAAAACACAAAATTACAGAAAATAAAAAAAATTACAAGAAGTTTAAACTAATTACACCTAATCTAAGCCCCCTAATAAAATAAAAAAGCCCCCCAAAATAATAAAATGCCCTACTCTATACTAAATTACAAAGTAATCAGCTCTTTTATCAGCCCTTAAAATGGCTTTTGACCCAAAGTAATCAGCTCTTTTACCTGTAAAAAAAAATACAACCCCCCCAACATTACAACCCACCACCCACACACCCCTACTCTAAAACCCACCTAAACCCCCCTTAAAAAAACCTAACACTAACACCCTGAAGATCATCCTACCTTGAGCCGTGTTTACCCAGCCGGGCCGAATTCTTCATCCAAGCGGGGCAGAAGAGGTCCTCCTTCCGGCCGAAGTCTTCATCCAAGCAGCGTCTTCTATCTTCAATCATCCTGAGCGGAGCGGAGCCATCTTCCATCCAGCCGACGCGGATGATTGAAGATAGAAGACGCCGCTTGGATGAAGACTTCGGCCGGATGGAGGACCTCTTCTGCCCCGCTTGGATGAAGAATTCGGCCCGGCTGGGTGAACACGGCTCAAGGTAGGGTGATCTTCAGGGGGTTAGTGTTAGGTTTTTTTAAGGGGGGTTTACAGGTAAAAAAGCTGATTACTTTGGGGCAATGCCCCGCAAAAAGCCCTATTTAAGTTCTGGTAAAAGAGCTGATTACTTTGTAATAGGTATAATGTAGGTGGCGGCGGGGTCCGGGAGCGGCGGTTTAGGGGTTAATATATTTATTATAGTTGCGGCGGGGTCCAGGAGCGGCGGTTTAGGGGGTAATAACTTTAGGTGGCGGCGGTGTATGGGGGGGCAGATTAGGGGTGTTTAGACTCAGGGTACATGGTAGGGTATTAGGTGGAGACATCTCCCATAGGAATCAATGGGATATCAGGCAGCAGCGAACATGAGCTTTCGCTGCTGTCAGACTCCCATTGATTCCTATGGGATCCGCCGCCTCCAGGGCGGCGGATTGAAAACCAGGTACGCTGGGCCGAAATAGTGCCGAGCGTATCTGCTAGTTATTTGATAACTAGCAAAAGTAGTCAGATTGTGCCGAACTTGCGTTCGGCACATCTGGAGTGACGTAAGAATCGATCTGTGTGGGACTGAGACCGGCGGATCGTAGCTTACGTCACTATATTCTACTTTTGCTGGTCTCTAGCCTTTGATAACTAAGGCGAATCAGCCTCGCCACAAATACGCTGCGGAATTCCAGCGTATTTGCGGTTGACGGCTTGATAACTAGAGGCCTATGCCTCGCTACTTGTAAAGGTGAATCTCCTAACTTTTATGTCTTCCCCTCCATCTTCTACGACCTCCTCTGTGAAATTCACTGAAATTCCCCTCTCTACTTCTCTTATGATACCTATCCTTCTTATTCCAAAAGTATAATAAACACTCAGTGGGGAAGGCCCAGAATATTTGGTCACCGGTAACATAACATTATTAAAATATATACTGAGATAACCTAGTTTGTCTTAAATAATATTAGGGCTGTGTATTTTGGATAACTGGTATCTTATCACCGAGCCTGGCAGGTTAAGAGCAGGAAAACTGATTTTTCTAAATCAGACAAAAATGCTTGCAAACATAATATTCACACTTGCTGGAGGTACTTAAATCATAATTTGCAATTGTTACCACAGACTGATTTACAATGAAGATCCTGGATAGGTAAGATAATGAAATATGTTCTCCCTGCAAGCTCAGTCATTTAATTGGTTCTGGTTTCAAATGCAAAAACTGCTATTTCATATATAAAAATAAACATACAGAAAAAAGGTCTTATTTATACCAGGTAACCTATTCGTCTACGTACAAGGTTTAATATTTTTACCAATTTATTATGAAGGACATTTGCATGTAAAGATATGTAAACTAATCCAAAAAGATTGTTAAAATTCTAGGAAGTCACTGGCTTCCGAGATTTCTTAAGCCACATTCTTTAACTTGTAAGAAAGAATTAAAGGGTTAGTCTAGTCAAAATCAAACTTTCATGATTCTGATAGGGTATGCAATTTTAAACAACTTTCTAATTGACTTTTATCATTAAATTTGCTTTGTTCCCTTGGTGGTATTTTTAAAAAAAGCGAAACCTAGGTAGGCTCAAACTGATTTCTAAACCACTGAAAAACCGCCTCTTAGCTCAGAGCATTTTGAAAGTTTTTTCACAGTTAGACAGTACTAGTTCATGTGTGTCATATAGATAACATTGTGCTCACTCCCGTGGAGTTATTAAGGAGTCTGCACTGATTGGCTAAACTGCCTGTCTGTCAAAAGCACTGAGATAAAGGGGCAGTCTGCAGAGGCTTAAATACAAGATTATCACAGATGTAAAACATAGATTAATATAACTGTGCTGGTTATGCAAAACTGGGGAATCGGTAATAAAGGGATTATCTATCTTTTTAAACAATAACAATTCTGATGTAGACTGTCCCTTTAAAACAAACTAAATAAGGATAGATCCCACAAGCAATAAAGTGCCCATAGATAATATTGTGTTGTATTTTCTTTGAATAAGTCATTTGGTAACATTACAGAAGACACAGCCATTGTTTTCATGGAAAATCTTTTGCAGAGTACTATTTTACCCATTACAAACCTGTTTTGTAGGTGTGTCCAATATGCACATCTTTATCTGAAATGACACTGATTAATGAAAGGGAAAATTTCAGAAAGCCTTTTCCTCTCTGGATTGCTTCTGCTTTGATGCAAACTTGGTTGATAAGTGATGTGTTCTAAAAACAATCTTGTGAGTCGTTCTTCAGAACAGCAAATAACATCCATTTGTTGTAGATGAGCAAAGGCACAAAAATAAAACAACTGATTAGACTTTCTATGAAGAACATTCTATTCTATAGTAAGTGTAAAATTGCACTTTGAATGATAGTTTGGGAAGCAGAGTCTAATTAACCTCTTAAGGACATATGACAGAATTTTTCCGTCATAAAACAATTGAGCAAACTGAAAGCTGTGTCCTTAAAGGCAGGGCCGGATTTACATCTCAGGTGCCTGTAGGCACAAAAACCTGAAGCGCCCCCCCCTACCCCCCCCCCCAAAAAAAAAAAAAGTGGAAAAAAATGAGGACTTTTTTTATTATTATTTAGGACAACTAAAAATAAATATTAGATGTAAAATTAAATTTTCCCTTTTATGGAGATACACACACCAATTGCAATATTTGTTGTAATGGAAGCTACACCAAAAATCAATATTCACTTAACTCAAATGGTCATACAATTTCTATTATGTATAACATAAACAAATCATGTTAAACTTTTAATGCAAAATATTCTAAAGAAAACCCTATTTAAAGGGACAACAAAATGTGACAGTTTGCTAGGGCATTTTATTATTGCACTAGTGCTTGCACAGAAGTGTGTTAGCCTCTTGCAAAAGAGTTAAACACATAGTCAATGTCAGTTCTGAGACAGCAATACACATCTGTGCAGACCCAGATGGGCTCAGAGGACATGTTTACTTACAAGCCATTAGTGTATTGCTTTTCTGGAGATGACTTTGACTATGTGCTTAACATTTTGTTGGAGTTAAACACAGTTTTGTGTAAACAATAGCAATATTAAAACTAGCAGCATGCAAGCTCATAAACAACCTGTGCAGCCAGTGGAAGAAAATATAAAATGTAGGTCTTTTTTCCACTACATGAAAAAATCTTGTGAACTCTGATATTTTTGGTACAAATACACACAGATGTTACATTTATTTTGTTCTGAAATATAAATATAATAGGATGTTGCTCTTAAAGGAAAAAATGGAATGTTGTAGATTATATGTAATCCAGGGGTCAACAAATGTGTTTAGAATTAGAAATTAGAAATTCAATTTACCACAAAACACAAACATACCCCACTTACTTGATAAAAGAACAGATTAACAATGTTTAATGTGATGTGTGTGTGTATGTGTATATATATATATATATATATATATATATATATATATATATATATATATATATATATAAATATATATATATATATACATACATACAAACAAATATGCCATGTGAGTGGTTTACACACATACACATTTTACAGCCTTACAGTCTACAAACTTTGTTGTCAAAGTGTCCTAAAGGCTGTAAATCACAATTGGCAGCTTGTAATAAAGAGCAGAGCAGCTAGTCCCACATAACCTCCTCACCTCCAAGGCCTTTATAGAACAAAAACATTCATCCTGAAGCATAATTTAACCCCCTGGCTATCAAAATGCACTACAGCACATAACAAGTGAATACACTGCAACCCTCTCTGGTACCCAAGGGGTTAAAGTGCTCTGCTTGTTATGTTGTCATTCTAGGCAGCATTAGAAGCCTTGTACAGTCCTAACCTGTTGTTCTGAAGCTTTAATTCCTTCAACAAAAATTGTCTGCTACACATCAGCATGGAGCTTGGCTGTGTGAGGCAACAGAAGTACATAAAATAAAAGTGAAACTAAACATACCTGGCAAAAATGGGAGGGGTTTAGTTTTAATCTTTGCCCCTTTCTCCTTCATGGCTCCCTCAACTGCTGTAACATATTCCCAATGAAACACTTGACTCTGTAAGCATCTGGCAGCACAATTCTTACTAAAATTAATGCCCTCACAAAATTTTTTTTAAAAAAATGTATTGGTCCCTCATATGCTTCACACCTTCATCTAGTCTTTTATAATCAATTAAAATCTGAAGGGGAAAATATTTTACTTTATTCTCTCTTTCTTCTTTACATATGCTTCTAGCAACGACCTGTCATTTGTATTAAAGGTTGTTTATTAAAAATACAATATGTAATTTAGATCTGATAAATGTGTATATTTTCTCATTTTCAAAACTTGACATGCACCCTGCTGAATATTTAAGACTAACCCTGCTTCATTTATTTCCTAATTGGATTTAACTGCATTTTATTCTAACATAATGGCTGTGGCTAGTCTTGTTGTCACAATTGTAGTAAGAATTATGTTAATTTGTTTTAAAAATGTTTAGACTTGGCTGATATGTTATTCTATAGCAGCACAAAAGAAATGTTTTGTAATTACGATCACTGTCCCTTTAATTAGTATTTTAAATTCTAATGCTCAGGTAGCCAAATCATCCTCAGGAATAGATCTGCACTCCTTCATAAAGATGTGTACATACTTTTAGTGTAGTGGTATATGTTGACACATTACAAATAATAGATAATAATATTAATACTAACAATAATAACAATAATAATATAACAATATTTATTCTAGTGTTGTTTTGTAAATAAATGGATGATCTGGCATAATTTTATGTGTTGGCCATATTTTAAAGCAGACCTAAAACAAATAATAGCTGTCAGGTCACTATAATGACTAAAAATTACAATTAGATGCCTACAGAAATATTTAGTCTCAAACCAGAGAGCCCATATGGCTGGCATTTCCCTGAGCTGTCATTGGTTGAGAGAGCTTTCCTGTTATCTCTCCAGCTGTGCTGCCACTAATTAAGATAATGCCTCACAGCCAGTAGCACCGTGCATGTATCTAAATGCTAACCAGCATGCAACACTGCGGTCTGTCACCCTTCTCACACACCCTGTCATTCTCTGGCACTATCTACATTACACATAGTGCTTATGGCTAAGGAAATGCTGCTAAGGGAGTAAGTCTCTAACTTTTTCATTAAATACGGGAGATAAAGCAAACAATAAAATGATTATCATTCAATTAAGGGCTCGTTTCCATTAAGCCATAATTAGGTCTGCACAAGGTCGCAAAACCGATTAATATGACGTCAGAAGCAATTTCGTTTATCGACTGCTTAGCATGGCGCGTTATACCTCAATATCAGGATCTGGCTGCCAAAAACATTATCACGTACCATAGAAAGTATTAGAAGTCGTTAAGGAATAACTTACATCCGGTTTCCAATGAGAGCGCAAACCGTTAATACACTGTCTAAGTCTGTGGATACATTGAATAATTTACACCCAGCTCAACTAGGTGTAAAAGAGGGAAAAAAAAGCTTATTGAGACCTTTTTGCCATTGAAGTTTTAAAAGTTGCAAATAATTGAAGTGTTTCAATGTAGAAGTAAATTTGTATATGTAATATATATTGTTTGTTGTCCCATGTAAAGGAATAGCTGCACTTATGGTCTTATGGAAATATCAGCATTTACATATACAAATATATGAAAGCACATATCTACAAAATTCAAGCTAGACCTATGCCTAGGGCAGCAATAAATACTACATATAATAATACATTAGAAAATATAATTATATTAAAAATGATTCGTTTCTTACATCTAAAAATTAAAACAAAGTGAATCCAGTACAGTGTGTGTGCCTGATGTATGTAGGTCCTTAATGGTTTGTGAAGGTGGAACATTCAGATAAAGTTGTATTTGATCAATATTTTCTAATCAAGGAATATAACACTGGCAGAATGACCCACAATCAGATATGGAAAGATCTATTTAAAAAAAAGTTATTATAAAGGCTGATATTTATTTAATGAAAAAAATATTATTGTAATGAAACATATTCATATGTTTTAATGTTTTGATTATTAATACACCTTTTTTCTTTCACATATTTTACAGATTGAACATGGGCAGTGTTCCTAATTTACCAAAATGGAATATCAACTCCCCTCCCCCTCTCTCCCTTTATAGTTATGAGAAATGTTTCTTTATTGAAAGCTGTGTGCTAACATCTCTGAATTTATCTTTAAGGTGATTTTTCATACACACTTTCAAAGTTGCATATGTCACCTAACAAGGGAACCATGTTTTGGGGTCTGCTAAAAGGGACAGGAAACCCCAAATATGATTTGTATAGAACAGACGATTTTAATGAACTTTCAAATTTTATTTTATTATCAAATAACAGCATTGATACCAAGAGAACAAAGCACATTTGAAACCAGAAGTGGTTTTACAAATGTATTAAAATGACATGCTCTATCTGAAGCATTCAAAGTTGGTTTTGTATCCCCTATCCCTTTAATTAATGCATGTGTTTGCTGCCCTTGTATGACAACAATATATGTATAGCACATGAAAGGGTTACTTAAAGCGGTTCTGGTGCACTTACTAGTGTAAAAAATCAAATCACTGTTGTAATTAGAGCTTTGACTAGTGCAGGTGTTTCAAAATCCAGGCCTCAGCCATCCCTAACATACCAGATTGACACAATTTCCTTTAAACTTAAGGGGCAAAAATACATATGCGTTGTTGGCTGCAAAAGCCGGCGACGCCGGTCTGTAGTCCGGTTTTGCTATCAACCCACCCTTTACTGTATTGAGCCACTGACAAAAGACACTATTGGACAATATCTGCTCTATAAGCAGGGGTGATCTTATTTTTTCCCATGTGTTGACTCATATCATTTAGCTGACAATCTAGAATTTATATCAATCCTCAATCCCTGAATTCAATCCCCTTAATGTATCTGATAACTACTCCTATACTCTATATATCTATGTGGTAGTCAATACAAGTTCCATTGGTCTAAAACTTTTTGTGATTTTTTTAAATTTTATGTTGTTGTTTGTTTTCCAATTTTAAAGAAACCAATAAAGGATATATTTTAATTTCTATCACCTATTCATATCTCCCTTCTTGATAGTATAATTACAATTATTTATAGGGAGAGTGAAGTGCTATATAAATGCATACTTCTGTTCAACTTCTATGTTGATTTTGTCCTCTAGTCTATTCATGCATAAGCACTCCAGCTAAGGAAATTTAATCCTATCATCATAGCATCTCCCCTAACATTAGTGTAGTGCTGTTGCACCTTCTTGTTCCCATATTATATACCGTTTTCCTCACCATTAAATGGACTTTTTAAAGATACCATTATTTTCATCATATCTTCTAATTTACTATAAAACAAATTATAAAATATGAGGAAAAAATGGGAAAAAAACCCACACTTTTTCTAACTTTGACCCCCAAAATCTGATACACATCTACAACCACCAAAAAACAACCATGCTAAATAGTTTCCTGAGTTTAGAAATACCCAATGTTTACATGTTCTTTGCTTTTTTTTGCAAGTTATAGGGCAATAAGTACAAGTAGCACTTTGCTATTTCCAAACCATTTTTTTTTTTTCAAAATTATCGATAGTTACATTGTAACACTGATATCTGTCAGGAATCCATGAGCCAAATCAATAAATGAGGGAATCAGGGGTACAAAACAGAATGCAAACTCAAATGTTCCCTAATATCCTCTAGGAGGCGCTAGAAGTGACCAGAAATGACAGAATAAACATACAATGCAATTTATCAAGTAGTGTCTAGATAGTGCAATGACTAAATGTAATTTACTTGATAAAGCAATAGACTGGTATATTAACAAATATATTACCACTTGAAAAAATGTAAAAGCAAAAAAAGTCCAAATAGGTGTCAGCTTGGGTCCTTGATGCTGAGAAAACGTATTTGATTGTAGAGGAAGTTCAGGAGGCAGCTCTCTAACAGCATACGATGATGGACGATCTGTTATAAAGATATAATAGATAGAGGCGCCAATAGTGCAGATCAATAAGTAATCTCAAGGGTCACCAGTAAGAGATATACACAGGGTACTCACTTGTGGCAAAGGCACTCAATTATGCCCATAGAAGCAGGCTGGATTTTAGCAGCAGTCCAGCTAGCTGATCAAGGCCTCACGGACAGCTCCAAGATGCAGGGGATCATCAGGTCCAGAGTGTACGCCCAGAAAGGTGTACAGGTAGGATAGGAGGGTTAGGGACTCACACCCCAATAGTAGCGTAGCACCAAGATATGGTAGACACTTCAAGTTGGTAAAATAAAAACAAATTTATTTAAAAATTGTAAAATACACAACTTATTCTTGTGCCAAATAAAATCTTGGATAAGAGGAGAAACAGTGCAACGCGTTTCTCAGTAAAAACTGTTTCATCAGGCATGAGATTACTTATTGATCTGCACTATTGGCGCCTCTATCTATTATATCTTTATAACAGGAATCCATGAACATCCCTTTACATGTATATCGTTTTTTTAGTAGACAACCCAAAGTATTGATATTTATTTGGTATATTTCATGCCACCATTTCACCGCCAAATGTGATTAAATAAAAAAAATTGCTAACTTTTTCACAAACTTTAGGTTTCTTACTGAAATTATTTACAAACAGCTTGTGCAATTATGGCACAAATGGTTGTAAAATGTTTCTCTGGGATCCCCTGTCTTCAGAAATAGCAGACATATATGGTTTTGGCGTTGCTTTTTTGTAATTAGAAGGCCGCTAAATGCCGTTGCGCACCACACTTGTATTATGCCCAGCAGTAAAGGGGTTAATTAGGTAGCTTGTAGGGTTAATTTTAGCTTTAGCATAGAGATCAGTTTCCCACCTGACACATCCCACCCCCTGATCCCTCCCTGACCCCTCACAGCTCTATTCCTTCCCCATCCCACAATTGTCACAGCCATCTTAAGTACTGGCAGAAAGTCTGCCAGTACTTAAATAAAAGCCTTTTTTTAAAGCATTTTTCTAAAATAAATAAATAGTTTCTGCAGTGTAGGTTCCCCCCTAACCCCCCAACCTCCCCGACCCCCCCCCCAAACAGCTCTCTTAACCTCCCCCCTCTTCCTATTTGTGGCCATTTTAGGTACTGGCAGCTGCCTGCCAGTACCCAATTTCTCAACAAATTTGCTGCCCCCTCAATATCCTACCCCCCTCCCAGATCCCATTCCCAACAACATTTCCCCTCTCCCTCCTCTCTCTCTCTCTCCCACCAATCGGACGGTCGCCTGTGTGAGCTCCTGTCCCCCCTCGCGAGCTCCCACCCACCTTCCCAGAACAGTGGCCAGTGTCATCACCAGAACTTGTCCAGCGATGAGCCGCCTACCTGCCTCCCTGCAGCTGCGCCGCCCACCCGCCTCCCTGCAGCTGCTCCCACCCACCAATGATCGGCACCATCGCTGGCCGATGCAGAGAGGGCCACAGACTGGCACAAATGGATGTAAATGCTTCTCTGGGATCCCCTTTGTTCAGAAATAGCAGACATTTATGGCTTTGGCATTACTTTTTGGTAATTAGAAGGCCGCTAAATGCCGCTGCGCACCACACTTGTATTATGGCCAGCAGTGAAGGGGTTAATTATGTAGCTTGTAGGGTTAATTTTAGCTTTATTGTAGTAGACAATCCAAAGTATTGATCTAGGCCCATTTTGGTATATTTCATGCAACCATTTCACTAACTTTTTCACTAACTTTAGGTTTCTCACGGAAATTATTTACAAACAGCTTGTGCAATTATGGCACAAATGGTTGTAAATGCTTTTCTGGGATCCCAATTGTTCAGAATTAGCAGACATATATGACTTTGGCGGTGCTTTTTAGTAATTAGAAGGACACTAAATGCCGCTGCACACCACACTTGTATTATGCCCAGCAGTGAAGGCATTAATTAGGTAGCTTGTAGGGTTAATTTTAGCTTTAGTGTAGAGATCAGCCTCCCACCTGACACATCCCACCCCCTGATCCCTCTCTGACCCCTGTCTTCCCTCCCCCACCTTATAATTGTCACCGCCATCTTAAGTACTAGCAAAAGTCTGCCAGTGCTAAAATATAAGGCTTTTTTTAATAGAATTTTATTTTTATTTTTTTATGAATAAAATGCTTAGTTGGATCCCCCCCCAAAAAAACTCTCTAACCCTCCCCCTCTACCTATTTGCCGCCATTTTGGGTACTGGCAGCTGTCTGCCAGTACCCAGTTTGGTTAAAATTGTTTTATTTTTTATAATTATACCCCAATTTTCTGTAGTGTAGCTGCCTCCCCCCCTCCCAGATCCCTTTCCCAATAATGAATTCTTTATTTCTTTCATGTAATTAGCAAGAGTCCATGAGCTAGTGACGTATGGGATATACATTCCTACCAGGAGGGGCAAAGTTTCCCAAACCTCAAAATGCCTATAAATACACCCCTCACCACACCCACAAATCAGTTTTACAAACTTTGCCTCCTGTGGAGGTGGTGAAGTAAGTTTGTGCTAGATTCTACGTTGATATGCGCTCCGCAGCAGGTTGGAGCCCGGTTTTCCTCTCAGCGTGCAGTGAATGTCAGAGGGATGTGAAGAGAGTATTGCCTATTTGAATTCAATGATCTCCTTCTACGGGGTCTATTTCATAGGTTCTCTGTTATCGGTCGTAGAGATTCATCTCTTACCTCCCTTTTCAGATCGACGATATACTCTTATATATACCATTACCTCTACTGATTCTCGTTTCAGTACTGGTTTGGCTTTCTACTACATGTAGATGAGTGTCCTGGGGTAAGTAAGTCTTATTTTTGTGACACTCTAAGCTATGGTTGGGCACTTTTATATAAAGTTCTAAATATTTGTGTTTAAACATTTATTTGTCTTGATTCAGGATGTTCAATATTCCTTATTTCAGACAGTCAGTTTCATTATTTGGGATAATGCATTTGAATAATCATTTTTTTCTTACCTTAAAATTTGACTTTTTTCCCTGTGGGCTGTTAGGCTCGCGGGGGCTTAAAAAGCTTCATTTTATTGCGTCATTCTTGGCGCGGACTTTTTTGGCACAAAAAAATTTGTTGTTATTTCCGGCGTCATACTTGTCACCGGAAGTTGCGTCATTTTTGACGTTTTTGCGCCCAAAGTGTCGGCGTTACCGGATGTGGCGTCATTTTTGGCGCTAAAAGCATTTAGGCGCCAAATAATGTGGGCGTCTTTTTTGGCGCTAAAAAATATGGGCGTCATTATTGTCTCCACATTATTTAAGTCTCATTGTTTTTTTGCTTCTGGTTGCTAGAAGCTTGTTCACTGGCATTTTTTCTCATTCCTGAAACTGTCATTTAAGGAATTTGATCAATTTTGCTTTATATGTTGTTTTTTCTATTACATATTGCAAGATGTCTCAGATTGACCCTGAATCAGAAGATACTTCTGGAAAATCGCTGCCTGATGCTGGATCTACCAAAGTTAAGTGTATTTGCTGTAAACTTGTGGTATCTGTTCCTCCAGCTGTTGTTTGTATTGAATGTCATGACAAACTTGTTAATGCAGATAATATTTCCTTTAGTAATACTACATTACCTGTTGCTGTTCCATCAACATCTAATACTCAGAGTGTTCCTGTTAACATAAGAGATTTTGTTTCTAAATCCATTAAGAAGGCTATGTCTGTTATTCCTCCTTCTAGTAAACGTAAAAGGTCTTTTAAAACTTCTCATTTTTCAGATGAATTTTTAAATGAACATCATCATTCTGATTCTGATAATGATTCATCTGGTTCAGAGGATTCTGTTTCAGAGGTTGATGCTGATAAATCTTCATATTTATTCAAAATGGAATTTATTCGTTCTTTACTTAAAGAAGTCTTAATTGCATTAGAAATAGAGGAATCTGGTCCTCTTGATACTAAATCTAAACATTTAAATAAGGTTTTTAAATCTCCTGTAGTTATTCCAGAAGTTTTTCCTGTCCCTGATGCTATTTCTGAAGTAATTTCCAGGGAATGGAATAATTTGGGTAATTCATTTACTCCTTCTAAACGTTTTAAGCAATTATATCCTGTGCCATCTGACAGATTAGAGTTTTGGGACAAAATCCCTAAGGTTGATGGGACTATCTCTACTCTTGCTAAACGTACTACTATTCCTACGGCAGATAGTACTTCCTTTAAGGATCCTTTAGATAGGAAAATTGAATCCTTTCTAAGAAAAGCTTACTTATGTTCAGGCAATCTTCTTAGACCTGCTATATCTTTAGCGGATGTTGCTGCAGCTTCAACTTTTTGGTTGGAAGCTTTAGCGCAACAAGTAACAGATCATAATTCTCATAGCATTGTTAATCTTCTTCAACATGCTAATAATTTTATTTGTGATGCCATCTTTGATATCATTAGGGTTGATGTCAGGTATATGTCTCTAGCTATTTTAGCTAGAAGAGCTTTATGGCTTAAAACTTGGAATGCTGATATGTCTTCTAAGTCAACTTTGCTTTCCCTTTCTTTCCAGGGTAATAAATTATTTGGTTCACAGTTGGATTCTATTATTTCAACTGTTACTGGGGGGAAAGGAACTTTTTTACCACAGGATAAAAAATCTAAAGGTAAATTTAGGTCTACTAATCGTTTTCGTTCCTTTCGTCACAATAAGGAACAAAAGCCTGATCCTTCCCCTACAGGAGCGGTATCAGTTTGGAAACCATCTCCAGTCTGGAATAAATCCAAGCCTTTTAGAAAGCCAAAGCCAGCTCCCAAGTCAACATGAAGGTGCGGCCCTCATTCCAGCCCAGCTGGTAGGGGGCAGATTACGATTTTTCAAAGAAATTTGGATCAATTCGATTCACAATCTTTGGATTCAGAACATTGTTTCACAAGGGTACATAATAGGCTTCAAGATAAGGCCTCCTGCAAGAAGATTTTTTCTTTCCCGTATCCCAGTAAATCCAGTGAAGGCTCAAGCATTTCTGAAATGTGTTTCAGATCTAGAGTTGGCTGGAGTAATTATGCCAGTTCCAGTTCTGGAACAGGGGCTGGGGTTTTACTCAAATCTCTTCATTGTACCAAAGAAGGAGAATTCCTTCAGACCAGTTCTGGATTTGAAAATATTGAATCGTTATGTAAGGATATCAACATTCAAAATGGTAACTATAAGGACTATTCTGCCTTTTGTTCAGCAAGGGCATTATATGTCCACAATAGTTTACAGGATGCATATCTGCATATTCCGATTCATCCAGATCACTATCAGTTTCTGAGATTCTCTTTCCTAGACAAGCATTACCAGTTTGTGGCTCTGCCGTTTGGCCTAGCAACAGCTCCAAGGATTTTTACAAAGGTTCTCGGTGCCCTTCTGTCTGTAATCAGAGAACAGGGTATTGTGGTATTTCCTTATTTGGATGATATCTTGGTACTTGCTCAGTCTTCACATTTAGCAGAATCTCATACGAATCGACTTGTATTGTTTCTTCGAGAACATGGTTGGAGGATCAATTTACCAAAAAGTTCATTGATTCCTCAGACAAGGGTAACCTTTTTAGGTTTCCAGATAGATTCAGTGTCCATGACTCTGTCTCTGACAGACAAGAGACGTCTAAAATTGGTTTCAGCTTGTCGAAACCTTCAGTCGCAATCATTCCCTTCTGTAGCCTTATGCATGGAAATTCTAGGTCTTATGACTGCTGCATCGGACGCGATCCCCTTTGCTCGTTTTCACATGCGACCTCTTCAGCTCTGTATGCTGAACCAGTGGTGCAGGGATTATACAAAGATATCTCAGTTAATATCTTTAAAACCGATTGTACAACACTCTCTGACGTGGTGGACAGACCACCATCGTTTAGTTCAGGGGGCTTCTTTTGTTCTTCCGACCTGGACTGTGATTTCAACAGATGCAAGTCTGACAGGTTGGGGAGCTGTTTGGGGGTCTCTGACAGCACAAGGGGTTTGGGAATCTCAGGAGGTGAGATTACCAATCAACATTTTGGAACTCCGTGCAATTTTCAGAGCTCTTCAGTCATGGCCTCTTCTAAAGAGAGAGTCGTTCATTTGTTTTCAGACGGACAATGTCACAACCGTGGCATATGTCAATCATCAAGGAGGGACTCACAGTCCTCTGGCTATGAAAGAAGTATCTCGAATGCTGGTATGGGCGGAATCCAGCTCCTGTCTAATTTCTGCGGTTCATATCCCAGGTATAGACAATTGGGAAGCGGATTATCTCAGTCGCCAAACGTTACATCCGGGCGAATGGTCTCTTCACCCAGAGGTATTTCTTCAGATTGTTCAAATGTGGGGACTTCCAGAAATAGATCTGATGGCTTCTCATCTAAACAAGAAGCTTCCCAGGTATCTGTCCAGATCCAGGGATCCTCAGGCGGAGGCAGTGGATGCATTGTCACTTCCTTGGACGTATCATCCTGCCTATATCTTTCCGCCTCTAGTTCTTCTTCCAAGAGTGATTTCCAAGATTCTAAAGGAGTGCTTGTTTGTTCTGCTGGTGGCTCCAGCATGGCCTCACAGGTTTTGGTATGCAGATCTTGTCCGGATGGCCACTTGCCAACCGTGGACTCTTCCGTTAAGACCAGACCTTCTATCGCAAGGTCCTTTTTTCCATCAGGATCTCAAATCCTTAAATTTGAAGGTATGGAGATTGAACGCTTAATTCTCAGTCATAGAGGTTTCTCTGACTCTGTGATTAATACTATGTTACAGGCTCGTAAATCTGTATCTAGGAAGATATATTATCGAGTCTGGAAGATTTACATTTCTTGGAGTTTTTCTCATCATTTTTCTTGGCATTCTTTTAGAATTCCTAGAATTTTACAGTTTCTTCAGGATGGTTTGGATAAAGGTTTGTCTGCAAGTTCCTTGAAAGGACAAATCTCTGCTCTTTCTGTTCTTTTTCACAGAAAGATTGCTAGTCTTCCTGATATTCATTGTTTTGTACAAGCTTTGATTCGTATAAAACCTGTTATTAAGTCAATTTCTCCTCCTTGGAGTTTGAATTTGGTTCTGGGGGCTCTTCAAGCTCCTCCGTTTGAACCTATGCATTCGCTGGACATTAAATTACTTTCTTGGAAAGTTTTGTTTCTTTTGGCCATCTCTTCTGCTAGAAGAGTTTCTGAATTATCTGCTCTTTCTTGTGAGTCTCCTTTTCTGATTTTTCATCAGGATAAGGCGGTGTTGCGAACTTCTTTTAAATTTTTACCTAAGGTTGTGAATTCTAACAACATTAGTAGAGAAATTGTGGTTCCTTCATTGTGTCCTAATCCTAAGAATTCTAAGGAAAGATTGTTGCATTCTTTGGATGTAGTTAGAGCTTTGAAATATTATGTTGAAGCTACTAAAAATTTCCGAAAGACTTCTAGTCTATTTGTTATCTTTTCCGGTTCTAGGAAAGGTCAGAAGGCCTCTGCCATTTCTTTGGCGTCTTGGTTAAAGTCTTTGATTCATCTTGCTTATGTCGAGTCGGGTAAAACTCCGCCTCAAAGGATTACAGCTCATTCTACTAGGTCAGTTTCTACTTCCTGGGCGTTTAGGAATGAAGCTTCGGTTGATCAGATTTGCAAAGCAGCAACTTGGTCTTCTTTGCATACTTTTACTAAATTCTACCATTTTGATGTGTTTTCTTCTTCTGAAGCAGTTTTTGGTAGAAAAGTACTTCAGGCAGCTGTTTCAGTTTGATTCTTCTGCTTATAATTTCAGTTTTTTTCATTATAAGATTTAAACTTTTGTTTTGGGTGTGGATTTTTTTCAGCGGAATTGGCTGTCTTTATTTTATCCCTCCCTCTCTAGTGACTCTTGCGTGGAAGATCCACATCTTGGGTAGTCATTATCCCATACGTCACTAGCTCATGGACTCTTGCTAATTACATGAAAGAAAACATAATTTATGTAAGAACTTACCTGATAAATTCATTTCTTTCATATTAGCAAGAGTCCATGAGGCCCACCCTTTTTTGTGGTGGTTATGATTTTTTTGTATAAAGCACAATTATTCCAATTCCTTATTTTTTATGCTTTCGCACTTTTTTCTTATCACCCCACTTCTTGGCTATACGTTAAACTGATTTGTGGGTGTGGTGAGGGGTGTATTTATAGGCATTTTGAGGTTTGGGAAACTTTGCCCCTCCTGGTAGCAATGTATATCCCATACGTCACTAGCTCATGGACTCTTGCTAATATGAAAGAAATGAATTTATCAGGTAAGTTCTTACATAAATTATGTTTTTTCCCCCTCCCTCTCTGTATTCCCATTGCCGCAACCGGATCCCAGCTGAGAGGAAGTGAACCAGCGATGGACGACCCACCAGTCTCCCTTGTATCCCTCTTACGCCACCAACGATCGGCACCGTTGCTGGCCGATGCAGAGAGGGCCACAGAGTGACCCTCTCTGCATCGGTGTGCTTAAAAAAGGGTATTGCAGTGATGTCATCACTACAATACCCTGAAAGCGTCTGGAAGCAATCACGCTTCCAGAGCTTGAAACCCCAGAGGATGTGCCAGGCATGATCTTGGTCACTAGCTGACGTGCCTGGTTAAATGCAATTATAATGTCAAATGTTCATTTTAAAGGGACTAATACAAACCATATTTTTCAAATAAATAATCAGATGGTACATAGATTATCGCTACATACAATCCCCTGAGAACTCTATTGCTACCAGATAAAAATTAAAAAATAAAAATAATAACAAACGCATACATTTTCATAATGATGACTTTTAATATTACATAATTAACATAATTAATTTATGTAATTTTTAATGTACATTTTTTTGATCATTTTGATTCAAAAAATAAATCATGACACAAAGTATTATGTGTCACATTACTAAAAAAAATATGTATATAAATATAATATTATTATGTCTGCTCAAGCAGAGTATACATTTGCACTATTTTGGTATATTAGAAAAATAAAATGAGCAACAAATATCAAATAATAACTTCAACATTTTGGAAGACTTATCTTAACCATGGAATTAGTTAAAAATTCTCAGTGTATTGTGCGTTGGTCCCAGGGAGAGCCTATGTCTGTTCATATGATGTCATTTAAAATGTAATTATCACCTCTATATCATGGCAATCACAATAATTGAAATGCATTTATATTATAATTAAATATATTTTATTATATACTTGACAAAAAGGAGTGCATTAGTCATGCTAGGTAGACTTTTACAAAAGGTAATTAAAAACAGGACTATAAGCATGAATGCAAGGTATTTGGCCATATCAACAGGAATGAGGATTTGATTCTGGATCATTATTCATAACACTATTTATATGTAAGTTGACTAATGTGAATTAGCATATACTGTATGAATTTCTCAAACATACACATACATATTAATTGACATCATGTGAAATAAAAAATCCAAATTTAAGCTTTATTTGTAAAGCAAATAAACAGTTTTTAAATATATATATATATATAAAAAAAAAAAGATTTTCTGATATTAATCAGCAAAAAAAAAAAAATTGGGCATAGGTGTGAGATGGAAGTCACACTTAACACATGTGTTTTAGAACAAAGTCAAATATTTAAAAATAAAATACATTGATAAAAAAGGGGAAATAAAATGGAAAAAAAATTTAAGCCTGCGGTGGGACTTTGGTAAAAGAGGTGCTGGGGGGGGGGAGTGTGGCGTCTCATGCAACAACTAACAGCTGCTTGGGAGTGCACGACCCTTGACTCAGGGTTCTGCAAAGAGATGATAGAGGAAGTGAGTGAGGAGGCAGTTTGCAGCCTGTCCACATGCCTTTCCACTGTCTAGGTCAGGAAGACAAGTGTGGCATTCAGTGTGTCCCTTTTGCTCTGTTGCTTTCTTATTGCCTGCTGCTTCTGAAGCCTGAACAGGCGCATCTCCCTGTGGATGAGCCACAATAGTCTCTCCTTCTGAGACTGGGAGTGAATATTAGGTTCCATGGTGGGGGGAGGGGACTTGTGGCTCACTTGATGTTTCAGGCACTTATTGGTGGCTGGGATCAGGGGTGTCCCTCTGTCTTGGGGACTGTGAGGGTGTCTCACTCTCCAATGTTGGCCAGACATTGGTGGTGGGGGGGATGATGGTGGTTGTGGGGTCAGTTGGTGTGCCATAGGAGGGAGCTGTATATGCTCCTAAGGTGACATAAAATACAAATGCTGCAGTGCTTGTGGCCCATGTTGATACTGCAAAGAAGAATGCAGATGCTGATGATACTGCTGCTGCAAATGATGCTGTTGTCTGGGATGCATCTGCTGCTGATGGTGCTGCTCCTGGGAAGGATGCAGATGTGGGGGATGCATCTGCTGCGGATGGTGCTGCGCCATATATATGTGTGTTGAATATAAATAGATTGTGTCTCAAAGGGATATTTTTTAATTACATTTTGTGGATAAATATAATATAGTTGGAAATATTTTAAAGCAATATCCTTGCTTGTTTGAGCAGCTAGGCACTAAAGAGCTTGCTGAATGTATCCACTAAAACTATGTAAAGATACATTTCAGACTTAGCACCATATAAAACATTAATTCTCCATAGTCTACCTATATATGTTTTCCCAATGATGTTAGAAAATTATCGGTTACTAACCATATATCAAGTTTGATTATTTTATTTTCTGTATTAAACACGTGCATGATTACATTGACATTTCTAGCTCAAAGCTTATGGATATTTATGATCTGATCAATAGATTTATATAAATAAAAACATTTTATATATGATATTGAATATTTACCTTCACGGACCTCTTCTGGCAGCTATGATATGTCCATTGTCCCCTTACAGCCTAGGACGGCTGCTCCAGATATTACATTGGCTTGTAACGAACTTGCCTACTTGGACCACCACCTGTCCCACAGGCATATTTGGCCTGTTGGGCCATTTTAGACTTTTTTTCCCTCTAGCAGTTGTGGTAGCAATGTTTGATGCTGGCAATTGACCTATTGCAGCCTAAGACTGCCACTCTTATCTCCTCCCACAGCAGGTTGCGTATACTAGACCTAAGGTTTGGATTTTGAAGTTGGGGTGCCCTCTCCAAATAGTTCTTAATGAGCGCCTCCTTCTCCTCTGAGTACCTCTCCTCCCTTAGCCTGCCCTTCACACCTAAAGGGCCAGAAGACACAGGCTTTCCCTCTTTTGACTGGGGACCACCCTCTCTCCCTCTTATGTCCCTGCAGCCTGTGACAGGCCACCTGCCGCCTCCCCCCCAATAGTCACAGGCTGCCTCACTCTCCCTGCTCTGGATGTTTCTGGCTGACTCCACCTTTCTCCTCCCACCTCCACCACCCTCTCTCCTTCCCTCCTCTGAAAGTGTTTGAGGGAGGACGAATCCTCCTCCCAAACCTTCGCCCCTAGTCCTACTCATCCTACACCCTCTCTCAAGTGGAGAGCTATTTAACACTCAAACATTAACTGTGCTAGAAGTAAGCTTTTTGGGCGCTTCGGGTTGCGCTTGTATTATGAGTTAAAAGTAAACTGTTTTCGCTTGTGCGCTAACCCAACGAGCGCAAAAAGTTGAAATTAGAATATTGCGCGAGATAACCTATTCCCTATTTCACATTCCAATGTTCTTCACATAGAACAATATGTTTATATATATATATATATATATATATATATATATATTTGTTTTGCAATCTGTGCCCCTGTTCAGAAAATTTCACATCACTTTCTGTCCTTGTGACAATTGGATTTTGAGTATTTTGGGTTATCCTGGAAAGAAGGATAGGTGATAAAGCTCTATTTCTTTCATGTAATTGGCAAGAGTCCATGAGCTAGTGACGTATGGGATATACAATCCTACCAGGAGGGACAAAGTTTTCCAAACCTCAAAATGCCTATAAATACACCCCTCACCACACCCACAATTCCGTTTTACAAACTTTGCCTCCTATGGAGGTGGTGAAGTAAGTTTGTGCTAAGATTTCTACGTTGATATGCGCTTCTCAGCATTGTTGAAACCCGATTCCTCTCAGAGTACAGCAAATGTCAGAGGGACGTGAAGGGAGTATCACTTATTGAATACGATGATTTCCCTAATGGGGTCTATTTCATAGGTTCTCTGTTATCGGTCGTAGAGATTCATCTCCTACCTCCCTTTTCAGATCGACGATATACTCTCAATTTACCATTACCTCTACTGATAC
This sequence comes from Bombina bombina, assembly GCF_027579735.1. Lineage (NCBI taxonomy): Eukaryota > Metazoa > Chordata > Amphibia > Anura > Bombinatoridae > Bombina > Bombina bombina. Next base: position 458,564,103 of record NC_069504.1, on the reverse strand, counting down.
CTGTTTCAGTACTGGTTTGGCTATCTGCTATATGTGGATGGGTGTCTTTTGGTAAGTATGTTTTTTATTACTTAAGACACCTCAGCTATGGTTTGGCACTTTATGCATTTATATAAAGTTCTAAATATATGTATTGTACTTATATTTGCCATGAGTCAGGTTCATGTATTTCCTTCTGCAGACTGTCAGTTTCATATTTGGGGAATATAAACATTTTTTTAAGAAATTTTTTTCTTACCAGGGGTTTAGTCTTTTTTTCAATTGACTACTTCTTGCAAATTGCGGGCTGTATTAGGCCCGCGGGTGCGTCAAATGCTAAACTTTATTGCGTCATTCTTGGCGGGAGAATTTTTTGGCGTGAAAAATACATCTATGACGCAACTTCGTCATTTCCGGCGTCATAGTTGACGCCGAAGCCTTACACACGGTTGCCTCATTAGTGTCGCGAGTGTGTCATTTCCGGTTATTATTGGCGCCAAAAATGTTTTCAGTTACGTTGTGCGTCATACTTGGCGCCAAACTTTTTCATTATTTCAATACCCCATTGATGTTTGCCTCTTGCCTTTTTCTCTATCAGAGGGCTATGCTATTTGCATTTTTTCCCATTCCTGAAACTGTCATATAAGGAAATTGATAATTTTGCTTTATATGTTGTTTTTTCTTTTACATTTTGCAAGATGTCTCAATCTGATCCTGCCTCAGAAGTTTCTGCTGGAACATTGCTGCCTGACATCGGTTCTACCAAAGCTAAGTGCATTTGTTGTAAGATTGTGGAAATTATTTTGCCGAATGTCATTTGTAATAGTTGTCATGATAAACTTTTACATGCAGATAGTGTGTCCATCAGTAATAGTACATTGCCAGTTGCAGTTCCTTCAACTTCTAATGTACATGATATACCTGAAAATTTTATAGAATTTGTTTCTGATTCAATCCAGAAGGCTTTGTCTGCATTTCCACCTTCTAATAAACGTAAAAGGTCTTTTAAAACCTCTCATTCAGTTGATGAAATTTCAAATGACCAACAACATAATAATTTATCCTCTTCTGATGAGGATCTATCTGATACAGAAGATCCTTCCTCAGACATTGACACTGACAAATCTACTTTTTTATTTAAAATAGAGTATATGCGTTCTTTATTAAAAGAAGTGTTAATTACTTTGGATATTGAGGTAACCAGTCCTCTTGACGTTCAGTCTAATAAAACGTTTAAATGCTGTTTTTAAACCTCCTGTGGTTTCTCCGGGGGTTTTTCCTATTCCTGAGGCTATTTCTGATATGATTTCTAAGGAATGGAATAAGCCAGGTACTTCTTTTATTCCTTCTTCAAGGTTTAAAATATTGTATCCTTTACCAGCAAATTCTATAGAGTTTTGGGAAAAAATCCCCAAAGTTGATGGGGCTATTTCTACTCTTGCTAAACGTACCACTATTCCTATTGAAGATAGTACTTCCTTTAAGGATCCTTTAGATAGGAAGCTTGAATCTTATCTAAGGAAGGCCTATTTATATTCAGGTCATCTTCTCAGACCTGCAATTTCTTTGGCTGATGTTGCAGCTGCATCAACTTTCTGGTTAGAGAATTTAGCGCAACAAGAATTGGATTCTGACATATCTAGCATTATTCGCTTACTGCAATATGCTAATCATTTTATTTGTGATGCCATTTTTTGATATTATCAAAATTGATGTTAGATCAATGTCTTTAGCTATATTAGCTAGAAGAGCTTTGTGGCTTAAATCTTGGAATGCTGATATGACATCTAAATCTAGATTACTATCTCTTTCTTTCCAAGGTAATAATTTATTTGGTTCTATTATTTCAACTGTCACTGGGGGAAAGGGAGTTTTTCTGCCTCAGGATAAAAAACCTAAGGGTAAATCTAAGGCTTCTAACCGTTTTCGTTTCTTTCGTCAGAATAAGGAACAAAAACGTAATCCTTCCCCCAAGGAATCTGTTTCCAATTGGAAGCCTTCCTCAAATTGGAATAAATCCAAGCCATTTAAGAAATCAAAGTCAGCCCTTAAGTCCGCATGAAGGTGCAGCCCTCATTCCAGCTCAGCTGGTAGGGGGCAGATTAAGGTTTTTCAAGGATATTTGGATAAATTCTGTCCAAAATCAATGGATTCAGAGCATTGTCTCTCAAGGGTATCAAATAGGATTCAGTAAAAGCTCAGGCTTTCCAGAAGTGTGTTTCAGACCTGGAGTCTTCAGGGGTAATCATGCCAGTTCCTTTTCAGGAAAAAGGTTTGGGGTTTTATTCAAATCTATTCATTGTCCCAAAGAAGGAAAATTTATTCAGACCAGTTCTAGATCTGAAAATTTTGAATCGTTATGTAAGATTACCAACTTTCAAGATGGTGACTATAAGGACTATTCTGCCTTTTGTTCAGCGAGGACATTATATGTCCACAATAGACTTGCAGGATGCATACCTTCATATTCCGATTCATCCAGATTATTATCAGTTTCTGAGATTCTCTTTTCTAGACAAGCATTACCAATTTGTTGCTCTTCCATTTGGCCTAGCAACAGCTCCAAGAATATTTTCAAAGGTTCTAGGTGCCCTACTCTCTGTAATCAGAGAACAGGGTATTGCGGTGTTTCCTTATTTGGACGATATCTTGGTACTAGCTCAGTCTTTACGTTCTGCAGAATCTCACACGAATCAACTAGTGTTGTTTCTTCGGAAACATGGTTGAAGGATCAATTTACCAAAAAGTTTCTTGATTCCTCAGACAAGGGTCACCTTTTTAGGCTTCCAGATGGATTCAGTATCCATGACTCTGTCTCTAACAGACAAGAGACGTTTAAAATTGGTTGCAGCCTGCTGGCACCTTCAGTCTCAGTCATTCCCTTCAGTGGCTATGTGCATGGAAGTTTTAGGTCTCATGACAGCAGCATCGGACACGATCCCCTTTGCTCGTTTTCACATGAGACCTCTACTGTCTCAAGGTCTGTTTTTCCATCAGGATCTCAAATCATTAAATTTAAAGGTATGGAAATTGAACGCTTAGTACTAAGTCATAGAGGTTTCTCTGACTCAGTGATTAATACTATGTTACAAGCTCATAAATCTGTCTCTAGAAAGATTTATTATAGAGTTTGGAAGACTTACATTTCATGGTGTTCTTCTCATAAATTCTCTTGGCATTCTTTTAGAATTCCTAGAATTTTACAGTTTCTTCAGGATGGTTTGGATAAGGGTTTGTCTGCAAGTTCCTTGAAGGGACAAATCTCTGCTCTTTCTGTTTTATTTCACAGAAAGATTGCTATATTTCCTGATATTCACTGTTTTGTACAGGCTTTAGTTCGTATAAAGCCTGTCATTAAATCAATTTCTCCTCCTTGGAGTCTTAATTTGGTTCTGAAGGCTTTACAGGCTCCTCCATTTGAGCCTATGCATTCTTCGGACATTAAACTACTTTCTTGGAAAGTGTTGTTCCTTTTGGCTATCTCTTCTGCTAGAAGAGTTTCTGAGCTATCTGCTCTTTCTTGTGAGTCTCCTTTTCTGATTTTTCATCAGGATAAGGTTTTGCGGACTATAAACTACACAACTCAATTGAAAAACAAACTGAAATCTTTTAGGTAAAGGGAAATAAAAATAAAAAACTAAAATATTATGGTTGCATAAGTGTGAACACCCTTAAACTAATACTTTATTGAAGCACCTTTTGATTTTATTACAGCACTCAGTCTTTTTGGGTATGAGTTTTTCAGCATGGCACATCTTGACTTGGCAAGATTTGCCCACTCTTCTTTGCAAAAACACTCTAAATCTGTCAGAATGCGAGGGCATCTCCTGTGCACAGCCCTCTTCAGATCACCCCACAGATTTTGAATTGGATTCAGGTCTGGGCTCTGGCTTGGCCATGCCAAAACTTTAATCTTCTTCTGGTGAAGCCATTCCTTTGTTGATTTGGATGTATGCTTTGGGTCATTGTCATGCTGAAAGATAAAGTTCCTCTTCATGTTCAGCTTTCTAGCAGAAGCCTGAAGGTTTTGTGCCAATATTGACTGGTATTTGGAACTGTTCATTATTCCCTCTACCTTGACTAAGGTCCCAGTTCCAGCTGAAGAAAAACAGCCCCAAAGCATGATGCTGACACCACCATGCTTCACTGTGGGTATGGTGTTCTTTTGGTGATATGCAGTGTTGTTTTTGCGCCAAACATATCTTTTGGAATTATGGCCAAAAAGTTCAACTTTGGTTTCATCAGACCAGAATACCTTTTGCAACATGCTTTTGGGAAACTTCAGATGTGTTTTTGCAAAATTTAGCCGGGCTTGGATGTTTTTTTTTTGTAAGAAAAGGCTTCCGTCTTGCCACTCTACCCCATAGCCCAGACATATGAAGAATATGGGCGATTGTTGTCACATGTACCACACAGCCAGTATTTGCCAGATATTCCTGCAGCTCCTTTAATGTTGCTGTAGGCCTCTTGGCAGCCTCCCAGACCAGTTTTCTTCTCGTCTTTTCATCATTTTGGAGGGACATCCAGTTCTTGGTAATGTCACTGTTGCACCATATTTTCTTCACTTGATGATGACTGTCTTCACTGTGTTCCATGGTATATCTAATGCCTTGGAAATTATTTTGTACCCTTCTCCTGACTGATACCTTTTAACAATGAGATCCCTCTGATGCTTTAGAAGCTCTCTGCGGACCATGGAATTTGCTGTAGAATGTGACTAACAAAATGTCAGGAAAGACCTACTAGAAAAGCTGAACTTTATTTGGGGTTAATCAGATGCACTTTAAATGATGACAGGTGTGTACTGACTCCTATTTAACATGATTTTGAATGTGATTGCTTAATTCTGAACACAGCTACATCACCAGTTATAAAAGGGTGTTCACACTTATGCAACCATATTATTTTAGTTTTTTATTTTTATTTCCCTTTATCTAAAAGATTTCAGTTTGTTTTTCAATTGAGTTGTGTAGTTTATAGGTCACATTAAAGGTGGAAAAAGTTCTGAAATGATTTATCTTTATCTCATTTTTTTACATCACAGAAACCTGACATTTTAACAGGGGTGTGTAGAATTTATATTTCCACTGTATACACATATAAATACATAAATACATATACACACACATATATGTATATATACAGTATATACAGTCATATGCAAAAGTTTAGGCACCCCTGACAATTTCCATGATTTTCATTTATAAATAATTGAGTGTTTGGATCAGCAATTTCATTTTGATCTATCAAATAACTGAAGGACACATTAATATTTCAGTAGTGAAATGAGGATTATTGGATTAACAGAAAATATGCAATATGCATCAAAACGAAATTAGACAGGTTCATAAATTTGGGCACCCTTGTCATTTTGTTGATTTGAATAACTGTAACTACCTAGCACTGATTAATTGGAACACACAATTGGTTTGGTGAGCCCATTAAGCCTTGAACTTCAAAGACAGGTGCATCCAATCATAAGAAAATGTATTTAAGGTGGCCAATGGCAAGTTGTTTTTCTCTTTGACTCTCCTCTGAAGAGTGGTAACATGGGGGCCTCAAAACTACTCTCAAATGACCTGAAAACAAAGATTGTTCAACATTATGGTTTAGGGGAAGGCTACAAAAAGCTTGTGCAGAGATTTAAGCTGTCAGTGTCCAATATGTGGAACATAGTGAGGAAATGGAAGACCACAGGCACAGTTCTTGTTAAGGCCAGAAGTGGCAGGCCAAGTAAAATATTGGAGAGGCAAAGGATGGTGAGAACGGTCAAAAACAGCCCACAGACCACCCCCAAAGACCTACAACATCATCTTGCTGCAGATGGTGTCACTGTGCATCGTTCAACAATTCAGCACATTTTGCACAAGGAGAAGCTGTATGGGAGAGTGATGCGGAAGAAGACTTTTCTGCACACACACCACAAACAGTCGCTTGAGGTATGCAAACACACATTTAGACAAGCCAGCTTCATTTTGGAAGAAGGTGCTGTGGACTGATAAAACAAAGATTGAGTTATTTGGTCATAACAAGGGGCGTTATGCATGGCGGCAAAAGAACACAGCGTTCCAAGACAAACACTTGCTACCCACAGTAAAATTTGGTGGATGTGTAATCATGCTGTGGGGCTGTGTGGCCAGTGTCAGTACTGGGAACTTGTTAAAGTTGAGGGTCGCATGGATTCCAATCAATATTAGCAGATACTTGAGAATAATGTTGAGAAATCAGTCACAAAGTTGAAGCTACGCCGGGGCTGGATATTTCAACAAGACAACGACCCAAAACACTGCTCAAAATCTAATCTTGCATTTATGCAGAGGAACAAGTACAATGTTCTGGAATGGCCATCCCAGTCCCCAAACCTGAATATCATTAAAAATTTGTGGGGTGATTTGAAGCCGACTGTCCATGCTCGGCAACCATCAAACCTAACTGAACTGGAGATGTTTTGTAAGGAGGAATGGTCCAAAATACCTTCATCCAGAATTCAGACACTCATTACAGGCTATAGGAAGCGTCTAGAGGCTGTTATTGCTGCTAAAGGAGGCTCTACTAAATATTGATGCAATATTTCTGTTCGGGTGCCCAAATTTATGCACCTGTCTAATTTTGTTTTGATACATATTGCACATGTTCTGTTAATCCTATAAACCTCATTTCACTACTGAAATATTACTGTGTCCTTCAGTTATTTGATAGATCAAAATGAAATTGCTGATCCAAACACCCAATTATTTATAAATGAAAATCATGTAAATTGTCTGGGGTGCCTAAACTTTTGCACATATATATATATATATATATATATATATATATATATATATATATATATATATATATATATATATACACACACCATTACAAAATTTGGTTTAGCACACCTTACAAAAAGTTTATATACACATCTTTGGGAGTGCTGCCAATATGACCTAGTCAATACACAAACAAAAAGTCTATATATGACTAGGTCATATTGGCAGCACTCCCAAAGATGTGTATATAAACTTTTTGTAAGGTGTGCTAAATAAATTTTGTATTTGGATTAAAACATAATCAGGGAGACTGACCATCTCCCATTGGTTAAAGCACCCCACCAAAGCTCAGGTGTGCTCATGACAGTGTACTAGAGTTGTGAATATTTAGCCATGGAGTCTCATTCTATTATGAAGAGTAAAAGCAGGAATGATTCAGCTCTGAGGCAAAGGACTGTAGTGTTAGGACCAGTCTATATTGGGGCACCTTGTAAGTGGTGACTGGCTAAACAGAATATGGCCATATTGTGTGACTAAGAAACCCAATTTTATTTAAAAAGAATCGTTGTCTCCTGATATTGTTTGCAGGCAATTTTTTGCAGCAGTTCAAAAAAATGTTGTGCTTTTGAAAATGGATGTGCGCTAATATCTTTTTGTTTGTGTATTGACTAGGTCAGATTGGCAGCACTCCCAAAGATGTGTATATAAACTTTTTGTAAGGTGTGCTAAACCATATTTTGTAATTGTATTAAAACATAATCAGGGAGACTGACCAGCTCCCATTGGTTAAATCACCCCACCAAAGCTCAGGTGTGCTCATGACAGTGTAATAGAGTTGTAAATATTATGCTAGGGAGTCTCATTCTATTATGAAGAGTAAAAGCAGGAATGATTCAGCCCTCTGAGGCAAAGGACTGTTAGGAGCTCCAGTCTATATTAGGGCACCTTGTAAGTTGGTGACTAGCTAAGCAGAATATTGCCATATTCTGTGACTAAGATCCAAATTTTATTTAAAAAGAATAGTTGTCTCCTGATGTTTTTGCAGGCATTTTTTGCAGCAGTTCAAAAAAATATGTTGTGCTTTTGAAAATGGATGTGCGCTAATACCTTTTTGTTTGTACAGGGAGTGCAGAATTATTAGGCAAATGAGTATTTTGACCACATCATCCTCTTTATGCATGTTGTCTTACTCCAAGCTGTATAGGCTCGAAAGCCTACTACCAATTAAGCATATTAGGTGATGTGCATCTCTGTAATGAGAAGGGGTGTGGTCTAATGACATCAACACCCTATATCAGGTGTGCATAATTATTAGGCAACTTCCTTTCCTTTGGCAAAATGGGTCAAAAGAAGGACTTGACAGGCTCAGAAAAGTCAAAAATAGTGAGATATCTTGCAGAGGGATGCAGCACTCTTAAAATTGCAAAACTTCTGAAGCGTGATCATCGAACAATCAAGCGTTTCATTCAAAATAGTCAACAGGGTCGCAAGAAGCGTGTGGAAAAACCAAGGCGCAAAATAACTGCCCATGAACTGAGAAAAGTCAAGCGTGCAGCTGCCAAGATGCCACTTGCCACCAGTTTGGCCATATTTCAGAGCTGCAACATCACTGGAGTGCCCAAAAGCACAAGGTGTGCAATACTCAGAGACATGGCCAAGGTAAGAAAGGCTGAAAGACGACCACCACTGAACAAGACACACAAGCTGAAACGTCAAGACTGGGCCAAGAAATATCTCAAGACTGATTTTTCTAAGGTTTTATGGACTGATGAAATGAGAGTGAGTCTTGATGGGCCAGATGGATGGGCCCGTGGCTGGATTGGTAAAGGGCAGAGAGCTCCAGTCCGACTCAGACGCCAGCAAGATGGAGGTGGAGTACTGGTTTGGGCTGGTATCATCAAAGATGAGCTTGTGGGGCCTTTTCGGGTTGAGGATGGAGTCAAGCTCAACTCCCAGTCCTACTGCCAGTTTCTGGAAGACACCTTCTTCAAGCAGTGATACAGGAAGAAGTCTGCATCCTTCAAGAAAAACATGATTTTCATGCAGGACAATGCTCCATCACACGCGTCCAAGTACTCCACAGCGTGGCTGGCAAGAAAGGGTATAAAAGAAGAAAATCTAATGACATGGCCTCCTTGTTCACCTGATCTGAACCCCATTGAGAACCTGTGGTCCATCATCAAATGTGAGATTTACAAGGAGGGAAAACAGTACACCTCTCTGAACAGTGTCTGGGAGGCTGTGGTTGCTGCTGCACGCAATGTTGATGGTGAACAGATCAAAACACTGACAGAATCCATGGATGGCAGGCCATTGCGCTCATTCGATCGAGTTTACTTTAAACTTGTAATACGAGCGGAAAACCTGATGCGTGCAAACACCCTCGATAAACCCCTTAATGCGTGAGCCTTACTGTTAACGCGCCACTCGTAATCTTATAGAATCAGACAATGTAAAAAAAAGTTTCTTTTTGTTGTTGTACACTATTAACTATTTTTTCTTTTACATCACTAGGCCTTGCCTTGAACCACAGTTTTTTTTTTTTTTTTTTAAAGCTTTGAAAAGTTGGCTGACTATGGCCTAGATTTAGAGTTCGGCGGTAGCCGTGAAAACCAGCGTTAGAGGCTCCTAACGCTGGTTTTAGGCTACCGCCGGTATTTGGAGTCAGTGATTAAAGGGTCTAACGCTCACTTTTCAGCCGCGACTTTTCCATACCGCAGATCCCCTTACGTCAATTGCGTATCCTATCTTTTCAATGGGATCTTTCTAACGCTGGTACGGAACAGCCAATAGAATGCAAGCTCAATCTGATTGGCTGATTGGATCAGCCAATCGGATTGAACTTGATTCTGATTGGCTGATGCCATCAGCCAATCAGAATATTCCTACCTTAATTCCGATTGGCTGATAGAATCCTATCAGCCAATCGGAATTCAAGGGACGCCATCTTTGATGACGTCCCTTAAAGGAACCGTCATTCGTCGTTCAGTCGTCGGGCCGGATGGATGTTCCGCGCTGGAGGTCTTCAGGATCCTGCCGCTTCGCTCCGGATGGAAGACCATAGAAGATGCCGCCTGGATGAAGACTTCAATCGGATGGAAGATCCTCTTCTGCCCCGCTTGGATGAAGACTTTGACCGGATCATGGACCTCTTCAGCCCCCCGCTTGGGCTTGGATCAGGACATCGGAGGAGCTCTTCAGGACGGATCGGTGAACCTGGATGGTGAAGACAAGGTAGGAAGATCTTCAGGGGCTTAGTGTTAGGTTTATTTAAGGGGGGTTTGGGTTAGATTAGGGGTATGTGGGTGGTGGGTTGTAATGTTGGGGGGGGGGGTATTGTATGTTTTCTTTTACAGGCAAAAGAGCTGATTTTCTTGGGGCATGCCCCGCAAAGGGCCCTGTTCAGGGCTGGTAAGGTAAAAGAGCTTTTACATTTATTAATTTAGAATAGGGTAGGGAATTTTTTATTTTGGGGGTCTTTGTTATTTTATTAGGGGGCTTAGAGTAGGTGTAATTAGTTTAAAATTGTTGTAATATTTTTCTTATGTTTGTAAATATTTTTTTATTTTTTGTAACTTAGTTCTTTTTTATTTTTTGTACTTTAGTTAGTTTATGTAATTGTAGTTATTTGTAGAAATTGTATTTAATTTATTTATTGATAGTGTAGTGTTAGGTTAATTGTAGGTAATTGTAGGTAGTTTATTTAATTAATTTATTGATAGGGTAGTGTTAGGTTTAATTATAACTTAGGTTAGGATTTATTTTACAGGTAATTTTGTTATTATTTTAACTAGGTAACTATTAAATAGTTCTTAACTATTTAATAGCTATTGTACCTGGTTAAAATAAATACAAAGTTACCTGTAAAATAAATATTAATCCTAAAATAGCTATAATATAATTATAATTTATATTGTAGCTATATTAGGATTTATTTTACAGGTAAGTATTTAGCTTTAAATAGGAATAATTTATTTAATAAGAGTTAATTAATTTCGTTAGATTTAAATTATATTTAACTTAGGGGGGTGTTAGTGTTAGGGTTAGACTTAGCTTTAGGGGTTAATACATTTATTAGAATAGCGGTGAGGTCCGCTCGGCAGATTAGGGGTTAATAATTGAAGTTAGGTGTCGGCGATGTTAGGGAGGGCAGATTAGGGGTTAATACTATTTATGATAGGGTTAGTGAGGCGGATTAGGGGTTAATTACTTTATTATAGTAGCGCTCAGGTCCGCTCGGCAGATTAGGGGTTAATAAGTGTAGGTAGGTGTCGGCGACGTTGTGGGGGGCAGGTTAGGGGTTAATAAATATAATATAGGGGTCGGTGGTGTTAGGGGCAGCAGATTAGGGGTACATAGGGATAACGTAGGTTGCGGCGGTGTACGGAGCGGCAGATTAGGGGTTAATAATAATATGCAGGGGTCAGCGATAGCGGGGGCGGCAGATTAGTGGTTAATAAGTGTAAGGTTAGGGGTGTTTAGACTCTGGGTTCATGTTAGAGTGTTAGGTGCAGACGTAGGAAGTGTTTCCCCATAGTAAACAATGGGGCTGCGTTAGGAGCTGAACGCTGCTTTTTTGCAGGTGTTAGGTTTTTTTTCAGCTCAAACAGACCCATTGTTTCCTATGGGGGAATCGTGCACGAGCACGTTTTTGAGGCTGGCCGCGTCCGTAAGCAACTCTGGTATCGAGAGTTGCATTTGCGGTAAAAATGCTCTACGCTCCTTTTTTGAAGCCTAATGCAGCATTTGTTTGAACTCTCGATACCAGAGTTAAATTTATGGTGCGGCCAGAAAAAAGCCCGCGGAGCGTTAACAGCCCATCTACCGCCAAACTCCAAATCTAGGCCTAAGTCATCCAATAGATAATATTACGTATCAGACATCTAAGGGAAAAAAATCTCATAATGTGAGTAGCTGACACTCTGGAGGCAAGTCCCATAATTACGTGACAGTCAGTGATAAAGCACTCGCCTGTCTGCAGTTCTCATCACGGCTGCCACCTACTCATCAGCTGTTGCTAGGTGCATATCCTATTTCTCTAAGAAAATTAAAATGACAGCTTCACCAGGATCTGTCATGGAATATATAAAAAAAGGACACAGTGAAATGCATTTTGGTAATCTAATACAATCACTTCAATACTATCAGGGTAAACAATAAATTCCTGAAGCTGATTCATTTATGGAACTTTCTTGTAAATAGATTTAATAGCAAAAAAATATGGCAAACATTATTTACAATGTAATGCATATTTAATTCAAAGAAATCATATTATATATATGAAATATATTACATTTGAAATAAATATATGTCTGTCATATATTGAAATTATTTATTAGGGATGGGCGAATGTTTTGCAACATTTGAATAAATTTAAATTAAATAAGTTTGTTCGTTCGTTTCGCTTTTTGAATGTTTGTACAACATTCTAACATTTGTTTAATGCAATGGTATTTCTATTGTTATCTTTAAAAGGGACACTAAAGTCAAAATTAAACTTTCATGATTCAGTTAGAGCATGTCATTTTACAATAAAACTCCAATTTGCTTCCATTATCAAATTGTGCACAGTCTTTTTATATGCACACTTTCTGAGGCACTAAGTCCTACTGAGCATGTGCAAGAGTTCACAGTATATACATATATGTGTTTGTGATTGCCTGATGGCTGTCACATGATTCAAGTGCTATCGCATTATCTTTCTATTAAGCATTTATTGATTGTGCAATTCTATTGTATTTACTGGTCCTTTAAATGTAAAATTTTATTCATTTTTTTATCCAAATATTGTATAATTCATATCGAATTGTGCAACTCGAATTAGAAAAATTCCAATAACTATATTTGTAATAGCATTTCGAATGCTTTTTTTAAATTTAATATTCAAATTGTGCAATATTCAAAATAGAAAAATTCCTAGCAACATATTCTATCTATTATGTATCAATTTAGTTAATTCCCTACCAAATGAACTATTGAACTTCGAATTACGAATGTGGATATTCGATCTAATTATGAACATTCGAAAATGAAAGTAACATTCGAAAATTGGAAATAACATTTTATTACCGAGTGTTTATGTATTTTCGTTCTTATCAACATTGGATTGTCCAAAACGAATGTCCAGAGGAGTATATATATATATATATATATATATATATATACACAAAATTTGAAAATATGACAATATATATTTATATTACTAGACTTTTTTAGACTTTTTTTTTTATTAAGATTAAGGGGTTCTATTTTATTACACTCTTTGAAGTTGTCATAATATCACTCTCTTCTGAAACATAATAATTGGTGATACAGATGTCTCTGTGATAGTATACTGCAATAACATTTTCTTATTCTCAAATAGTATATGACTGAACATGTTTTTTGAGTAATGCTTTAATGACTAAGGAACTCGTGGTCTAGATTAATAATGTAATAGATGCTACAATATCATTACTACAACAACGACACAAATAATACATTTGAACAGTGAGAGGAGTGCAGCAAAAGCAGCATTTTTTGCCTGGCTAATTAGAGTACAATATAAGTGTAACAGTACATATGTAAGACTGAAGTAGATATAAGACAAGCACATGTTTAGCTCCTACACAATTAGTTAGTTATTTGCCCTGCACTGCTAAGCGGAAGTCAAACAGCTGTGATACTAGAGTGAGCTAAAACTAGCACCATATCCTCAGCCAACCAAATTAGTTATTGAATATGTATTTTGTCCTGTCATTTGTGTATGTTCATGCCTATGTGTAAATTCACATGCTGTTTGTATAGTGGCCTTTTTGTTTGTGTGCACGTGCTTGGATTTTGTTTTTTGAATGTCAGCCATTTATTGATACACCATTTATTCAGCACCTACTAATTCCACAGTTTTTGTAATAAGTGACAAATTGACCATTAGCTAATTTCAAAATCAGCATTTAAAGGTCAAAGGAAGACCTTTAAAAATTATACGCCTAGATTATGAGTCTTGCGTTAGCCTTAAAAAGCAGCGTTGAGGGGTCCCAACGCTGCTTTTTAACGCCCGCTGGAATTACTTTTTTCCCCCGCGATTTTAACATATCGCAAATCCCCTTACATCAATTGTGTATCCTATCTTTTCCATGGGATTTTCCTAACGCCAGTATTACGATTGTTGGAAAAAGTGAGCGGTACACCCTCTCCTGTCAAGACTCGTACTGCATTTTAAAGTCAGTAGTTAAGAGTTTTATGGGCTAACGCCGTAGCATAAAACTCTTGACTAAAGTGCTAAAAAGTACACTAACACCCATAAACTACCTACTAACCCCTAAACCGAGGCCCCCCCACATTGCAAACACTTAAATAAAAATTTTAACCCCTAATCTGCCGACCGGATATCGCCACCACTTAAATAAATATATTAACCCCTAAACCGCTGCAATACCGCCTCGCAAACACTAGTTAAATTTCATTAACCCCTAATCTGCCGCCCCCAACGTTGCTGACACTATATTAAATGTATTAACCCCTAAACCTAAGTCTAACCCTAAACCTAACCCCCCTAAATTAAATATTATTTAAATAAAACGAAATAAAATTACTACAATTAAATAAATAATTCCTATTTAAAACTAAATACTTACCTATAAAATAAACCCTAAGATAGCTACAATATAACTAATAGTTACATTGTAGCTAGCTTAGGGTTTATTTTTATTTTACAGGCAAGTTTGTATTTATTTTAACTTGGTACAATAGTTATTAAAGGGACAGTCAAGTATAAATTAAACTTTCATTATTCAGATAGGACTTTTAATTTTAATCGACTTTCCAATTTACTTTTATCATCAAATTTGCTTTTTTCTCTTGGTATTCTTAGTTTAAACTAAACATAGGTTGGCTCATATGCTAATTTCTAAGCCTTTGAGGGCTGCCTCTTATCACATGCTTTTTAAATCACTTTTCAACACAAAGAGACAGAAAGTACACGTGGGCTATATAGATAACACTGTGTTCAGGCACAGAAAGTTATTTAAGATCTAGCACAATACAATGCTAAATTTAAGACAATAGAAAATAAACAGTCACAGTCATGTGATCAGGGGTCTGGAAGAAGGTTCCTAGATACAAGGTAATCACAAATGTAAAAAGTACATTAATATAACTGTGTTGGTTATGCAAAACTGGGGAATGAGTAATAAAGGGATTATCTATCTTTTAAAACAATAACAATTCTATGGTTGACTGTCCCTTTAAATAGTTATTAACTATTTAATAGCTACCTAGCTAAAATAAGTACAAATTTACCTGTAAAATAAACCCTAACCTAAGTTACAATTACACCTAAAACTACACTATAATTAAATTAATAATTACCTAAATGAACAACAATTAAATACAATTAAATTAAGTAAACTAAATTACGGGGAAAAAAAACACTAAATTACAGAAAATAATAAAATAATTAAAAAAAATTTAAACTAATTACACTTAATCTAATCCCCCTAATAAAATAAAAAAGCCCCCCAAAATAATAAAAATCCCTACCCTATACTAAATTACAAATAGCCCTTAAAAGGGCTTTTTGCGGGGCATTGCCCCAAAGTAATCAGCTCTTTTACCTGTAAAGAAAAATACAATACCCCCAACATTAAAACCCACCACCCACACACCCAACCCTACTCTAAAACCCACCCAATCCCCCCTTAATAAAACCTAATGCTACCCCCTTGAAGATCACCCTACCTTGAGACGTCTTCACCCAACCGGGTACAAGTGGTCCTCCAGACGGTCTGAAGTCTTCATCCTATCCGGGCAGAAGAGGACCTCCAGACGGGCAGAAGTCTTCATCCATGAGGCATCTTCTATCTTCATCCATCCGGAGCGGAGCGGGTCCATCTTGAAGACATCCGATGCGGAGCAACCTCTTCGTTCGACGGCGACTGGAACAATGACGGGTCCTTTAAATGACGTCATCCAAGGCGTCCCTTCAATTCCGATTGGCTGATAGAATTCTATCAGCCAATCGGAATTAAGGTAGAAAAAATCCTATTTTCTGATCCAATCAGCCAATAGGATTGAAGTTCAATCCTATTGGCTGATTAGAACAGCCAATAGGATTGAGCTTGCATACTATTTGCTGATTGGAACAGCCAATAGAATGCGAGCTCAATCCTACTGTCTGATTGGCTGATATCTAGGGATTTTTATTATTTTGGGGGGCTTTTTTATTTTATTAGGGGGGATTAGATTAGGTGTAATTAGTTTAAAAACATTGTAATTATTTTATTATTTTCTGTAATTTAGTGTTTGGTTTTTTTCGTAATTTAGTTTATTTAATTTAATTGTAGTTAGTTTAGGTAATTAATTTAATTATAGTGTAACTATTAGTTATATTGTAGCTAGCTTAGGGTTTATTTTATAGGTAAGTATTTAGTTTTAAATAGGAATAATTTATTTAATTGTAGTAATTTTATTTAGATTATTTAAAATTATATTTAAATTAGGGGCGGTGTTAGGGTTAGACTTTTAGGGTTATTAACTTTATTATAGTTGGGACGGCAGATTAGGGGTTAATAAATAAAATGTAGGGTTCGACTATGTTGGGGACAGCAGATTAGGGGTTAATAGGTATAATGTAGGTGTCGGCGATGTTAGGGGCAGCAGATTAGGGGTTCATAGGTATAATGTAGGTGGCAGCGGTGTCTGGAGTGGCAGATTAGGGGTTAATACTATAATGCAGGTGGTGACGATGTCGGGGGCGGCAGATTAGAGGTTAATAAGTGTAAGATTAGGGGTGTTTAGACTCGGGGTTCATGTTAGGGTTTTAGGTGTAGACATAAAATGTGTTTCCCCATAGGAATCAATGGGGCTGCGTTAGGAGCTGAACGCTGCTTTTTTTTGGTGTTTTTTTTTCAGCCGGCTCAGCCCCATTGTTTCCTATGGGGAAATCGTGCACAAGCACGTTTAGCCAGCTTACCGCTACCGTAAGCAGCGCTGGTATTGAGGTGAGATGTGGAGCTAAATTTTGATCAACGCTCACTTTTCTGAGGCTAACGCTGGCTTGCAGAAAACTCGTAATACCAGCGTTGTCTTAAGTGAGCGGTGAGAAAAAAAGGAGCGTTAGCACCGCACACCATTACTGACAAAAATTCGTAATCTAGCCAATAGTTTGCTATCATATTTTATGCAAAGCATTCATTATAAGTAACAAATGTAGGTAGCAAGAGTATTCACTGTAAGTTTGTCCTGTACGCTAATAGTTGCGTTGTGTTAGTGAAGCTTCTTAGCCTTAAGGTACAGTTAGGATGGCGGTCTTAGAGCAACTAATTAATAGTATGGTAATCAGTCCTGTTTATCAAACAGCAGATACACTGTTTACACAAAGTTCATAGGTAGGTCGGTATGTAGCGGACACAAGCTCATGTGCTGGCTGTAACAAACAAATCCCAAAATTTGGGCTCGGCGGCCCTTCCCGGATAAATGCAGTTATCAAGCGCTGTGCACCATACAGAGATATATTGCCACGGCGGGCCCTCGCTACATACCTGTTCCCATACTTCAGTTTCGTGTCAGGATCCTTCTCTAGGTAGCGTGTACGGGTGTTTGCCGGAGACTCGCAGGGAAACCAGGTTCCACTCCTTGACCCTTCCACTTGCTTACACTCCTGAGCCCCAGATTCCTCTGTTCGATCCAACTTGCGGTACGTCAGTGACGTCACGGACAGGTGTGTGCTTGCCAGCCAATCCTATTGCGACTTCGATAGACCTGATTCGGCGTGGTGCAAATGGCAAGTAGATAATTTTCAAAGAACAAGAGAGCACCAACGCCGTTAAGTAAAACAAAATTCTTTATTTCAAAAGGTTAAAAAATGTTACAGGACAGCAGTACCCTGTAATTAGTTAGATCAAGTGTAGAAAAATTGGCTTACGCGTTTCAGCATATAGCCGTAGTCATAGCCTGTCATTTTGTAATACACTTCGGTTTAAAAAGTACTGCCTAAAATGTTATTGGTTATCCAAACTCCACCTCTAACTAATTAGCCAATGCCAGGTTGGGATTTTGTTGTTAGTGTTCAGCACAGTCATTGATTGCGAAAACATATGTACACAATAAACCCTATTAACAGGGCATATGTGCTGACAAATAACAAAACAAAACTCAATATGAAAGATACACTGTGGATATAAGTGAATGATGTGTTCTAAATAAACTGTGTGTCCTATTACCCTCCGTTAAGCCATGTTGCTATTATAGTGGGTAAGTTAGTATTACTCTCTTATAACATATTCCCTAGTTACTCTCAATCCTTGTTGGAGTATAGCAACCATTATATATAGTAGTTGGTTGCTTGATACAATATACAAAATACTCGGTTAGTAAGGATAGGTACAATGTAACATAGTTAGCTATTAGATTTCTTTGTTATAATATTTGTGGGAAATTGTTGTAAGAAAGATATAGAATAGAAAGGATGTTATAATTCTCAAAAAAATGTCTGAGTATAATGGGAAAGGGGTGATTCTATGTTATCACTGTATTTGACTAGAGAGAAATTATTATATGAATATAAATAACAAGGACCTCAAAGGAATGGAATACTGTCTTCTTTCTTGTTCAGACTATAAAAATATAAAAATAATAATTGACACAGTTACCAAATTTATTCCCAGTAATTTATCAAGTCGTATTTGGAGTTCAGACCCTCTGGATATCGTGTTCTGAGTCTGAACATCCAAAATGCTTCTCTTTTAGCCAACAATTTCTCAATATTACCTCCTCTTTTGGGAAGTTTTACTTTTTCTATCGCACACCATCGCAAGGTGTGTATAGATCCCTTGTGTCTGTTTTTAAAGTGACATACCAATGGAGTGCTAGACTTTCCTCTTGTGATGGTTGATAGATGTTCCCTTATTCGGGATTTTATGTCTCTAGAGGTGAGACCTATATATTGCATTCCACATTCTATGCAATATAGTAGATATACAACCTCTGTAGACATACAGTTCATACATGACTTTATCTTAAAAGTTTCTCCTGTCACATTGGAGGAGAAAGTTTTTGTTCTAGTCAAATGTTCACATGGTTTACATTTATTATGCCCACAAGGGTACATACCATTATTAGTTAACCATGAAGAAGATCTGGCAGTCTCAGTTTTTAGCATTGTTGGGGACAGCAGTGATCCCAATGTTGGACATTTTTTGGAGCTGCATCTAATACCTGTTTTGACAACTTCCACCAGTTTTTCATCAGCTTCCAAAATATGAAAGTGTTTCTTAATTATATTTACAATCTCAGGATATTGATTGCTGTAATTGGTGGTAAAGTTGACCCCCTTAAACATTTCTTTGCCTGTGTCTTTTTCAGTTAGTAGGGATGACCTATTTATTTTGTCTACTTCTTTTCTCGCTTTCCTGATTACCATATTGGAATACCCCCTCTCTTTGAGTCTGTTTTCCAAAGCAATTGCTTCCTGTGAGAAATCACTTTCAAGAGAACAATTTCTCTTCAGGCGAATGAATTCACCTTTAGCTACCGCATGAGCTGTATGCTTCGGGTGACAACTCTTTCCATGAAGCAATGAGTTGCCTGTTATTGCTTTTCTATAGATCTTAGTAACAACCTGTTTATCATGAATGCCTTTAAGAGTCACATCTAGATAGTTAATTTCATCAAGACCTGTTTCAAAAGTGAATTTTAAACCTATTTGATTCTCATTCAGTCTATTGACAAATTTTACCACATCCCCTGCCTCCCCTTTCCATATAAAGAGGAGGTCATCAATGTATCTTGCATACAAGAGGATGTCTTTTTTGTATTCATTTCCATCTCCAAAGATGTGGAACTGCTCCCACCAACCTAAAAATAGGTTGGCATATGAGGGGGCAAATTTTGCCCCCATAGCAGTTCCACATCTTTGGAGATAGAAAATATCCTGGAATTGGAAAAAGTTATGGGAAAGTAAAAACCGTGTAACTCTGATGATATATTTCTGAAAATCCAATGAGAATTCTGTGTAGTATTTCAAGAAAAATTCTATTGCTCTTATACCATCGTCATGGGGTATCGAGGAGTATAACGCCACTGCATCCACAGTGACCCAACAATAGTTCTTACTCCATTTTGTGTTTTTCATTATATTCAGTACAGATTTGGTATCCCTGATGTAAGAGGGTAGAGTCTTCACTAGTGGATTTAAGATAGAATCTAGCCACTTTGAGAGATTTTCAAAGATTGACCCAATTCCACTTACTATTGGGCGTCCCTGGACGTTGTCCAAAGATTTGTGCACCTTTGGAAGGTGGTGGAACTGGGGTATTTTAGGGTGTTCTACATACAGACATAATGCTGTCTCATTATCAATACACCCCAGCTCTACACCATCGTCCAATAGGTGACAAAGTTCCTCTGCAAATTGTTTAGTGGGATCCTTTCGTAGAACAGAATAATTGGCCCTGTTGTTCAATTGTCTCATTGCCTCATCTATATACATAGATTTATCCATTACCACTACTGTGCCGCCCTTATCTGCATTTTTGATGATTATATTATCATCTTGTTGCAGTGTCTTTATAGCCATTCTCTCTTTAAGAGAGATATTGAAACCTTTCATTCAAGAATAGAGAGAGATCTCAGTAATTTGAAAACCAATAACAGCGCACCCAAACACAATATCTCTCTTAAAGAGAGAATGGCTATAAAGACACTGCAACAAGATGATAATATAATCATCAAAAATGCAGATAAGGGCGGCACAGTAGTGGTAATGGATAAATCTATGTATATAGATGAGGCAATGAGACAATTGAACAACAGGGCCAATTATTCTGTTCTACGAAAGGATCCCACTAAACAATTTGCAGAGGAACTTGGTCATCTATTGGACGATGGTGTAGAGCTGGGGTGTATTGATAATGAGACAGCATTATGTCTGTATGTAGAACACCCTAAAATACCCCAGTTCCACCACCTTCCAAAGGTGCACAAATCTTTGGACAACGTCCAGGGACGCCCAATAGTAAGTGGAATTGGGTCAATCTTTGAAAATCTCTCAAAGTGGCTAGATTCTATCTTAAATCCACTAGTGAAGACTCTACCCTCTTACATCAGGGATTCCAAATCTGTACTGAATATAATGAAAAACACAAAATGGAGTAAGAACTATTGTTGGGTCACTGTGGATGCAGTGGCGTTATACTCCTCGATACCCCATGACGATGGTATAAGAGCAATAGAATTTTTCTTGAAATACTACACAGAATTCTCATTGGATTTTCAGAAATATATCATCAGAGTTACACGGTTTTTACTTTCCCATAACTTTTTCCAATTCCAGGATATTTTCTATCTCCAAAGATGTGGAACTGCTATGGGGGCAAAATTTGCCCCCTCATATGCCAACCTATTTTTAGGTTGGTGGGAGCAGTTCCACATCTTTGGAGATGGAAATGAATACAAAAAAGACATCCTCTTGTATGCAAGATACATTGATGACCTCCTCTTTATATGGAAAGGGGAGGCAGGGGATGTGGTAAAATTTGTCAATAGACTGAATGAGAATCAAATAGGTTTAAAATTCACTTTTGAAACAGGTCTTGATGAAATTAACTATCTAGATGTGACTCTTAAAGGCATTCATGATAAACAGGTTGTTACTAAGATCTATAGAAAAGCAATAACAGGCAACTCATTGCTTCATGGAAAGAGTTGTCACCCGAAGCATACAGCTCATGCGGTAGCTAAAGGTGAATTCATTCGCCTGAAGAGAAATTGTACTCTTGAAAGTGATTTCTTACAGGAAGCAATTGCTTTGGAAAACAGACTCAAAGAGAGGGGGTATTCCAATATGGTAATCAGGAAAGCGAGAAAAGAAGTAGACAAAATAAATAGGTCATCCCTACTAACTGAAAAAGGCACAGGCAAAGAAATGTTTAAGGGGGTCAACTTTACCACCAATTACAGCAATCAATATCCTGAGATTGTAAATATAATTAAGAAACACTTTCATATTTTGGAAGCTGATGAAAAACTGGTGGAAGTTGTCAAAACAGGTATTAGATGCAGCTCCAAAAAATGTCCAACATTGGGATCACTGCTGTCCCCAACAATGCTAAAAACTGAGACTGCCAGATCTTCTTCATGGTTAACTAATAATGGTATGTACCCTTGTGGGCATAATAAATGTAAACCATGTGAACATTTGACTAGAACAAAAACTTTCTCCTCCAATGTGACAGGAGAAACTTTTAAGATAAAGTCATGTATGAACTGTATGTCTACAGAGGTTGTATATCTACTATATTGCATAGAATGTGGAATGCAATATATAGGTCTCACCTCTAGAGACATAAAATCCCGAATAAGGGAACATCTATCAACCATCACAAGAGGAAAGTCTAGCACTCCATTGGTATGTCACTTTAAAAACAGACACAAGGGATCTATACACACCTTGCGATGGTGTGCGATAGAAAAAGTAAAACTTCCCAAAAGAGGAGGTAATATTGAGAAATTGTTGGCTAAAAGAGAAGCATTTTGGATGTTCAGACTCAGAACACGATATCCAGAGGGTCTGAACTCCAAATACGACTTGATAAATTACTGGGAATAAATTTGGTAACTGTGTCAATTATTATTTTTATAGTCTGAACAAGAAAGAAGACAGTATTCCATTCCTTTGAGGTCCTTGTTATTTATATTCATATAATAATTTCTCTCTAGTCAAATACAGTGATAACATAGAATCACCCCTTTCCCATTATACTCAGACATTTTTTTGAGAATTATAACATCCTTTCTATTCTATATCTTTCTTACAACAATTTCCCACAAATATTATAACAAAGAAATCTAATAGCTAACTATGTTACATTGTACCTATCCTTACTAACCAAGTATTTTGTATATTGTATCAAGCAACCGACTACTATATATAATGGTTGCTATACTCCAACAAGGATTGAGAGTAACTAGGGAATATGTTATAAGAGAGTAATACTAACTTACCCACTATAATAGCAACATGGCTTAACGGAGGGTAATAGGACACACAGTTTATTTAGAACACATCATTCACTTATATCCACAGTGTATCTTTCATATTGAGTTTTGTTTTGTTATTTGTCAGCACATATGCCCTGTTAATAGGGTTTATTGTGTACATATGTTTTCGCAATCAATGACTGTGCTGAACACTAACAACAAAATCCCAACCTGGCATTGGCTAATTAGTTAGAGGTGGAGTTTGGATAACCAATAACATTTTAGGCAGTACTTTTTAAACCGAAGTGTATTACAAAATGACAGGCTATGACTACGGCTATATGCTGAAACGCGTAAGCCAATTTTTCTACACTTGATCTAACTAATTACAGGGTACTGCTGTCCTGTAACATTTTTTAACCTTTTGAAATAAAGAATTTTGTTTTACTTAACGGCGTTGGTGCTCTCTTGTTCTTTGAAAATTAAGCATTCATTATACACATGGAAAGATTGCAAACTAAGGGCCAGATTACAAGTGGACCGCTTATTAACACTCACTTTTGCGCATTAATTGCACTAGAAATAAGCTTTTTGCTCTCGTTGGGTTGCACTCGTATTATGAGTTGAAAGTGAGTGCACCCTTCACATTTTTGTAAATATTTTATTATATCTTTTCATGTGACAACACTGAAGAAATGACACTTTGCTACAATGTAAAGTAGTGAGTGTACAGCCTGTATAACAGTGTAAATGTGCTGTCCCCTCAAAATAACTCAACACACAGCCATTAATGTCTAAACTGTTGGCAACAAAAGTGAGTACACCTATAAGTGGAAATGCCCAAATATTTGTGTGGCCACCATTATTTTACAGCACTGCCTTAACCCTCTTGGGCATGGAGTTCACCAGAGCTTCACAGGTTGCCACTAGAGTCCTCTTCCACTCCTCCATGATGACATCACAGAGCTGGTGGATATTAGAGACCTTGTGCTCCCCCACCTTCCATTTGAGGATGCCCCACAGATGCTCAATAGGGTTTAGGTCTGGAGACATGCTTGGTCAGTCCATCACCTTTACCCTCAGCTTCTTTAGCAAGGCAGTGGTCGTCTTGGAGGTGTGTTTGGGGTCATTATCATGTTGGAATACTGCCCTGCGGCCCAGTCTCTGAAGGAAGAGGATCATGCATCAGTATGTCACAGTACATGTTGGCATTCATGGTTCCCTCAATGTACTGTAGCTTCCCAGTGCCTGCAGCACTAATGCAGGCCTAGACCATGACACTCCCACCACCATTCTTGACTGTAGGCAAGACTCACTTGTCTTTGTACTCCTCACCTGGTTGCTGCCACACACTCTTGACACCATCTGCACCAAATAAGTTTATCTTGTTCTCATCGGACCACAGGACATGGTTCCGGTAATCCATGTCCTTAGTCTGCATGTCTTCAGCAAACTGCTTGCCGCTTTCTGTGCATTATCTTTAGAAGGGGCTTCCTTCAGGGATGACAACAGTGCAGACCAATTTGATGCAGTGTGCGGAGTATGGTCTGAGCACTGACAGGCTGACCCTCCACCCCTTCAACCTCTACAGCAATGCTGGCAGCACTCATACATCTATTTCCCAAAGACAACCTCTGGATATGATAATGAGCATGTGCACTCAACTTCTTTGGTCGACCATGGCGAGGCCTGTTCTGAGTGAAACCTATCCTGTGAAACCTCTTTACGGTCTTGCCCACTGTGCTGCAGCTCAGTTTCAGGGTCTTGGCAATCTTCTTATAGCCTAGGCCATCTTTATATAGAGCAACAATTCTTTTTTTCAGATCCTCAGAGAGTTCTTTGCCATGAGGTGCCACTTACCAGTATGAGAGAGTGTGAGAGTGATAACATTAAATTTAACACACCTGCTCCCCATTCACACCTAAGATCCTGTAACACTAACGAGTCACATGACACCGGGTAGGGAAAATGGCTAATTTGGACATTTCCAATTAGGGGTGTACTCACTTTTGTTGCCAACGGTTTAGACATTAAGGGCTGTGTGTTGAGTTATTTTGAGGGGAAAGCACATTTAAACTGTTATACAGGCTGTACACTCACTACTTTATATTGTAGCAAAGTTTCATTTCTTCAGTGTTGTCACATGAAAAGATATAATAAAATATGTACTCACTTTTGTGAGATACTGTATATATATATATATATATATATATATATATACATGCTGTATGTATATGTGTGTGTGTGTATGTATGTATATATATATATATATATCTGTAAAAAAAATGTATACATATATATATATATATATATATATATATATATATATATATATATATATACACACACATACATACATACAGCATATATATATATATATATATTTTTTTTTTTTAAGATAACAACTAATTGCACCACTCATATATCTGTGACCCGCCCAATTTAAATCCCCTGATTATTTAGTATTTATCAGGAAAGATTGTGCTCGGGGGGAAAAGAAAGTATGAATTGTTTTAAGAAAAAAGAAAATGTTAGGCCTTTGGCCCACACTTGTTTCCCCGTTTCCAGCACCAGAGCATAAGGTCTATTATATCCTAACCATTTAAATAGTGATAGAAACAGCCACAAATTAAGGTTCCCTAAAACCTCCTAAACAACTTAAGCAATTCTATATTATTGTAATGTTACAAAATAAGATCAATACATTGATATACTAAGTGGAAACTTTATTGCTACAAGAGATAACACAGACATATGTTGCAAATTACTAAACATGGGCCCACTTTAGATTATCGGTATACCGAAAAAAATTCCCAGCAGACTGAGAGAAAAAAGTTTCATAAAGGGTTTTGATATTTAAAGTCCCATGCTGCTTGTCTGATAATTTATGCACCACATTTACGTTACTTTTTTTGCAGTCTTCAGTGGGAGATTATGGAAAGGTATTTTAAACACTCATGGGTATTTGCTCACGGGTATTTATATTCCAACAGTTTTAATTTTATTGTAGGTGTATGCAGAAAACTGAGTCATTATCACTTGTCTCAAAAGCTTTACTTGTATTGCATGCAAAGAATGCCTCACCAGGTAGGCTTGTAGTACTCCTCCCTGCTTATTATTTCAAGCAAGTAGAGAACGCAGCTTATTCTTATCCTGCGCTTACTTTGATTGCAGATCCTCAATGACTTTGCTTTCGTTCCTACTTACAAAACAGCTGTAGTCGGAAACCTCCGTTCCGTTCCGCTTCTATGGCGGTTTCCCATCTGTGAGTGTACCTGCTACTCAACCACTCCTGTGATTCAATGTCTCCGGTTTGCAAACAACATAGAGGGTACAGCTGTTACCCTCACAGAAACTAATTGCTTCTAGCTTGCGACACGCGTTTCACCCTCATTGGTATGTCAAAGAACAGGGCTTCATCCGGCTTGTTTCTCATTCGTCAGTTACCTGACTTTTAAGCCGTACAATTTCTCCGCCCATACAGGTGAAATGAAAACGACACCTTAGTATATGTCCATTCATATATCCAATCTTCTATTTGTTTTAGGAGTTATTTAAGTCAAAAATACACATTTTAGCATTTATAATCTTATACAATCTTGCAATCGTGTACATTTATAAGAAATATCAATTTATAATAGATCGGATTTTTCCAACAAATCATAAGAAATTTAATTAATCTTTCGAATACTTTTTAATCCTATATGATATTGCAAAAAATATATAGGGAAATTAATCCTTATTATAATATAAAGTTTTACACCTATTTCATAAAATTGCACGTGATTCTTTCACTTAGCAGAATTTCAACAGACTTAAATACAGAATATTAATAAGTCAATGATAGTTTGGGAGTAATTTTAAAAGATTCCTTCATTTATTCACATAGAATTATAATAGAAATGGAGCGTAGTTCATTTCTTCATTTAGCCCATGTGGTTTTAAAGATTTAAGGTCAAATATCCACCTACACTCCTTTTGTAGGAGTAAATTGTCAAGGTTACCCCTTCTAATGGACAAGTCCACCTTTTCTAGACCCAAAAACTTTAATTTATGTTCATTGCTTTAATGAAATTTTTTTAAATGTCTGGCTACGCTACTAGTTTTAATTTAATTTGATATGTCCCTTTTATGCTCTTTAATACGTTCCTTGTGTTCCTTATAGGTTTTCCCAACGTAATACATTGGGCAATTACAAAAGACTAAATAAATAATACCTTCACTTCTGCAGTTAATTTTCCTTTTTATTTTAAAAGTCTTGCCAAATTTGTCAACAAAAAATCTGTCTTCTTGCATGTTAGTACATACCGAGCACCTCTTACATCTGATATTCCCCTCTCTCTCATGGTATTGTTGTAACAATGTTCTTTTTACATCTTTTGTGAAGTGGCTGTGCAACAGTATATCTTTAAGGTTGGGGGCCCTTCGAGCTGACATGAGAGGTCTATCTCCCACAAAATGAATAATGTCTTTGTCAATTGTTAGAACTGGCCAATGCTTTTGTAAAATTGCCCTTACATTTTGCCATTTATTGTTATATGTGGAAATGAATCTAATCATGTTGGTTGTATCTTCATCTTTAGCTTTGTATAATAATTCATCCCTACTCTTTTTAACAGCTACTGTGTATGCCTTTTTCAGGCAATTTTGGGGATAACCTCTTAATCTAAATCTATTTTTAAGCTGTTTGGCTTCTTGTTTAAAAGTTTCTAGTTCTGTACAATTTCTTCTATGGCGTAAGTATTGTCCCTTAGGAATATTTGTAATTAGGGATCTAGGATGATGGCTATCTGCCATCAACAGGTTATTACCTGCTGTTTCTTTTCTATAAGTTTCTGTAATAATTCTTTCCCCTTGGGCTGTAATTATTAGATCCAAGAACGTAATTCTGGTTTCACTATGTTCAAATGTAAATTTCAGATTGAATTCATTTTGATTTAATTCTCTCATAAATTCATTTAAGGACTCAGCTGTGCCTGACCAGAATAATAGTATATCGTCTATGAAGCGAAGCCAGAGCTTTGTCTATGCTCCCTGGCTTCCTCCATAGACAACATCTTTCTCCCATTTTCCTAAGTATAAACAAGCATAGGTAGGGGCACAGCAAGTCCCCATTGCTGTACCCCTTACCTGCTGATAGAATCTGCCATCAAATGTAAAATAATTGTGCTCTAGCACAAATCTGAGTAATTTACTCACAAAAGCTGTGTGTTTTGAGAAGAGTTGACCTCTCTGTTTCAGAAAATATTCACTAGCAGCTATACCTTCATTGTGGGGTATTGAGGAGTATAAAGATTCAACATCTATAGCTACTAGGAGCCAGCCCCTCTCAAAAAACATGCCATTTATTATTTTCAAAACTTCCTGAGTGTCTTTTACATATGAATGGACATATACTGATATATGAATGGACATATACTAAGGTGTCGTTTTCATTTCACCTGTATGGGCGGAGAAATTGTACGGCTTAAAAGTCAGGTAACTGACGAATGAGAAACAAGCCGGATGAAGCCCTGTTCTTTGACATACCAATGAGGGTGAAACGCGCGTCGCAAGCTAGAAGCAATTTGTTTCTGTGAGGGTAACAGCTGTACCCTCTATGTTGTTTGCTAACCGGAGACATTGAATCACAGGAGTGGTTGAGTAGCAGGTACACTCACGGATGGGAAACCGCCATAGAAGCGGAAGCAGAACGGAACGGAGGTTGCCGACTACAGCTGTTTTGTAAGTAGGAACGAAAGCAAAGTCATTGAGGATCTGCAATCAAGGTAAGCGCAGGATAAGAATAAGCTGCGTTCTCTACTTGCTTGAAATAATAAGCAGGGAGGGGTACTACAAGCCTACCTGGTGAGGCGTTCTTTGCATGCAATACAAGTAAAGCTTTTGAGACAAGTGATAATGACTCAGTTTTCTGCATACACCTACAATAAAATTAAAGCTGTGACTGTTGGAATATAAATACCCGTGAGCAAATACCCGTGAGTGTTTAAAATACCTTGCCATAATCTCCCACTGAAGATTGCAAAAAAGTAACGTAAATGTGGTGCATAAATTATCAGACAAGCAGCATGGGACTTTAAATATCAAAACCCTTTATGAAACTTTTTTCTCTCAGTCTGCTGGGAATTTTTTTTGGTATACCGATAATCTAAAGTGGGCCCACGTTTAGTAATTTGCAACATATGTCTGTGTTATCTCTTGTAGCAATAAAGTTTCCACTTAGTATATCAATGTATTGATCTTATTTTGCAACATTGCAATAATATAGAATTGCTTAAGTTGTTTAGGAGGTTTTAGGAAACCTTAATTTGTGGCTGTTTCTATCACTATTAAAATGGTTAGAATATAATAGACCTTATGCTCTGGTGCTGGAAACGGGGAAACAAGTGTGGGCCAAAGGCCTAACATTTTCTTTTTTCTTAAAACAATATATATATATATGGAGTGAAAGAGAAGAGTTGGTTCACTACACAGCGCTAATCACAAGTGCATAATTGATGCGGTGGAAATGTATAATGTTATGTACAACAGAGGCTGAATATGCGTATATGCAAAATAAATATAGTTCACAAACGATCCCAAACTTTAGGACAATTGGGACAATTGGGGTATATTGTACCAATCTAATTTCATAGGAACGAACTACTATGAAAGAATATGGAATGCTAGAGGTTAACCTTCTCAGATAGAAAATGACACAAAATATATACTGGTAACGAAAATTAATATAAAAAATATATAGTAAATTCTAATTTTCAGATACGATGAATAAATGCAGTGAATACTTGGCTATAAATAAGCTGCACTCTAAACGTCTCTCAGTGAGAATGGTTAACAGACAATAGCGTTCAGGAAGCTCTAAAATTTCTTCACTGCTGTTAAGGCCAGTCGAGTATATTACATACAGATCTGAAAGCAACTGATGGTATAGGTTGACACACTTCTATACAATCCTTATGGAGGCTCACAGCCTACTTACATTCGCTGACCTCAATCTCATGAGGTAAGGATTGAGCGCTGTATTAGGTAATCCACTGTGAGCGATCCTCCTGCGGCTCTTTGAAGTGCTTGTGCCGTGTCTTGTGGATCTCAGGTTTAGTCAGGACCGGGCCGTGCTGTGTACTCTGCTTGTTTCACTCCCTTGGTCACGCTCCGCCAATAGGGATAGTGGTAGCTTCTCCAAGATCGCTCCGTCGTTATAAAATTAGAGAAACAACAGACATAGCATAATACTGTTTGGTAAAATAAAACACTTTTATTTAGGGTTGCACCGATACCAAGTATTTGCATGAGTACTTGTACTCGTGCAAATGCACCGATACTTAAACCGATACCTCCACTTCCTACCCATATGTTACCTTGTGGCGTTTTTTCAAACTGCATGTTCCCATTTCATTTTAAACTGGAGTGGAGACTAAACTAAAAATTGTTTACTACTGTTCTGCCAATACAAATTGCTGTTATTTGTATTATTGTAGGAGAGATCAATGTACCTCGTTCAGACAAACCCCTGAAGTACTGGGCAGTTAATAAACAGATTTCCAGCTCTGGCTAAAATGGCCCAAAAATATCTTTCTGCCCCATGCAGTATGGTGGAAAGTGAAAGACTGTTCAACTTAGAGTCGAACCTCCATACAAATGTCAGATTGATGTTATATAACAGCCCTACAACCCAATTGCATCACCCCTTTAAATTTAATATTTTATTGTAATATTTTGTATTTATAAACATGTTCAGTAAACTTTTGACAAATAAAACTGTTTTATTATTTCATAATGTCTTTTGAATTACAGTTCTTTATAATTATAAAGAAGGAATCTTAAATAATTAGTCTGTATTGTGCTTGGTAAACTGTCACATTACATTAAAAAAAAAAGTATCAGTAATTGGTATCGGCGAGTATTTGAAAACAAGTATCGGTACTTGTACTCGGTCATAAAAAAATGGTATCGGTGCAACCCTACTTTTATTGCTAGTCGCAGGATAAAAGGTACTCACAAACAGAACCTCAATTGTTATGAGGTATCAATCTTGCCTGTGG
Source organism: Bombina bombina (assembly GCF_027579735.1). NCBI lineage: Eukaryota > Metazoa > Chordata > Amphibia > Anura > Bombinatoridae > Bombina > Bombina bombina. Next base: position 458,533,373 of record NC_069504.1, on the reverse strand, counting down.
TAAAACAGTAGTAAAACAGTGCAGGATATCAATGTAGGATAAACAAATCCACCATACGATTTGAGTAGAATTCAGTACATAAGAATACTTGTTCAAATAGGCTCCTGTGAACATGTATTAAAAGGTTCCAGATATTGGCAAACGTTACCACTGTCCGTAGTTTGCTAAATCTGAAACGAGTTAAAAGAGAGCAGCCAGATTCAACACTTGGAAAACAGCCTGACGCGTTTCAAAGTGTAAACACTTCTTCCTCAGCATTGCACCAGCAGCTTACAAAAGGGCTGGCAATGGGCCGCCAGCAGGGAGGTGTCAATCAACCCGATCGTACTCGATTAGGTTGATTTCCGGCGATGTCTGTCCGCCTGCTCAGAGCAGGCGGACAGGTTATGGAGAGACCGCTGCTTCATAACTGCTGTTTCTGGAGAGTCTGAAGACTCGCCAGAAACACGGGCCGTCAAGCTCCTTTCGGAGCTTGATAGATAGGCCCCATTGGCTTCTAAGGCTAATTAGATACTAGAATGAATATATTAAAAGTGGCATTGATGCAAGGGAGGAAAGCATAATTCTGTCACTATATAAATCCCTGGTAAAACCTCGCCTTGAGTATGGACTGCAGTTCTGTAGGCCAATCTCAAAAAAAGACATTGCAGAGTTAGCAAAATGTTCAGAGAAAGGCCACAAAACTAATAAGGAAAATGGAGACTTTAAACTATTAAGAGGGATGAGCCAAACTGGGTCTTTTTTGTCTAGTGAAGTGACATGATTACATTATATAAATATATTGAAGGCCCATATACAGATTTGGCAGAAGCTCTGTTTATTCCAAGGAAATTGTTTGTGACAAGAGGTCACAATTTAAAGGACCACTAAACACAGTGGAATAGCACAATCAATAAATGTATAATAAAAAGACAATGCAAAAAAGAGTAGTAGATTTTTTTCTGACAAATGTCAAACACCTAGATTACGAGTTTTGAGCGCTATAGGGAAAGTTAAGAACGCAACAAAAGTTGCGTTATTTAACCACCTATAGCGCTGCCTATACAAGTTTAAAGGGACAGTCTACACCAGAATTTTTATTGTTTTAAAAGATAGATAATCCCTTTATTGTCCATTTCCCAGTTTTGCATAACCAACACAGTTATAATAATATACTTTTAACCTCTGTGATTATCTTGTATCTAAGCCTCTGCAAACTGCCTCTTTTTTTAGTTCTTTTGACAGACTTGCGTTCTAGCCAATCAGTGCCTGCTCCCAGATAACTTCTCGTGCACGAGCACAGTGTTATCTATATGAAATACGTGAACTAACACCCTCTAGTGGTGAAAAACTGTTAAAATGCATTCTGAAAGAGGTGGGCTTTGAGGTCTAAGAAATTAGCATATGAACCTCCTAGGTTAAGGATTCAACTAAGAATACCAAGAGAACAAAGCAAAATTGGTGATAAAAGTAAATTGGAAAATTGTTTAAAATTACATGCTCTATCTGAATCATGAAAGTTTATTTTGGCCTAGACTGTCCCTTTAAAAAAACTGGCTTGATGCCTAAGGGCAATCATAGAGAATGAAAAGACTGCGGATCTGGGAGGAGGGCCCCCCACTGGTAAAACCGTGAGTAATGACTTGTAACCTTCGACTGATATCACACAATGTCAGAGGCCTAAATACAGACTTAAAGCGCAGAACAGCACTTAGCCAATATACTAGTCTAAAAGCTAACATTATATTCCTGCAAGAGACACACTTCACCAGGGAGGTCATACCTAAATATTGGGCCAGAGGCTATACACAACATTTTCACTCAATAACTGACAAAAAAAAAAGAGGAGTGTCAATACTGATACACCAATCGGTAGGTTTCGTAGTAGAAGAGACAATTAGGGACCCGGAGGGCAGGTTTCTTATACTTAAAGGGAGACAACATGATAAGCAGTTAGTATTTTGTAATGTATACGCACCAAATGAAACACAAGCATCCTTCTTTGCTCAGGTTTCTCACCTACTAACCCAGTGGTCGCACTCCCGGTTGATCTTGGGGGGTGACTTTAATGTATCAATGTACGCCCACCAAAACAAAGATAAAAACCCACTATCCCAAAAACAACTGAGACATAACTCCACAATTAAAAAAATAAAAGAGATGTTCTTCTCTCATAATATGTTAGACTCCTGGGACACTCTATATGGGAGAACACAAGACTATACATACTATTCGTCGGCACACAAATCCTACTCAAAACTAGATTATGTCTATATCAGCCAAACTCTGATTCCAGACCTAGCGTCCTCTAAGATTCACGCATGTGCTTGGTCGGACCACTCCATAGTCCAAATAGATATCAAACAGACATTCCACACTAGTGCGACGCGATCTTGGAACTTTGACCCATACGTTCTCCAGAACCCTAAGACGCGTGAATCTATCTCTAAAGCACTGTCAGAATATTGGGGCCTGAATGTAGGGACCACTTCCAACCCTATAAATATTTGGGCAGCACATAAACCCTTCGTTAGAGGCCTACTAATTAAGGAAAAAACAGCCTTGACTAAAACAACAAGACTTCAAATAGATACTCTACAGAAACAAATAGATGAACTTACCAGGTCACATCAGCGAAATCTATCACCCACCATTTTTACACAATTACAGGCCAAACGACTAGAATTAGCTACAATTATGAACAAGACTTCTGCGAGAGCAGCACATAGATTAAAATCACAGTATTTTCTATACTCAAACAAACCGGATAAGTATCTGGCCCACAAGCTTAGGGAGAGGACTAAATCTTTTGCCATACCATATCTGCAGACAACTGATGGCTCTTGCACCTCAAACCCCCAAGAGATAGCCAACACTTTTGCACAATACTACGCCCATCTTTATGACGGGGAAAAAGTAACGCATAACGATCAGACGAACCGACTCAGGGCTAAATTTTTGGATGACGCTAAACTCATACCCTTAGATAAAGAGGCCGGAGAGGAGCTCAATGCAGAGATAACAACTAGGGAAGTCCTTAATGCCATAAAAGAGCTTAAACCGGGTAAAGCAGCAGGCCCAGACGGCTTCCCAGGCGAATATTATCAACTCTATAAAACAATTTTGGTCCCACATGTAGTTTCATTGTGCAATGATATTTTACAAGGTAATGAAATCCCACGCGAAATATTACAGGCCAAAATAGTAGTCATACCCAAACCAGGTAGAAACCCAAAGTTGTGCCAAAGCTATAGACCCATTTCCCTAATCAATCAGGATATAAAAATTTTCACCAAAATTTTAGCCAATAGACTCAAAGTACATCTAACATCACTAATCCACCCCGATCAGGTGGGTTTTATTTTAGATAGAGAAGCCCCAGACAACACAAGACGAACGATCTCCTTAATTGAATACCTCAGCAAGTCGAAAACGCCTTCTCTGGTCCTCTCTTTGGATGCAGAGAAGGCGTTTGATAGAATAGACTGGGACTACATGCTAGAGGTCTTGAATAGATTTGGTTTCCATGGGTCGTTTGTTCAGGCTATCAAAGGCATCTATTCATGCCCCACAGCTACTGTTAGGGCGGCAGGATATCAGTCAAAATTAATAGATATCTTGAACGGCACCAGACAGGGCTGCCCGCTCTCACCACTTTTATTTGCGCTTTGCATAGAGCCATTAGCAGCGACGATTCGGTTGACCCCAGATATACACGGAGTTTTACTTAAAGGACAGGAATTTAAGGTGTCATTGTTTGCGGACGATGTCCTTCTTACGATGACTAAACCACTTATATCCCTCCCAAATCTTTATCGGGTATTACAGGACTATTCTGATGTCTCAGGATATAGGGTTAGTTTAGAAAAATGTGAAGCTATCCCTATCGCCCTTCCCAATCACACTAAAAAACTGATTGAAACAAACTTTGAATTTACTTGGACTACAGAGTCGATCAAATATTTAGGGATTAAGATCTCACATAATATAGAAGACCTATATAGACTGAACTATGTCCCCTTATATAAAATAATAAGGAAAGATATAAATACATGGAAAAAGGGCGGATTTTCATGGTATGGCCGATTAACGGCAATTAAAATGAACATCCTTCCGAGGCTTCTATACCTCTTTCGGGCCCTCCCAATTAAAGTACCCCTGACTGATCTTAGCAAACTACAAACTGACTTGGTGGGCTTCCTGAGAGGCAACAAAAAAGCTAGAATACCATCCCAGATCCTACAGCAACACAGACAGTTAGGAGGGGTGGGAACACCAAACTTAATACACTATTACCAAGCGGCAAGACTGGCGCAAACTACTTTACTGAGTAAGAATCCAAAAGACCTAGTGTGGGTGCAAGTGGAGACGCTTATGACAGATTACAAAACCCCAGAGGAGATACTATGGGATTTTTCTAGACACCCCTTTAGGGGAATGCCAGCCTCAAAGCTCACGATGGAGATGATGCAAACATGGGTTTCGCTCTCCAATTCCCTAAACCTAATCCCTCAGGACTCGGTAGTGCGACCAATTAAGTCCATTTTAAATCCAGACTTTCACACACATTTGGGGAAGTGGGAAAACAAAGGATTATATAGGGTTGCAGACTTTCTGCATAATAACAAATTAGCTACTTATCAACAAATACAAGACCTCAGCTATCACCAAACTCAGGACACATAGCTCTAGAACACCGTTAACAACACTTGAGCACTTCTGCAACACATCCAAACGTCACAAAAAACAAATCTCGGCTATATACTTAGCAATACAGAAAGCTAAATTCACATCTAAATCCCCTATAATGGAGAAATGGGAAAGGGATCTACAGAAAGTTTACTCTAAGGATGAATGGGAAATAATGCTATATACAGCTAGTAAAGGATTAATTAGTGCAGACTTCAGAGAAAACTGTATTAAAACATCTTTCAGATGGTATCTGACCCCCATAGTCACATCCCATTATACTCAGAGAGGTAACAAGCTTTGCTATAGAGGCTGTGTGGAAACAGGGACATATATCCACATGTGGTGGGAATGCCCACAGGTCAAACAAATATGGTTCAAACTCTCTGAGTTACTTAGCGAAGTCTTATCTGAAACTATCTCTCTAACACCGTCACAAGCATTGTTAAACGAACACATTAAACCCTTTAATGCACCTATCAATACGTTCATACGTACACTATGCACGGCCACTAGGATTTGCTTAGCACGATATTGGAAATCAGGAGCACCCTCATGGGGGGAGGTGATGGACAAGATTCAAGCTACATATAAAATGTTGGAAACGATAGCCCACATTAAAAATAACTATGAACAATTCTTAAAAATATGGAACTTCTGGATCCTGGCAGGACATTAGATACATAGAGGGCGGGAGCATGTAGCTCTGACATTAGGATAGGTTGCCTACGGATGGGGTCTCTGGGACGATCCACAAAGCTGCTCAGGCGACTGCGATTCGACTTTTGCTTAGAAACTGGTGGGTGCCCTTCCCTCGGATCTGCTGCAAGGGAAAAGAGGCGACAGGCAAGTTGTTGGTAATTTAATTTTATGTTGGTTTATGTTTGGTTTTTGAAGGGTTGGGGGGAGGGGGAGGGGGGGGGGAAGTATATAAAGTAAATATGTCGGGTGTGGAGAAGGGAGAAGTGAGAAATTGTCTGATTTGTTTTTTACTGTTGTTCCCTTCAATGCATCCCTAAAAATTTAGATATATAGTTGGCTACTCAACAACACAGGACTGAAGATTTTTGCCACAATAGCTTTATAAGATAACTTTCATGTGCTAATGGACCTTTAGATAACTTCTCCATAGCGGATCACTGTGTGATGGACTAAAGCTTCTGATCGGGGGATGGTGGAGGGGTTTCGTTTTGTATTATATAAACAATGTGACCTGTATTTGTTATACTTACTGCAATAAAAATCATTTCAACTAAAAAAACTGGCTTGTGCGAGCGATATGTCTGCATTGAGCTCCATACTGCACCAAATACAAGCGCTGTTTTGATGTGCTCATGCACGCTTTCCCAATAGACATCAATGGGGAGAGCCGGCAAAAAAAGTCTAACACCTGCGATCGCGGAAACAAAAGCTCCGTAACGCAGCCCATTGATGTCTATGGGGAAAAAGAAAATACAGTATAAACACCCTAACATAAACCCCGAGTCTAAACACCCTTAATCTGCTGCCCCTGACAACGCCGAAGCCTGCCTACAGTTATTAACCCCTAATCTGCTGCTCCTGATATTGCCGCCATTATACTAAAGTTATTAACCCCTATTCCGCCGCACCCCAACATCGCAGCAACTATTTTAAAGTTATTAACCCCTATTCCGCCGCTCCCCAACATCGCTGCAACTAAATAAAGTTATTAACCCCTAAACCTCTGGCCTCCCACATCACTACCACTAAATAAACCTAATAACCTCTAAATACAATGAGAGATGCTTAAATTTACTTACAAAACCACTTAGATGTTGTTACTCCAAAAATAAATGAAAGTGGTACAGAGCCCTCTGTATAATGGTGAGTTCCAGGATTGTTTGCTCCTATATTTCAACACCACTATACAGAGCGCTCTGTACCACTTTCATTTCTTTTGGAGTAACATCTAAGTGGTTTTGCAAGTCAGTGCTGCAACATTGTATTATCCATTCACCAGAATTGTATCCAGTGATCCAAGTGATTGACGTTCAACTACCCGGTAATCAAGCTTCCTGATTGGCCAGAGACTTGTCATATGACCCGGAACACGCTGCTAAAGTACACGCTACAACGCTGTGCTACAGATTTGCAAGCATTATCAGAGGCTCGGTACGTGGAGTCCCCAGGAGCCGTATAGGAAGTGGAGAAACCGTATATAAAGAAGTTTTGTATTCCAGGTGAGTTTTAATCACTAAGACGAACTGGCACAAAGTTTCTTTTTTATTTCAGCACTCTACACTGCTTGCAACTATTTTGCCTCAAATCTACGCAAAAACATTCGTTTACAAAAACCAGTGAACAAGTTAAAGATTGCACAGTCAATCCCTTGCTCTGTTTTTAACATACCGGTTACCAAAAACTTTTATCTTACTTTGTTATCAAATTTGATGCATACTCTATGATTAACACCAACTTAACATTTTGCCATTAATATTTTCATTTCTGTACAGTTATAGTTGTTTGTATACCAATAAACCTCCGGTGGTTTTTTATTTTTATTGATATCATTGCTCCTGAATTTTAAATATATTTCTGCTTATTAATAAACTCATAAGAATATATATGCTTTTAAATTTGCATCCATTAGCATTTATATAACATTCAACCTCTCTTAGTAGCTTTCATTAGCGCACCCTTTCCACTGTGTTTTGTTTAGAATTATACTTACCTCTAGTGTGCTGGAGAGCCATGTTAATCCTGAGTCTTCTTCTTAGAGTTCCAGGGAACGTTAATAGGAGGATTAGCATGGGGGATCCCAGGGTGCTGCGATAAAGGACCTTCTTTCCAGCGCACTAGAGCATGAACTTGATCACAATCTATTAGTGATTTACTTTTACTTTTGGTTTTCCCATTGATGGGCAGATTACAAGTGGACAGTTAAAGGACCAGTAAATACAGTACATTTGCATAATCAGCATATGCATGATTAAAAGACAATGCAATAGCACTTAGTTTGCACTTCAAATGAGTAGTAGATTTTTTTCTGACAAATTTCAGTTATGTCTATTTCCACTCCTCCTGTATCATGTGACAGCCATCAGCCAATCACAAATGCATGTACATATATTATTTGATGTCTTGCAGATGCTCAGTAGCATTATTAACCAGTGTTATTATTATCATTTATTTGTAACGTGACAAATTATTTAGCACAAGGCATACAGAGGTAAACAATGACTCTAAGGATCCGATGATCTTAACCCCTTAAGCACCGGGCACTTCAGACAAAAACTTCCCCAAAGACCAGAGCATTTTTTTTATTTTTGCCATCACTACATTTAAACATAGAGCCTTTTTTATATTTACCTATCAAAACTATATTTATTTTTATTATTATACAACCCAAAGTATTGATCTAGGCCCATTTTGGTATATTTCCTGCCACCATTTCACCGTCAAATGCGATCAAATAAAAGAAAATCGTTCACTTTTTCACAATTTTAGGTTTCTCACAGAAATTATTTACAAACAGCTTGTGTAATCATGGCACAAATGGTTGTAAATTCTTCTCTGGGATCCCCTTTGTTCAGAAATAGCAGACATATATGGCTTTGGCATTGTTTTTTTAGTAATAAGAAGGCCGCTAAAAGCCGCTGCGCACCCACTCTTGTATTATGGCCAGCAGTGAAGGGGTTAATTAGGTAGCTTGTAGAGTTCATTTTAGCTTTAGTTTAGAGATCAGCCTCCCACCTGACGCATCCCTCCCCCTGATCCCTCCCTGACCCCCCTCAAACAGCTCTATTCCCTCCCCCACTCCACAATTGTCACCCCCTTCTTAAGTACTGGCAGAAAGTCTGCCAGTACTAACATAAAAGGCTGCTTTATATATATATATATATATATATATATATATTTAAATTGTTTTACTATTTTTTGCAGTGTAGGATCCCCTTTTACCCCCAACCTCCCTGATCACCCCCAAACAGCTCTCTAACGCTCCCCCCTCTACCTATTTGCTGCCATCTTAGGTACTGGTAGCTGTCTGCCAGTACCCCGTTTGCCTCAATTTATTCTTTTTTTTTTTTTTAAACCCATTAACCATTTTTTCTGTAGTGTAGCTGCCCCCCTCATTACCCTCCCCCCTCCCCCCTCCCCCTTCCAGATCCCTTTACCACAATGGATCCCACGATTGATCCCCATTATTGCCCTTCCTCCCTGGCTTTTTTTCCCCTTATCTGTGTAGCGTGGCAAAGCAGTCTTGCCCTCCTCCCACCCCCTCCAGCGATTGGCTGACCACCCGCCTCCCTCGTTACGCTCCCACCCACCAACGATCGGCACCACCTCTGTCCGATGCAGAGAGGGCCACAGAGTGGCCCTCTCTACATCAGTAACTCTGCAAATCTATTTCTGCAGTGCCCCACTCATTGGGCATGCAGAAATAGCGCAATCTCGCTATTTTGAGCGAGATTGCGACAGAGAGAAGCCCGGGACTGCAGCAACATACAGGGTACGTTGCTGATCCTTAAGGGCATAACGACCAGCGTTGTACAGGGTACAACGCTGGTCATTAAGGTCTTTGGGCTGGCAAGATTATTAAATAATGCTCACCAGTCGTTCTACTTCCCTGGTGGAATGATCTAAAGCCACATTTTACCCTGAAAACAGGGTGTCTGTCTAAGAGGCTTATACTACATTTTCATACGGGGAGGAGATGTGGACATTACAAAAGTGAACAATAAAATTCATATTTAAAGAATCTTGCAAAGCAAATAATTGAACCATTCACACAAAAATACAGAAATAATTGTATTGTTAAGGTGCATTGAAAATTGTAACAATATTCTTCACTAAAAATTAGGGTTGCACCGATACTAGTATTGGTATCGGTACCAATACCAAGTATTTGCATGAGTACTTGTACTCGTGCAAATGCACCAACTTAAACCGATACCTCCCCTTCCTACCCATATTGCTATCTTGTGGCGTTTTTTCAAACTGCATGTTCCCATTTCATTATAAGCTAGAATGGAGACTAAACTAAAAATTGTTTACAACTGTTCTGCCAATACTAATTGCTGTTATTTGTATTACTGTAGGAGAGATTATTTTACCTCATTCAGACAAACCCCTGGAGTACTGGGCAGTTAATAAACTGAGATTTCCAGCTCTGGCTAAAATGCCCCAAAAATATCTTTCTGCAACATGCACTTAGAGTTGAACCTCCTTACTGACAGATTTATAGCGGAACATACAGAGGTTCTTCTGTTCTTTAATAAGAACTTGCCACTAACTTTTGAAAAAATATTCTAATTGTTAGATTGCCCGTTATACTGCTAGTTCTCATCTTGCACAAGTTCAAAACATACTGTACTCTGAGGAACTTCCATAGCCAGGGTTGGACTGGAAATAAAAAGCAGCCCTGGAAAAATATGAAGACCAGCCCTATTTTCCATTGAGTCAGTAGAATGCACATGTCCCATTTTTCTCAAAGGGGTTTACTGGGACACTCCTTCCCCAATATTTTTTAAGAATTAAATAATATTACTTTGTATTAAATACAAATGTCAGATTGATGGTATATAACAGCCCTACAACGCAATGCATCACCCCTTTTAATTGTAGCTTTCCAGCCCCAGCTGCTGCAGCCACCAGGAAATCTACTGGTATCCTCATAGGCCAATCCAGCCCTGTCCTTAGCTTATATAATTGCAGGAAGAGTACTCATAGTAAAAATTAAGTTAATTCCAATGAACACTTATACTGCAATGGAGTTGGACATGTAATGAGAGCATTGCTAAAGTTTACCAGTCAAATGTAATCTAGCCCATAGTGTTATTTCCCATGATTAAACAGTGCACTCTTATATTTTTTACTGTATTGCACTTTTGGTTGATTGTGATTTTATATTTGTTATTTATTGTTGTTATTATTAATCCTTTGAGTACTAATGATGGCTCTGAACCGTCGCAAATTTTCACAGTCAGGTGCTGACGACGGCTCAGAGCCATCGCTAGCACTCACCCCCCTTGAGGGCAATCTGGGGGCTACCACTGACTCCCACCCTGGCGATCTGGCCTGTATAGTTACAGACATCGCTGGGGCTTCACAATTTGTGCAGTGACGTCACGCGCAATGACGTCACCGCGCAACTCTATTTAAAAATCACAATGGACAGTATAGGGAAATGGGGGCATGATGCTTAGAAGCCTATATCTCAGGCATCTAAGCAGATACAGACCCCCACGACCCACAGTTGAAAAAGGTAATCGCCTAACCTTTCCAATGGTATTAGTCTTGGGGATCTGAAAAAATATATATATATATATTTAAAAAAAATAAAACCCCTCAAATCCAGTTTAGCACCCAGGTGGGAAATTGCTTAGCACTCAAAGGGTTAATATATTTTAATAATAATAAAATAAGGTATCTTAAATAATTAGTCTGTATTGTGCTTGGTATTGTGCTTGGTAAATTGGGACATGACATAAAGAAAAAGGATCGTAATTGGTATCGGCGAGTATTTGAAAACAAGTATCGGTACTTCTACTTGGTGTTAAAAAATGGTATCGGTGCAACCCTATTAAAAATAGTATTTTATGTAAATGTTATTAAATATGCACAGCGTAAATCGTAATTTATGTATACTGGATGTGCAAAAATCACTTTGAAATTTGTACTTTTAAGTACAAAATACAAAGCGTAATTTGTGTTTTTTCTTTCTAAAATTGGCTGAACATGTACTGTATGTTTCATGGGCATATATGAAATTGTCTCTCTAATCCCAGCATACGATTTTTGCACTATAGATCTCACATTTTTTTCTTGCCAACTAAAAGGTGGCAAGCTTTTCTCAAAACACTGAAATAACCCAAATAGAAAAACACATACATATGAAAATATAGGTGATTGTAAGATTCTATACACAGAAAAAAGCATCATGTGATTTATATTGGCTGCAGGATTTAATTTTTAAAGTGCGCCCCCTGCTCACTTTGTTCCACGGTGCAAAGTGTCCCTATCCAGTGACCTCCATTACTTTCAACAGGAGACATCTCGCCACTCGCTGGGACTGCCCCTTGTTATGATAATTGCACCAAGGCAGCCCTGCTAGGGTCATCAAGAAAAACCCTGTCTGAAATTGTGATAATAAAACAGACTAAAGAAAAGAAATTAATATAGAAGAAGGAGGCTCTGCTCCAAATAATTTATAATCATTCAACAAGTATTGTCTTCTCTTCAACTCTCATCTGCCATTCTATTCCCTGCTACGTTTTATCACATTTTGTTTTCTTTCCTTTTTGACCAGTAGATAATTCTTATTTTAGCAGTTTATGAGGGTTGACAATACATTGTGGGGGTAAAATTAATTAGTCTGCTTCCCACGCTAAATTATATTTTTACAAAAATAAGCCGCTGACTGTATTTATAGTTGGGACAAAATACTACAGGAAAACATCTTCCTGATATGTCATTGTTCAGAGAAATGAAACTTTGTTTTCTTAGAATTTGGCTAAAAATATTATTTCTACTGTTTCCTATTTCTCTTAGGGTCATAGAAGTCAAAATTAAGCTTTCATGAAAGACAACTTTGCAATTTTCTGTAGTTTCCCTCTTTTTCGTTTTCGTTATTTTTAAAACTAACCATGAAAGCATCTGAAGCAGGCTTGGGATTGTGTATGTGAAAAGCACTATTAGCCCTATTCAAAATCAAATGAAAAGGCAGATCAGAGTGAAATGTGGGCACCCGCTATTTCATATCAAATTGAACAACAAAAATAACATAGTGTATGTTGTCATGTATGCCATACTTTACCAGACGATGATTGTGTGCAGATTGTGGCAGAAAACTATATGGGCTTCATAGGCTTTCCATGTAAAGAAACAAGCATTAGTATGGTTTTCACATGTAGCGCTGAGATTCTATGATGAGTCATATTGTCGTTACTTTCTCTGTTTCTTTTGTATAAGCAGGAGAATGCACATATGGCTTTATCCGCTAGCTATTTATGAATACCATTATTACAAACATTGTTGCAAATACTGCTGCTATATAGTGCTCAAGATACCTTAGTACGCTCTCATGGAAATTAGCTAAGTATTAACAAAGCACATTAATTGCAAGAGTTTAATTTTGATTTTGATGTCACATAATTCTATGGAAATGAAATGTCAAAAAACAAAAATGATGTTAATTGCATAGTTTAAGTTATGCAGATACAAAAAAGGCTGGAAATTTGTTGTCTCAGTATGCAGTTTATGGGAGCTTGAAATCTAAAATTTATTTAGATAATACATAATATTATTTTTTCATTTAATACGAAAATTAAATATAGGGCCAGATTACAAGTGGAGTGCTAATTTATTGCGTGCCTGCAAATGGACAAACGGGCGCACAATAAACAATAAGCTATTACAAGTGGCTGGTTATTGCTACAACGAGCTTGTGGTAGCAATAAGCGCTCAAAAAATTAACCAGAGGTCAGACGTCTGGTTAATTTTTTAAATGTCCCCCAAATTGTCCCCAAAATTAAGTGTGTAGTGCATTTTCAATAAAAAAAATAGTAGCATTTTTATATTATTTTTATTAAAACTGCATGAAGCCGTTTTGATGGGTTAAAGTTCACAGATGTGGGGTGTTAGGAAAAAAAAAAACAGCACTGAAAAGTGCCTTACATTGTGGTCTATGGTGACTGTGTTACCTGTAAATATATATGTATATGCTTATATACATATATATTTATGTGTTAATATGTGTATATACAAATGCGGCTAGAATACGAGTTGTGCGTTAGGCTTTAAAAGCAGCGTTGGCCGGTCCCAATGCTGCTTTTTAACGCCCACTAGTATTACCAGTCTTGAAGGTACAGGTGTACCGCTCACTTTTTTGGCCAGATTTGGAAATACCGCAAATCCACTTACGTCAATTGCGTATCCTCTTTTTTTCAATGGGACTTGCATAGCTGTGAGGATACAGGTCTAAATTTTATAACATTCTTAGTAATCAATTCATTTTTACCTTGATAGGTTTTGTATGAATCCACAATCACCATTATATCATTACTTAGATATAAGGTACCTGTGTGTATTCAGTTTTAATAATGGATTAATAGTAATTGTCACAACTATGATTCTCTTTAGTTGGGACTGACTCATTTAATATGATTAGGTACAATCAGAAATATATTATAGTATGAGGTTTTGATGATATGTACTAATATCTCAGATTATAATGAAAAGGATTGGTGATTCAGTGTAAGGAATGAACAAGAGATGCCTGTTAATAATAAAATGTGCTCAGAAAACAATCGTCAAAGTTGAATAGTAGTTCTGAATTTTCAGTAATGCATTACCCTTTATAATTTTGTCCTAGCATGCTTACAAATATTAAGGTGGTGCACATAGCTTGAATGAGAGGTTATTAATAAAGTATAACAGCGTGTCTTACTTGGATATGGTGTTTTAGTTCAGTGTCTGAGGAGACAGGAGAGCGGCGTCTGATGCCTGCAGCGTGTGATCAACTCCGGCGTGCTGCGCAGTGGAAACAGATAGTCGGAGGTGACGTCAGCACTAGTCTGAGCGTCCGATGCAAAGTAGTTACGCTGAGATCTGCAGCAAAACACAGCTGCTGGAGAAAGAGAAAGTTAGAATTCCCCTTCTGATTAGTTGATATAGTTATTACTTATGGGTAAACCTTCAGGATAAAGGTTTCAGAATGAGCATAAAAATAGAGAGAGTTGGTATGTTTCTCAAAAAATAAGAATGCTCAAGGCTAATTATTCTTAAGAAAATAAAGAGACAAGTTGCAGTCTCTATAACTCTTCAATAATCAAGCAATGTCTTATGGGTAAAGTGTGCTTAAATAGTATACCTGAGGGGAGGAGAACTTGTCTTAAAGGCACAGTGAAATGGTTAGTGCTGACAGATCCCCCCATTCAAGAGGGCCTCCCAGCAGTCCGAGGACCCGGTTTAAAGGGGAAGCGAACATGAAAGTCCTTCAACAAATCAGGTGCATTTAAATCACGGAGAGGAATCCATGAATTTTCATCATCTCCATAATCTTTCCAATGTACCAAGTATTCAAGGGTTTTTCTACGATATCTAGAATCCAAAATCCCATCTACTTCATAATCCATTGGATCGGGTAATGGGAGAATGGAAGTATCAGTGGACGGGGGTGTAGTCCCCAGATAGGGCTTTACCAATGATACATGGAACGAGGGATGAATTCTCATTGTGGCAGGTAATTTCAAAGTCACCGCATTTTCATTTATTACCCTGAGTATAGGGAATGGTCCTATATATTGATCAGCAAGTTTTTTGCTTGGTACAGGTAATCTGATATTTTTAGTCGATAACCATACCATATCTCGAGGTTTGTATACTGGAGATGGTATTCTCTTTCTATCGTAGTATTTCTTCTGGGCTTCTTTGGCAGAAACCAAATGATCCTGTAGAGTGTCCATAACTTCTTTCAAAGAGTCAGTGTAGTTGGAAACTGACGGAGAATGAGAAGAAGTAATAGTATTTGGATATGTACGTGGATGAAAGCCATAGGTTGCATAAAAGGGAGAGACTTTAGTTGAAGTATTGATCGAATTATTATAGGCAAATTCCGCACTAGGCAACCAATCTAACCAGTCATCCTGTTGAAATGAAATAAAACATCTCAAATACTGTTCAAGTGTTTGATTCAAACGTTCCGTTTGACCATTTGATTGTGGATGAAACGCTGTCGTTAGTCTGAGTGTAATTTGTAAAGCTTTACATAAATATCTCCAAAATTTAGATGTAAACTGACTTCCTCGATCAGTTACAATGGATGCAGGTAAACCATGTAATTTAACTACATGACTATGGAAATATTTTGCGGTAGTAGAAGCAGTGGGTATTCTTTTTAATGGGATGAAATGGGCCATCTTGGTTAAATGGTCCACTACAACCATTATGGTATTATGACCATTTGAAATTGGTAAATCTACAATAAAGTCAATTCCAATCATATCCCAAGGTTTTATAGGTATTGGTAATGGTGTCAAGAGACCATAGGGCTTATGATGTTCTTTCTTTTTCTTTGCACAAATGTCACAATTTATCACGTAAGAATGAATGGAGGTTTTCATCTGAGGCCACCAGTATTCCCTGCCTATTAGTTCGGCTGTTTTTTCAATGCCTGGATGCCCGGCTAAAGGGGAATTATGATGTTGATGGATAATCTGGTTCCTTAAAGTTGGTGGAACATAAATCAACCCATTTTTCATATATAATCCAGATTCAGAGTCTGGAGTACAAATAGGTGGGATTTGATTATCCACGTGTTGTGCTTGGTAGATGTCAGATGTCTCTAGAACTGTAGCTGCAATGATTTTAGTTGGTGGAATTATGTATGTGTTAGTTTGGGACTCTTCTGGAGTCTCAAAAGAACGTGATAAAGCATCTGCTTTTTCATTTTTCGTACCTGGAATATAAGTTAGTAGAAAATTAAACCTGTCCAAGAAAAGGGCCCATCTCACCTGTCTTGATGATAAGGTTTTATTTTTCTTCAAATATTGAAGATTTTTATGATCTGTGAAAACTTGAAAAGGAATTGCTGTCCCCTCCAAGAGATGACGCCAATGTTCCATTGCAGATTTCATGGCTAATAATTCCTTATCGCCTATTGAATAATTTGTTTCTGCAGTAGTTAATCGTCGAGAGTAATAAGCGATAGGATGAAGTTGATTATCATGTTTATCTGGTTGCATTAATATTGCACCAATACCAACATTTGAGGCATCTACCTCCAAGGTGTAGGGCAATTCTGGATCAGGGAGTCTTAAAATTGGTGCTGTGGTAAATTTTTGTTTCAAATCGTGAAAAGCACGATCAGCATTGGAATCCCAAACAAATTTTTGTTTACCTGTCAATCTTGTTAAGGGTTGTACAATAGTTGAATATTGATTAATAAACTTCCTATAAAAGTTTGAGAAACCTAAAAATCGTTGTAAAGATTTCAAATTAGTAGGAGTTTGCCAATTGATTATGGCTGTTACCTTTTCTTGGTCCATTTGTATGCCATTGGGAGAAATTATATATCCCAAAAATTTAATAGTGTCTTTATGGAACTGACATTTTTCCATTTTGGCGTACAATTGATGTTCACGAAGTGTTGAGAGAACCCATCTTACATGTTTTCTGTGGTCCTCTATAGTTTTAGAATAAATGAGGATATCATCTAGATAAACAATTACGCACACATCCATAAGTTCTTTAAAGATCTCATTTATAAAGAACTGGAATGTGGCAGGGGCGTTTGTCAAACCAAAAGGCATAACATTATATTGGAATAACCCATATCTTGTTTTGAAAGCTGTCTTCCATTCATCTCCGGATTTCATACGTATTAAATTGTATGCACCTTTTAAATCTAACTTGGTGAAGATGTTTGCACCTGTTAGTCGTTCAATTATTTCCGGGATGAGTGGTAATGGATATCTATTTTTTATCGTGACTGCGTTTAAGGCTCGATAATCAATTATGGGTCTGAGTGTACCATCTTTATTTGTAACAAAAAAAATGGCTGATGCAACTGGTGATGATGATGGGGATATAAAACCTTTTCTTAGGTTTTCATCCAAATATTCTCTTAGATGTTTTAATTCTTTTTGTGAGAGTGGAAATATTTTTCCTGATGGTATCTCTATCCCTGGTTTAGTATCAATTGGGCAATCAAAATGCCTGTGAGGTGGGAGAGTTTCAGCATTTTTAAGATTAAATACATCATTGAAATCATGATATTCATGAGGTAATGAAGGACTTATGTGTCCGATATTGACATATGGGAAACATGTTTTTTGACAATATTGTGAGGTGAAAGTGATTTTATTTTGTGTCCAGTCTATGGTGGGATTATGTTTTTGTAACCAGGGTATACCAAGTACTATAGGGTGAATTGAACTAGGAATAATGTCAAATGTAAGAAACTCTTTGTGCCCATCAGGTGTGATGGTTAATAATGGAATTGTGTGGTGAGTGATAGGTCCCTTTAAAATTTGAGTACCGTCAATTACCCTAACAAAAACAGGAGAAGTTTTCTGCAGAATTGGTATTTTATTTTGTTTAACTAATGATTCAACAAGAAATAAACCATCAGCTCCAGAATCAATGATGGCTTCTTTCTGTAGTTGTTGACTGTCCCACTGTAAAGACAATATTAGTGACAGGTAGGGTGTATTTTTAGATTTTTCACATGAACAATTAAATGATAACTTACCCTTCTTTTGACGGGAAAGAATTGGACATGTGGCAACATCATGGTCTTTGTTTCCGCAGTAAAGGCAGAGATTGGCTAACCTTCTTCTTTGTTTTTCTTCCAAACTTAGAGGTCCGCGAATGGTACCTATTTCCATTGGTATGGGAATCATTTGGGTTTTTTCTTGGTAAGTTTGGAAAGTTCTTTTGGGAGTGCTTTCAAAAAAGTGTTTTTCAGTCTTCCTTTCTCGATACCTTCTATCCATTGCTATGCATAACTTAATTAATGCATCCAAGCTTTCAGGAAAATCCACTCTAGACAGTTCATCCTTCAAGTGTTCAGACAAACCTAGACGGAACTGGTTTTTCAGGCTTACTGAATTCCACTCTGAATCTGTTGCCCATAGTTGAAAATCTGATATGTAATCCTCCACGGGCCTTTTTCCCTGTTTAAGGGATCTTAATCTATTTTCAGCGGTTTGTTGTTTATTAATATCGTCGTATAGTATAGCCATAGTTTGGAAGAAGTTCTCAAGGGAATTTAAAATGGGATCTTCTGATTCTAGAAATCTATCTGCCCACGCTCTGGGTTCTCCAGTGAGATAGGAGATTGCTGTAAATACTTTAATCTTGTCAGATCGGTAAGTTCGTGGTTTTAAGGTGAAAAGTAGTATACAAGCATTTTTATATTCACGAAATTTTGTGCGATCACCAGCAAAAGGAGTAGGGGGATTGACCTGTGGTTCAGGTGTCTCATTAGTTTTTTGGCTTATAAATTCATTTATTACTTGCTTTAAACTACTATTTTCATTTTTCAATTCAGTTAGTCCTTGTGCCAATATTTCCACCTTTTGATTAAGTGTGGTGATCTGGTTAGCCATTTCAATAGGATCCATGTTGTACCTAAAAATATGTGTGTGTTTTTTAATGTTTTTTAGGCTTGATTATTCTGTGAGGATACAGGTCTAAATTTTATAACATTCTTAGTAATCAATTCATTTTTACCTTGATAGGTTTTGTATGAATCCACAATCACCATTATATCATTACTTAGATATAAGGTACCTGTGTGTATTCAGTTTTAATAATGGATTAATAGTAATTGTCACAACTATGATTCTCTTTAGTTGGGACTGACTCATTTAATATGATTAGGTACAATCAGAAATATATTATAGTATGAGGTTTTGATGATATGTACTAATATCTCAGATTATAATGAAAAGGATTGGTGATTCAGTGTAAGGAATGAACAAGAGATGCCTGTTAATAATAAAATGTGCTCAGAAAACAATCGTCAAAGTTGAATAGTAGTTCTGAATTTTCAGTAATGCATTACCCTTTATAATTTTGTCCTAGCATGCTTACAAATATTAAGGTGGTGCACATAGCTTGAATGAGAGGTTATTAATAAAGTATAACAGCGTGTCTTACTTGGATATGGTGTTTTAGTTCAGTGTCTGAGGAGACAGGAGAGCGGCGTCTGATGCCTGCAGCGTGTGATCAACTCCGGCGTGCTGCGCAGTGGAAACAGATAGTCGGAGGTGACGTCAGCACTAGTCTGAGCGTCCGATGCAAAGTAGTTACACTGAGAGCTGCAGCAAAACACAGCTGCTGGAGAAAGAGAAAGTTAGAATTCCCCTTCTGATTAGTTGATATAGTTATTACTTATGGGTAAACCTTCAGGATAAAGGTTTCAGAATGAGCATAAAAATAGAGAGAGTTGGTATGTTTCTCAAAAAATAAGAATGCTCAAGGCTAATTATTCTTAAGAAAATAAAGAGACAAGTTGCAGTCTCTATAACTCTTCAATAATCAAGCAATGTCTTATGGGTAAAGTGTGCTTAAATAGTATACCTGAGGGGAGGAGAACTTGTCTTAAAGGCACAGTGAAATGGTTAGTGCTGACAATAGCGCCGGTATTACGAGTCTGCCAAAAAGTGAGCGGTAGACACTCTCCTGTCAACACTGGTACCGCATTTTAAATTCAGTAGTTAAGAGTTTTACACTACAACGCCGTAACATAAAACTCTTAACTAAAGTGCTAAAAAGTACACTAACACCCACAAACTACCTATTAACCCCTAAACCGAGGCCCTCCCGAATCGCAAACACTAAAATTAAATTTTTAACACCTACTCTGTCAAACCATACATCGCAGCCACTATAATAAATATATTAACCCCTAAACCGCCGTACTCGCGCCTCACAAACATTAGTTAAATATTATTAACCCTAATCTGCCGTCCCTAACATCGCCGACACCTACCTACATTTATTAACCCCTAATCTGCCGCCCCCAACGTCGCCGCCACTATACTAAAGTTATTAACCCCTAAGTCTAAGTCTAACCCTAACCCTAACTCCCCCTAACTTAAATATAATTTAAATAAATCTAAATAAAATTCTTATCATTAATTAAATAATTCCAATTTAAAACTAAATACTTACCTATAAAATAAACCCTAGGCTAGCTACAATATAACTAATAGTTACATTGTAGCTATCTTAGGGTTTATTTTTATTTTACAGGCAAGTTTGTATTTATTTTAAATAGGTAGAATAGTTACTAAATAGTTATTAACTATTTAATAACTACCTAGCTAAAATAAATACAAAGTTACCTGTAAAATAAAACCTAACCTAAGTTACAATTACACCGATCACTACACTATAATTAAATTAATTCCCTAAATTAAATACAATTAAATACAATTATATAAAATTATTTAAAGTACAAAAAAAACATACACTAAATTACAGAAAATAATAAACAAATTACAAGATTTTTAAACTAATTACACCTAATCTAATCCCCCTAACAAAATAAAAAAGCCCCCCCCAAAATAAAAAAGCCCTACCCTACACTAAATTACAAATAGCCCTTAAAAGGGCCTTTTGCGGGGCATTTTCCCAAAGTAATCAGCTCTCTTACCTGTAAAAAAAAATTACAAATCCCCCCAACATTAAAACCTACCACCCACACAACCAACCCTACTCTAAAACCCACCCAATACCCCCTTAAAAAAAACATAACACTAACCCCTTGAAGATCACCTTACTGGGAGAAGTCTTCCCCCAACCAGGCCAAAGTCCTCAACGAAGCCGGGAGAAGTCTTCATCCAAGCCGGGCGAAGTGGTCCTCCAGATGGGCAGAAGTCTTCATCCAGACGGCATCTTCTATCTTCATCCATCCAGCGCAGAGCGGGTCCATCAAGACATCTGACGCGGAGCATCCTCTTCAATTGACGGCTAACACAGAATGAAGGTACCTTTAAGTGACGTCATCCAAGATGGTGTCCCTTCAATTCCGATTGGCTGATAGAATTCTATCAGCCAATCGGAATTAAGGTAGAAAAAATCCTATTGGCTGATGCAATCAGCCAATAGGATTGAAGTTCAATCCTATTGGTTGATCCAATCAGCCAGTAGGATTGAGCTCACATTCTATTGGCTGATTGGATTTAGTGTAGGGTAGGGCTTTTTTTTATTTTGGGGGGGCTTTTTTTTATTTTGGGGGGGCTTTTTTTATTTTGTTAGGGGGATTAGATTTGGTGTAATTAGTTTAAAAATCTTGTAATTTGTTTATTATTTTCTGTAATTTAGTGTTGTTTTTTTGTACTTTAGATAATTTTATATAATTGTATCTAATTTAGGGAATTAATTTAATTATAGTGTAGTGTTAGGTGTAATTGTAACTTAGGTTAGATTTTACAGGTAACGTTGTATTTATTTTAGCTAGGTAGTTAGTAAATAGTTATTAACTATTTAGTAACTATTCTAACTAGTTAAAATAAATACAAACTTGCCTGTAAAATAAAAATAAACCCTAAGATAGCTACAATGTAACTATTAGTTATATTGTAGCTAGCTTAGGGTTTATTTTACAGGTATTTAGTTTTGAATAGGAATACATTAGTTAATTATAGTAATTTTATTTCGATTTATTTTAATTATATTTAAGTTAGGGGGTGTTAGGTTTAGGGTTAGACTTTAGGCGTTAATATCTTTAATATAGTGGTGGCGACGTTGGGGGCGGCAGATTAGGGGTTAATAATTGTAGGTAGGTGGCGGTTAATAAATATAATGTAGGTGTCGGCGATGTTGGGGGCAGCAGATTATGGGTTCATAAGTATAATGTAGGTGGCGACGGTGTCCGGAGAGGCAGATTAGGGGTTAATAATATAATGCAGGTGGCGGTGATGTTGGGGGCGGCAGATTAGGGATTAATAAGTGTAAGATTAGGGGTGTTTAGATGTTAGGGTGTTAGGTGTAGACATAACTTTTATTTCCCCATAGGAATCAATGGGGCTGCGTTAAGGAGCTTTACGCTGCTTTTTTGCAGGTGTTAGACTTTTTTTCAGCTGTCTCTCCCCGTTTATTCCTATGGGGAAATCGTGCACGAGCATGTTACACCAGCTCACCACTGACGTAAGCAGCGCTAGTATTGAAGTGCGGTAAGGAGCACAATTTTGCTCAACGCTCACTTCTTGTCTAGGTTGTAAAAACCTGTAATACCAGCGCTGTCTGTAAGTGAGCGGTGAGCATAAAGGATATAGATCGTATAGATTAGCTAGCAGTTCCCAGATATTTGTAAATAAATAAGAGTTAAAAGTAGTTCATAGTTAATAAGAAATATTTAATAGTTATAAGGTTAGATTTGTTACAAGTTAATAGTAAGTAGTTCGTAGGTAGTAGGACATAGTTAATATTTAATATTGCATACCTTGATCCTTTCTGCTCAGATATGTTTTCATCTCTGTAAATATACTTTTTTAAACAAAGTTTTAAATACTAAAAATCCGCATTCACAAAAAAATATATAAATATATATGTCAATATCTGTGAATACATTTATATTTTTATTTAGTAGAATTTAACATTTTTCATAGAAAATAGTTAATTAAATGTCAAGTTACCTAAGGAATCAGATATCAGTATAATGATATCTGGCATTTCTGGCACAAATAAGTCTTGAAAAATATTGCCATATTCCATAGTGTCTGAAATATAAGGTAAACATTTTTTGTAGCCAAACAATTTGTACATAATTTGACAATGGGCATTTTAAAAAAAGTTCTTACCTGCTGAATGTTCATCTTAGCTTTGTACATTGTATTAAATATTTGTGGGATGTGATGGGTCCTCAGAACAAATATTAATCTGTTGCGAAATGTTGCAAACTGGATTTCCCGACATCAAAAGGTTTAGGAAATCTTTTTCATACTGTTTAAATTTTGGTCATCAAATTTCATCCAATTATGTTCTTAGCTTTTCGTTTTTGAAATTTCCGTAATTGTTTTTTTCTTCATTAAAACCTTCCTTTTGATGTCAGAAATCCTTTTCTGACATTGCGCAACAGATTTTTCATTCTGTGCCGTCAAGTTGACAATATTTACAATGTCACTCCACATAACATCCCTTTCATGTGGTTCTTTGCTCTTCTCCACGATCCAATTAGGTAGATATATTGTGACTCTAAGGCGGAAACAAGCACTTCATTTTCTTTCAGGGTAAAGCGGGATGCCACCAAGGCAATATTATTCAAGAATATTTGGATTTACATAAGTGGTCCAATTTATATTTTTTTGTCATGCAATTAGTAAAATTTGTTATAAATGCTCATTGGCTGTTAATACAGAAGATAAATGTATTTTAGGTGAAAATTAATTTCGCACTGAATTTTATGTTTTGTTACAAAAAAATGTGATTAGTTGAAAAGATCTGGGCAGTTAGAATTGAAAATGAATTGTATTACATTATGCATATTCGGATACTCATGTTTATTGTTATGATAAAGACTGATGTTGCTTATGGATTATAATACCACAAAATAAAAACTACAGACTATTACCAAGCACAAACAATTAGGACAAACAATATGCTTAATTAAATCATGAACACAAGCATTATTGGAACTATCTTGAAATATCCTTACATCCAATGATTCTAGCAGAGGCCTAGTTGATGTTAATTGTAAGGCCTAACGAAGGAAGTATGGCATATTGCAGAACTGAATGGACACAGAATTGTTGCCTTGGTTTTGGTAGTGGTAGAACTCACAATACTCCCTTTAGACTCTTAAGTGAACACTGTCCTGTAAACTTATTTTCTTGTGTATCAATTAAAATATGCCAGTGCTACAAATATTTAAATAAATGTTTCAAATGATAATACATCTATTATTTGTTTATGTTTATAATAATGGGACATTTTTAATGACAACAACGTAGGGTACAGTGTAGTGTACATCCTTTTAAGTGTTTGTAGTTTGCTTTAAAGCAGCTGCAGTGTATATCTATTTAAAAACGGAAATATTTGCAATTTTAATAAAAATATGTGTAGTAATTCATAACAATATAATAATGTTTAAATATTTAAAGTAATCCAATTCAATGTAATAGCACTATATGAAAATTTATAGTAGGATGTGTGCAATTGTTCTAGTACACTGTCCCTTTAAATACATAAGAACCCACCAAGTAGCGGCCTATGTATTTACATAGAGGTCACTTTGTGCTATATAGCAAAAGTAAGAGTAAAAACTCCATTCACGATTAGCATGTTGATTACATAAAGTAATTGTGTATGTGCAATGGGAATATGTTTGGAACATTGTTCACATTTTCGAAAGAAATCGCTATAAATATGTTGTATTTTTTTTTCATGTGTGCATTAAGCTATTTCTGCATTTTATTGATGTTAATTTTTTAATATTCGCATCTGCGATGTAATCAAGTTATCTTTTTTTTTTTTTATTAAGGTACTTAAAACAGTGGACAAACAGTGGCTCCAGATCAATGATAAAAGCATACTTTACATTACATGGGAAAAAATATTAGTTTGGGTAGAAATATTTTTTTTGGTGGCATCTATTTTGTTAGATCTCGTTTACTGGGTTATGAATTAGGAGTATATAGGAGTATAGTGTAGAGCATTCCATGGTTCCCAGATCACGCAATAAAGGTCTGGGTTACCCCTAACTAGATATACACTTTCTTGCATGGATTTAATGTAATCTAAAATTTCTCGCGCTTTGAGAATCGTTGGGGCTGAGATTTGTTTCCAATATCTAGCTAGAGATAGCTTCACTGCCATCATTAATCAAGTTATTCTAAAGTATTGTACACATAATTGTTGTCTAAACAGTTGTTTGTTTGCAAACTACATAACTCTGCCATGTTTAACACATAATAATAATGCGCGCACACGTTTATGTGGTAGTCTTCAACATGACGTTTGCTCTGTGTACTAGTCAGTAGCAGTGTTAACATTGCACAAAAGAGTCCCCAAGATTGAACTGAGTTTGTCCCCTCTTATGCTCGTATGTGTGCTTGTAAGTTTGATTTCTCTCAATAATTGCAATACACTTTTCCTTGGTTTCTGTTTTTTCCCCGCAGTACAGTTGAAACTACAAATTGAGTCCCCAATGTCTGACAGTGATTGACGTTTGTGTGCGCGCATGAATTTGATGTTTGCAACATTGCGGATGCCCTTTTGTACTTTTAACTGTATATTGAATGTATCAATGCAAGAATTAGAGATTAAAAGATGCTCATTGAGCAATGCTATTGTTAACCGTTGAAAGTGTGACTCTCTTTATGTTGTACGTAAGACTATAGGTAGAACTTATGATTGTCACCTCATCCCTGTTTCCCATAACAGTTCTGAGTTACCCATGTTTCAGGGTGTGCATATGCTAACATGCATTGCACCCAGGACAGCACACATATATTGAGGCTGGAAATCACTATTTCTGTTCCCCTCTGCACACCCTGGAGCATGTATAAGTCATAAGTGTCCATAAAAACAAGGCAGAGGTGTCAAACCTAGGCACACTCCAGCAATCATTGTAAACTATGCTAAAGATGTAAATCCAATTAAAGTGACCATTGTCCTTTCTTGTGAAAAACCCTATAATTAAATTTTGTATATGCATATGCACATGGTAGATGTGTTAAGATGCAGTTTTTCTAAGTGGATTTCCAACACATTAATGGTTGTCACCATTTTAATTAATTAATTAGTCTGTTTTAATTGAAAAAATGTGTTCTTATCACCTCAATTAATGACTTTACAGCCCAAGCAGGCCTTTGAGCGCATAAGTAGTGTAGCGCTCTTGCGATATTGTAGAAAATCCCCATGAGATAATATATGCAAACCCATAAATGGTGCCAAACAACCGATTTTTCTACTTTCATCTTGTGATCCCACGCCAAAACACCATGCACAAGGTTTGCGATAGAAAAATCATTTCGGTGCAATTTCTGGGTTTGCGGAACAGCTTTTTTAGATTTTGTAAACTATTTTCAAATAGTCTTATTATTTAAAGGGATGCTGAACCCAAATTTTTAATAATTATTAATATTTTTTATAGTTACTGTATTATACTGTATTATACTGTATTATAGTTACTATAATATATATATATATATATATATATATATATATATATATATTTCTTTCTAATGACACGGTCCAAGAATCATCATCAATTACTGTTGGGAATATCACTCCTAGCCAGCAGAAGGAGGCAAAGAGCACCACAGCAAAGCTGTTAAGTATCACTTCCCTTCCCACAACCCCCAGTCATTCTCTTTGCCTCTAGTGCAAGGAAGAGGTGAAGTAATTAGGTGTCCTGATTATGATTCTTCTATCAAGATTTTTTTATTTTGAAGTCTGGGCAAGATTGCTCTGGCCTTTCATCACAATCTGGGTATAGCTGTACTCCACGTTAGTCTCTTCAGCAGGGCTGTGGCGACTTTAAAGCAGTTAGGAACTTGTAAAGTGGGCTTTGCTACGTTTTCCTAACATGTTGCTGCCCTGGTATAGAAAGCTTACTCTGTCTTTCTTTTTACACAGGTCTCTGTGAGGAGCGGCATCCTCTCAAACTTTGTGAGTCGTCTGACTGCCGGACGGCTAGAATGCAGGTAAGTGCCTTTTCATATTCTGGGTGGGAGACTGGCACTGAAAGGGGTTAAGGAACCTTTTCTGCTATTTTATGTGGGACAGATATATCCTTTAGAGGATATTTTAAAGGCAGGATGCTAGCACTTACGGTGACAGGAGACTAAGGGTTAATAAGTGATCCTTTCTTTACTTGGGTTCATATGTTAGTTTAGAGGTACCTAAGGGTTAATGTTTCCTCTAACGTATTTCTTATGTGTTCTGGTATTTATAGCTATGTTTAACGGTAGCTCTCAGTATCAGTGTTTTTTTTTTTTAACACTCTGTATCTGCTACGCTGTTTGATGGTGATTTTCTAGTGTCTTATGAAAAGGAAGATACCTTCACACTGCCTTGTTAAAAGAAGCAGTCTTAGGGTTCAGCGATCCATGCTATAGCAGGATCAAACTGACTTTTGTAGTGGCATGTTAGCATGGTGGAATAAAGCGCGATGTTAGCAGATACAGTTGTGCGCTTTATTCTCATGTTTTTACTGTGTTCCCGCTTCCTTCTTCTTCTTCACTGAGAAGGAGTTGTGGCGTCATTTTGAATTTTTTGCCGGGTACGTGACCCCGCCTCTCTGTCTCCCGCTGAGAACGGAGCTTATATGCTTACAGAACAATTTAATTGGGTACCTGTGGCTTTATCTGCTTTTCCTAATTTTAGTGAATGATTGCAGGAGGAACATTATTGCTTCAGATATTAAGGTTTCTGTTCTACCTGATAATACTCTGACCACCTTCCTCATAGCTGATGGGGAGGGAACGTCGGTAGTCTCTGAGGGTAAAATCTCAGATTGGACAGTGTAATTTCTTTCATGTAATTAACAAGAGTCCATGAGCTAGTGACGTATGGGATATACATTCCTACCAGGAGGGGCAAAGTTTCCCAAACCTTAAAATGCCTATAAATACACCCCTCACCACACCCACAAATCAGTTTTACAAACTTTGCCTCCAAGGGAGGTGGTGAAGTAAGTTTGTGCTAGATTCTACGTTGATATGCGCTCCGCAGCAAGTTGGAGCCCGGTTTTCCTCTCAGCGTGCAGTGAATGTCAGAGGGATGTGAAGAGAGTATTGCCTATTGAATGCAGTGATCTCCTTCTACGGGGTCTATTTCATAAGGTTCTCTGTTATCGGTCGTAGAGATTCATCTCTTACCTCCCTTTTCAGATCGACGATATACTCTTATATTTACCATTTCCTCTACTGATTCTCGTTTCAGTACTGGTTTGGCTTTCTACAAACATGTAGATGAGTGTCCTGGGGTAAGTAAGTCTTATTTTCTGTGACACTCTAAGCTATGGTTGGGCACTTTATTTATAAAGTTCTAAATATATGTATTCAAACATTTATTTGCCTTGACTCAGAATGTTCAACTTTCCTTATTTCCAGACAGTCAGTTTCATATTTGGGATTATGCATTGAATTATCATATTTTTTCTTACCTCAAAAATTTGACTTTTTTCCCTGTGGGCTGTTAGGCTCGCGGGGGCTGAAAATGCTTCATTTTATTGCGTCATTCTTGGCGCGGACTTTTTTGGCGCAAAAATTATTTTCCGTTTCCGGCGTCATACGTGTCGCCGGAAGTTGCGTCATTTTTTGACGTTATTTTGCGTCAAAGATGTCGGCGTTCCGGATGTGGCGTCATTTTTGGCGCCAAAAGCATTTAGGCGCCAAATAATGTGGGCGTCTTTTTTGGCGCTAAAAAATTTGGGCGTCATTTTTGTCTCCACATTATTTAAGTCTCATTATTTATTGCTTCTGGTTGCTAGAAGCTTGTTCACTGGCATTTTTTTCCCATTCCTGAAACTGTCATTTAAGGAATTTGATCAATTTTGCTTTATATGTTGTTTTTT
Organism: Bombina bombina; assembly: GCF_027579735.1. Taxonomy (NCBI): domain Eukaryota; kingdom Metazoa; phylum Chordata; class Amphibia; order Anura; family Bombinatoridae; genus Bombina; species Bombina bombina. The sequence continues at coordinate 458,504,710 of NC_069504.1, read as the reverse complement.
TCTTTTACATATTGCAAGATGTTCCACGTTGCAACTGAGTCAGAAGTTACTACAGGAAAATCACTGCACAGTGCTGGAGCTACCAAGCTAAGTCTGCTATAAACTTTTGGTATCTGTTTCTCCAGCTGTTATTTGTATTGCATGTCATGTCAAACTTATTAATGCAGATAAAATTTCCTTTAGTACCGTTACATTACCTGTTGCTGTCCGTCAACATCTAATTTTCAGAGTGTTCCTGATAACATAAGAGATTTTATTTTTTAAATCCATTAAGAAGGCTATGTCTGTTATTTCTCCTTCTAGTATACATAAAAGTCTTTTAAAACTTCTCTTTTTTTCAGATGAATTTTTAAATGAACATCATCATTCTGATACTGATAATGGTTCTTCTGGTTCAGAGGTTTCTGTCTCAGAGGTTGATGCTGATAAATCTTTGTATTTGTTCAAGATGGAATTTATTCGTTCTTTACTTAAAGAAGTGTTATTTGCATTAGAAATAGAGGATTCTGGTCCTCTTGATACTAAATGTAAACGTTTAAATAAGGTTTTTAGATCTCCTGTAGTTATTCCAGAAGTGTTTTATCTCCCTGATGCTATTTCTGAAGTAATTTCCAGGGAATGGAATAATTTGGGTAATTTATTTACTCCTTCTAGACGTTTAAGCAAATTATATCCTGTGCCATCTGACAGATTAGAGTTTGTTGGGACAAAAATCCCTAAGGTTATGGGGCTGTCTCTACTCCTGCTAATGTACTACTATTCCTATGGCAGATAGTACTTCATTTAAGGATCCTTTAGATAGGAAAATTGAATCCTTTCTAAGAAAAGCTTACTTATGTTCAGGTAATCTTCTTAGACCTGCTATATTTTTAGCGGATGTTGCTGCAGCTTCAACTTTTTTGGTTAGAAGCTTTAGCGCAACAAGTAACAGATCATAATTTTATAGCATTATTATTATTCTATAACATGCTAATAATTTTATTGGTGATACCATCTTTTGATATCATTAGAGTTGATGTCAGGTATATGTCTCTAGCTATTTTAGCTAGAAAAGCTTTATGGATTAAACTTGGAATGCTGACATGTCTTCTAAGTCAACTTTGCTTTCCCTTTCTTTCCAGGGTAAATAATCATTTCGTTCCTTTCCTCACAACAAGGAACAAAAGCCTGATCCTTCATCCTCAGGAGCGGTATCAGTTTGGAAACTATTTCCAGTTTGGAATATATCCAAGCCTTATAGAAACCTATAGCCAGCTCCTAAGTACCTATGAAGGTGCGGCCCTTATTCCAGCTCAGCTGGTATGGGGCAGATTACGTTTTCTTCAAAGAAATTTGGATCAATTCCGTTCTTAATCTCTGGTTTCAGAAACATTGTTTCAGAAAGGTACAGCATTGGCTTCAAGTTAAGGCCTCCTGCTAAGAGATTCTTTTCTTTCCCGTGTCCCAATTGACACAGCAAGGCTCAGCATTTCTGAAATGTGTTTCAGATCTAGAGTTGGCTGGAGTATTTATGCCAGTTCCAGTTCTGGAACAGGGGCTGGGGTTTTATTTTATCTCTTCATTGTACCAAAGAAGGTCAATTCCTTCAGACCAGTTCTGGATCTATCATTATTGAATCGTTATGTTAGGATACCAACATTCAAGATGGTTACTGTAGGACTATCCTGCCTTTTGTTTAGCAAGGGCATTAAATGTCTACAATAGATTTACAGGATGTGTATCTGCATATTCCGATTCATCCAGATCACTTTTAGTGTCTGAGATTCTCTTTTTAGACAAGCATTACCAGTTTTGTGGCTCTACTATTTGGCCTAGCCTCAGTTCCAAGAATTTTTTTCAAAGGTTCTCGGTGCCCTTCTTTCTGTAATCAGAGAATAGGGTTTTGGTATTTCCTTATTTGGACGATATCTTGGTACTTGCTCAGTCTTCTCATTTTCGAAGAATCTCATACGAATCGACTTGTGTTGTTTCTTCAAGTTCATGGTTGGAGGATCAATTTACCAATCAGTTTATTGATTCCTCAGACAAGGGTAACCTTTTTAGGTTTCTAGATAAATTCAGTGTCTATGACTCTGTCCTTGTCAGACAAGAGAAGTTTAACATTGATATCAGCTTGTCAAAACCTTCAGTCACAATCATTCCCTTTGGTAGCCTTATGCATGGAAATGTTGGATCTTAGGACTGCCGCATCAGATGCGATCTCCTTTGCTCGTTTTCACATGCGACCTCTTCAGCTCTGTATGCTGAACCAATGGTGCAGGGATTACTCAAAGATATCTCAATTAATATCTTTAAACCGATTTTACGACACTCTCTGACATGGTGGACAGATCACCATCGTTTAGTTCAGGGGGCTTCTTTGTTCTTCCGACCTGGACTATAATCTCAACAGATACGAGTCTTACAGGTTGGGGAGCTGTGTGGGGGTATCTGACGGCACAAGGGGTTTGGGAATCTCAGGAGGTGAGATTTCCAATCAATATTTTGGAACCCCGTGCAATTTTCAGAGCTCTTCAGTCTTGGCCTCTTCTGAAGAGAGAGTTGTTCATTATTTTCAGATAAGACATTGTCACAACTGTGGCATACATCAATCATCAAGGAGGGACTCACAGTCCTCTGGCTATGAAAGAAGTATCTCGAATTTTGGTTTGGGCGGAATCCAGCTCCTGTCTAATCTCTGCGGTTTATATCCCAGGTATGGACAATTGGAAAGCGGATTATCTCAGTCGCCAAACGTTGCATCCGGGCGAATGGTCTCTTCACCCAGAGGTATTTCTTCAGATTGTTCAAATGTGGGAACTTCCAGAAATAGTTCTGATGGCTTCTCATCTAAACAAGAAACTTCCCAGGTATCTGTCCAGATCCCGGGATCCTCAGGCGGAGGCAGTGGATGCATTTTCACTTCCTTGGAAGTATCATCCTGCCTATATCTTTCCGCCTCTAGTTCTTCTTCCAAGAGTAATCTCCAAGATTCTGAAGGAATGCTCGTTTGTTCTGCTGGTAGCTCCGGCATGGCCTCACAGGTTTTGGTATGCGGATCTTGTCCGGATGGCCTCTTGCCAACCGTGGACTCTTCCGTTAAGACCAGACCTTTTGTCTCAAGGTCCTTTTTTCCATCAGGATCTGAAATCCTTAAATTTAAAGGTATGGAGATTGAACGCTTGATTCTTGGTCAAAGAGGTTTCTCTGACTCTGTGATTAATACTATGTTACAGGCTCGTACATCTGTATCCAGAGAGATATATTATAGAGTCTGGAAGACTTATATTTCTTGGTGTCTTTCTCATCATTTTTCTTGGCATTCTTTTAGAATACCGAGAATATTACAATTTCTTCAGGATGGTTTAGATAAGGGTTTGTCCGCAAGTTCCTTGAAAGGTCAAATCTCTGCTCTTTCTGTTCTTTTTCACAGAAAGATTGCTATTCTTCCTGATATTCATTGTTTTGTACAAGCTTTGGTTTGTATAAAGCCTGTCATTAAGTCAATTTCTCCTCCTTGGAGTTTGAATTTGGTTCTGGGGGCTCTTCAAGCTCCTCCATTTGAACCTATGCATTCATTGGATATTAATTACTTTCTTGGAAAAGTTTTGTTCCTTTTGGCCATCTCTTCTGTCAGAAGAGTTTCTGAATTATCTGCTCTTTCTTATGAGTCTCCTTTTCTGATTCTTCATCAGGATAAGGCGGTGTTGCGAACTTCTTTTGAATTTTTACCTAAAGTTGTGAATTCCAACAACATTAGTAGAGAAATTGTGGTTCCTTCATTATGTCCTAATCCTAAGAATTCTAAGGAGAAATCGTTGCATTCTTTGGATGTTGTTAGAGCTTTGAAATATTATGTTGAAGCTACGAATTCTTTCTGTAAGACTTCTAGTCTATTTGTTATCTTTTCCGGTTCTAGGAAAGGCCAGAAAGCTTCTGCCATTTCTTTGGCATCTTGGTTGAAATCTTTAATTCATCTTGCCTATGTTGAGTCGGGTAAAATTCCGCCTCAGAGAATTACAGCTCATTCTACTAGGTCAGTATCTACTTCCTGGGCGTTTAGGAATGAAGCTTCGGTTGACCAGATCTGCAAAGCAGCAACTTGGTCCTCTTTGCATACTTTTACTAAATTCTACCATTTTGATGTATTTTCTTCTTCTGAAGCAGTTTTTGGTAGAAAAGTTCTTCAGGCAGCGGTTTCAGTTTGAATCTTCTGCTTATGTTTTTTGTTAAACTTTATTTTGGGTGTGGATTATTTTCAGCAGGAATTGGCTGTCTTTATTTTATCCCTCCCTCTCTAGTGACTCTTGTGTGGAAAGATCCACATCTTGGGTAGTCATTATCCCATACGTCACTAGCTCATGGACTCTTGTTAATTACATGAAAGAAAACATAATTTATGTAAGAACTTACCTGATAAATTCATTTCTTTCATATTAACAAGAGTCCATGAGGCCCACCCTTTTTTGGGGTGGTTATGATTTTTTTGTATAAAGCACAATTATTCCAATTCCTTATTTTATATGCTTCGCACTTTTTTTCTTATCACCCCACTTCTTGGCTATTCGTTAAACTGATTTGTGGGTGTGGTGAGGGGTGTATTTATAGGCATTTTAAGGTTTGGGAAACTTTGCCCCTCCTGGTAGGAATGTATATCCCATACGTCACTAGCTCATGGACTCTTGTTAATATGAAAGAAATGAATTTATCAGGTAAGTTCTTACATAAATTATGTTTTCTTTATCTGTTGCTGAAGTAGTATTCTTCAGATTTCAGTCTGTACACCTTCGTGTGTTTCAAGGAGGTTTTAACTGCATTGGAGTGACTCTGATTCGTCTGTCTTTGTCAATCCTTAAGGAAGTTAGTGCACTTTATAGATAATAGGATTTCGCAGTTTTTCCTATTTCAATCCATGCTGGACAGGACTGGGAGGGCTACTTTTGAAGTTTCCCTGTTTCCTGTCTTTTAAAGGATGGTTCTTGTTCTTGTCTCCATTGACTTTCATGCGCACGGTGCTAATAGTAGTAGGATATTTCTACTCGGGCTAAGGGAACTACGATTTCTAGAGAGAATGGCTGTTCTTTAGGATTAATGGCGGATATTTGGGTTTTCCACTGTGTCAAGTTAGGCATCTTATTGGTGCAACGCCTTGTTTGTCCTAATTGGTAGGGATTCCTTGAGAGGAGATCCAGTACAGGATTAAGGCTTTTAAGCTAGCCAATTCCTTTATCCCTGTTGCTTCTATGGTAGTCTTTAAGCAGGGAGCCAAGATATCTATCTGGTTTTGCTAGCCCTCAGGACTTGCAGTTATTTTTATCATGATCAGTGGTTTGTTTTTTCCTCTGCTTTCAAGCTTCTGCCGGTTCCTCCCAAGGGTAGGACCTTGTTTGGGCAGGGTTTGGCTGAGATTATTTCTGATATTACGGGAGGGAAGGGGCATTCTCTCCCTCAGGATAAGAGAAATAAGCAGAAGGTTCATCAGAGTAATTGTCGTTTCTTTTGTAACTTCTCTGGTAAGTCTTCCTCTTCCTCCTCCAAGCAGGATCAGCCCAAGCCCTCTTGGAGGTCCAATCAGTCCTGGAGCAAGGGGAAGCAATATAAGAAGCCCGTTGCTGACTCTGATCCGGGAATGGATCGAGTGGGGGGCAGACTTTCCTTTTTCGCTCAGGCTTGGGTTTGAGATGTTCCCGGATCCCTGGGTGGTAGATATTGTATCCCAGGGATACAGACTAGAGTTCAAGACTTTTCCTCCCAGGGGCAGGTTTCTTCTCTCCTTCTGTCCAGATTATCTGTAGACCAGATAAAAAGAGAGGCGTTCTTACGTTGTGTTCAGGATCTTTCCGACATGGGAGTGATCGTTCCTGTTCAAATTCAGGAGCAGGTTCAATTGTAAGTGCTCCCATTTGGTCTCGCCACCGCCCCCAGAATTTCTCCAAGATCCTGGGAGCTCTATTGGATGTAATTCGGGCTCAGGGAGTTGCAGTGGCACCTGACCTGGACGACATTCTGATTCAGGCACCATCCTTGCAACAAGGATCTTGTTGGCGTTTCTCCGTTCCAACACTGTTGGAAGATCAACTGGAAAAGAGTTTTCTTGTTTTGTCTACAAGAGTGACTTTCTTAGGAGCCATTATAGACTCTCTATCTATGAAGATAAATCTGACAGAGGTCAGAAAAGCAAAGTTGCTGTCCGCTTGCCTGGCCCTACAGTCGATGGCACGGCCATCAGTGGCCCAGTGCATGGAGGCAATTGGGTTTATGATGCCTTCCATGGACATAGTTCCGTGGGTTTGGTTCCATTTAAGACCTCTGCAGCCATGCATGCTTGATCGGTGGAATGGAGATTATTCTGATCTATCTCAGAAAAAGCTCTGGATTAAGCTACAAGGGATTCCATGCCGTGGTCGCTGTCTCAAGAACATCTGTACTAGGGGACTCGCTTTCAGAGACCCTCTTGGGTAGTTGTGACCACGGATGCCAGCCTGTTGGGTTGGAGAACAGTCTGGGTCTCGTTGAAGGCGCAGGGACTTTGGTCTCCGGAGGAATCTGCTTTCCCCATAAACATTCTGGAGTTGAGAGCGATCTTCAATACTTTGATGATTTGGATTTAACTGGCCCTAGCCCAGGCTATCAGGGTCCAAAGCGGATTTTCTGTGCAGACAGACTTTTTATGCCGGGGAGTGGGAACTCCATTTGGATGTGTTCTCCAGGATAACAACCAGATGGGGGTTACCAGAAATGGATCTGATGATGTCTACTCAGATCACCAATCTCCTCAAGTACGGTTCGAGGTTGAGTGATCCTCAAGTCTTTCTGTTATATGCTCTGGCAGTTCCTTTGAATTTAAAATTGGCATATCTTGTCCTCTGCTCTCCTGTGCTCTCCTTTCATGGGGCATCACTCAGATCAAGCAGGAGAGAGCTGCTCTAATATTTCCTGCGTTGCCTCGCAGGATATGGTATGCAGATCTAGTAGAGATGTCGTCTCTACCTCTGTGGTAATTTTCGCTAAGAAAGGATCTTCTGTTTCAGGGGCCTTTTCTTCAGCCAAATCTCGTTTCTCTGAAGCTGTCTGCTTGGAGTTTTGAATGCTTGATTTTAGCTAAGCGTGAGTTTTCTGAATCGGTCATTTAGACTATGATTCAGGTTCGTAAGTCTGTTACTAGAAAGTGTACCATAAGATATGGCGTGAATATCTTATTGGTGTGACTTAAGGATTATCTTGAAGGAAGGTCAGGATTCCAAGGATCTTATCTTTTCTCCAGGAAGGTCTTGAGAAGGGGTTATCTGTCAGTACCCTCAAAGGTCAGATTTCTACTTTATCCATTCTGCTGCACAAACATCTGGCAGACTTGCCGGATGTACAATCTTTTTGTTAGGCCCTGTTCAGAATCAGGCCTGTGTTTTACTCAATTGCTCCTCCTTGGAGCATTAATCTTGTTCTTAAAGTTTGTCCACTGGCTCCGTTTGAGCCTCTGCATTCCATAGATATTAAATTATTATCTTGGAATGTTTTTGTTTCTTTCTGCTGTTTCTTCTATTCGAAGGACTCTCAGCGTTGCAGTGTGATTCCCCTTATCTCGTATTTTACGCAGATAAGGCAGTTCTCCGTACCAAGTTTGGTTTTCTTTCTTCGGTCGTTTTGGACAGAAATATTAATCAGGCAATTGTTTCTCTTTGTCCTTTTCCTTCTTCTCATAAGGATTGCTTGTTGCACAACTTAGACGTTGTGCAGGCTCTTAATTCTATTTGCAGACTACGAAGGACTTTCTTCAGTCTTCTGCATTGTTTATTTGCTTTTTTGGTAAACGTAAGGGCTAGGAGCTACTGTCTCTTCTCTTTCTCTTGGGTTGAGAAGTGTTATTTGTATGACTTATGAGACTGCTGGGCAGCAGCCTCCTAAAAGAATTAAAGCTCACTCCACTAGAGTGGTGTCTTCTTTTTTTGACTTCAAGAATGAGGTATCTCTAGATCGGTTTTGTAAGGCTGGGACTTGGTCTTCTTTGCACACTTTTCTAAATTCTATAATTTTTATTCTTTTGCCTCAGCTGAGGCTTCTTTTGGGAGTAAGGTTTGCAAGCAGTGTTGCCTTCTGTTTTAGGTTACCTGTCTTGGCTCTCCCTTATCATCTGTGTCCTCTAGCTTGGGTATTGAATCCCAACAGTAATTGATGATGATCCGTGGACTCACTGTGTCATTAGAAAGAAAACAAAATTTATGCTTACCTGATAAATTTATTTCTTACTTGACATGGTGAGTCCACGACCCACCCTGTTTTTCAGACAGTTTTTCTCTGTCATATAAACCTCAGGCACCTCTGCATCTTGTGTTATTTCCTTTTTCTCCTTTTCCTTCGGTTGAATGACTGGGGGTTGTGGGAAGGGAAGTGATACTTAACAGCTTTGCTTTGGTGCTCTTTGCCTCCTCCTGCTGGCCAGGAGTGATATTCCCAACAGTAATTGATGATGATCCGTGGACTCACCATGTCAAGAAAGAAAGAAATTTATCAGGTAAGCATAAATTTTGTTTTCTAGACTATTTTAGTTCACCTAGAAATATTATTTACATTAATTATTAATATTTTTCAATATTTAATAAATACATAAGGCACCTTAATATAACTTTATGTCGGGTTAGCGCACATGAAGAATTAGTGTACTCCTGTCAGGTTTGCACACATGAGAGTTCACCCCACATTTTGATTTAGTTCTATGATTTTGCAGCTCGTATATGAACACTGCTACATGGTAATAATTAATATTTATAATGAACGTCCATCTACCAAACTTTTACACATTATCAGTGGTTGACACTGTGGCATTTAATATCGCTGAAAGGAGATCTTATAGCTTTTGAGATGTATAAACAAAAAGTCAAAAAAGAGTTAAAATTGAAATGGGAAATTGCTAGTCTTGAGAATTACATTAAAGGAGAATTAATACCACAATTAGATATGTTTTAAAATAATAAATTTTGGGCCAGATTACAAGTGGAGCTTTCGTGAAAGCAATATTTTCTCTCCACTGAGTAAAACCAGCGCAAGCTAATGTTGACATTAGCTTGCGTTCCCATTGCATAGGCTCCAATGAGACAGGGCATGAGAACTAGCACAGTGAAGAGAGTAAGTAGTGCAGCAAATTGTAAATATATATGTATAAGATTATACACACATTTCCCATAGACTGCAATGTAAAGGCACTTTACCCCAAAAATACTGCCTAGTGCAGTTTTTTATTAAAAATAAAAATGCTACATTTTTATTTTTTTAATAAAATACACTACACTATATTTTGGGGCATTAGGGGCACATTTATAAAATTAACCAGAGATCTCATCTCTGGTAATTTTATAAGAGCTAACTGCTATCATAAGCTGGCGGTAGAAATAACCAGCCACTTGTAATAGCTGGTTATTTATCACGTGCACGCAGACAAATTTGCCCGTTTACAGGTGCGTAATAAATTAGCGCTCCACTTGTAATTTAGCCCTTTTATTGTGAATTTACTAGGAAGGCCTTTATAAAATGGTTACATTTGATAAAAAACAATGTATAGATGATGAAAGTGCATGAACCAAAAGGAATGTTGTTACATATTACAGAATTAGGACAAAACTAATATATATTAATTAGCAAATACTTTATACAGATTTTTTTTTCTCCTAATTTATCCTTTCTGGTTGTCTCGTATCTAATTTATAAATCCATAACAGTTCTTTATTAATAAGAATTCTATTTCTATTGCCCCCTCTAACTGGTGTTACTGCTTTAATGATAATTAAAACTGTAAAATTCGGAACATTTGTAAAAATGTTTTGCTACAGTAGAATCTTTGTCAAAATTGTAATGTCTCTTAAATGTTCATAAACCCTTGTACACAGTACAGGTCATTTGACCAACATTCTGCATATAGAATATATATATATAAATTATATATATATATATATATATATATATATATATATATATATATATATATATATATATATATATATATATATATATAAAATAGCCTGAGGAAACAGCCCTATAGAGGCTGAGAAACGTGTTGCTTTTAAAATAAAGAATTGTTTTTATTATACACTTGCTTCTTTTTGGAGTTTTATCATACTGCTTCTTGGAACTTGGAGTGTATCCTGTTTGCAAGGGAGTTCAGTCCACTGGGCGGCTGAGAAGTCCCAGTTCGTCTATATTGTACCTGGAGGTGTTGTCTATCTTCTAAGTGCAATCACTTCTCACTACCCTGCCTGGTTAGACTGTACTATGCTATGGTAGCTTTGCTTTAAATCCCTATTCAGGTGCCGGTGGTAAATCTGTTGGAATCCTCCTGCTTGGGTTTACAGCTTGTCCTTATACAGTGAGCTGGACTATAGCAAAGTTCCTGCCTGCCCCACTAGCACCATTGGGTGCATTTCTTTTGTGAGTACCCATTTGTCTCATATTATTTTCTGGTTTGGTGGTATTAGACCATTGTGGTGTCTCTGTGTTTTTTCTTCTTCATCTGGCAAATACGACACTGTAGCAAATACACAACAAAACAATTACTGCACTTGGAAAAAAAATTGATTCTAAAAAATTGACCTGTCACTGTACTTTTAAATATGTGACTGACTATCAAACTACACGTATTGCAATTTCTTACTCCACATCGAAAATTGCCTACAGAATTAACCCTTTCCGGTCCTATTCATTTTTAATAAGTGCGCCAGCAGGTCTTATTTATTTTATTACCATCAGCCTTAGGGATACAGATGGGAAAGTGTGCAGTTATTTTATTATGGGAAAGTGATGTGTCACATTATATATATATATATATATATATATATATATATATATATATATATATCAATATATATATATATATCCACAGACTGACAGCAGATTGACAAATAGGCTCAGCCGCTCAGCATATCCAGATTCCTTGCACACAACACTAAAGGTGTTTAGCCTATCCATCTGTCAGGGTTGTGCTGCCAGGCTCCTCCCTCCCGGCTCCTCCCTCCCGGCCTCTCATCTCTTCCCATTCAGGGACAGCGGGGAATCCCTGATAGCTGTTGGCCAGTGCCATCTGTGACTGGGTTTTTCCGCTTCCTGCAGTGGTCTCCGTGCCTGCGGGCGTCCGTCTAGTACGAGTGATTAGTGCACAGCGCCATATCTCGTCTAGATGTGCACCGATCACTGATAATGTCACTGGGAACTTCGGCACCTTTCCGGTCCTATGTCGGAATATATCCGACATTGGGCCGCAAGCAGTAAAACCCTTTGTCGGATATATTCCAACATAGGACCGGAAAGGGTTAAGCCAACTATTTTATGTTAAATGTTGTCGACTCTATTAATCATACTAGGCGCCAATTTAGATGCGAAAGTATGTGGGGGGGGGGGGGGTTATGCAAATCTGCATCTATCAATCTCATTTCCCAATAATTCATCATTCAAATTTCACCTCAAATTTGTACAGATATCATTATATTAAGCAGTATACTTGGTAGAAAAAAATTACACTATGATTCTCAAAGGATCTAGTTTTCTTAAAGTTGTACTGACAAATATCAATACTACTTACTTCCTCCAAAATATGGTTTAAACATGCTCTATTTCACCCTTATGTTGATAAATCTTTGAATTTATTACTTTGCTTGTTGCTCAAACATTTCTTTTGAATTAGAGTTGCGTCATGTGTAAAAGCTGACTTTTGGGTATAGACTTTATTAAGTGTTGTGAATGACATGAGCTTGCATGAAGGACAGTATTGACTGCAAAAGGCTTTCTGAATGCACTTGTTCTTATAAAACCTTTTTCAGGCTCTGCCTCCAAACCAAAAAAGTTAACTCTTATACAATCTTAAATCTTCTCTACGTACCCCACCTCCTGAGAAGGTGTCTGTTCATCATATGGCACAGGAGTATCTAACTAATACACAACTACCGACATTAGAACAAGATACAATAGATTTTCTGGAATCTCCCCTAACACTCAAATAAATACAAACCACTTTAAAAGACCTTCCCAATGGGAAAAGTCCAGGCCCAGACGGGCTTGGAGCTAAATACTATAAAATATTCTTGCTGATTCTATTGCCTCACCTACAAACTTTATTTAATGAGATACCCGACTTAGAAACACTACCAACAACTATGCTGACTGCATACATTACTGTGATAGCAAAACCAGGCAAACTGACAGATAGACCAGAAAGTTACAGACCAATTTTGTTACTTATTACTGACTTAAAAATCTTGGACGAAAGCCCTAGCTAACAGATTCAATAAATATCTTCCCATGCTGATTTCCACGGACCAAGTTGGGTTTGTTCCAGGGAGGGAGGCAAGAAATAATACTCTTAAAGTCCTGCAGTTAATTGCCTACTCTAAAACAAACGCAATACCACTTGCTCTGCTGTCAACAGACACTGAAAAGGCATTTGACAGAGTGAACTGGCAGTTCCTTAAGAACACAATGGAGAGAATGAAATTTGGGGATAGGTTCATAAAAACAGTTTTTGCGTTATACTCAGTGCCCAATGCAAAAATCAAGGTAAAAAAACATCATCTCAGACGCCTTTACTATCTCTAATGGGACTAGACAAGGTTGACCACTATCACCCCTGTTATTTGAAATTTCTATTGAAGCCTTAGCAAGCAACATCAGAGCCAGTCAATTAAAGGGATACAATTAGGGGCAAAATAACACAAATTAGCAATGTACGCAGATGACCTTCTATTTACACTAACAGACATAGAAACACCCATCCCAGCGCTATTACTTGAATTTACCAGATATAGGGAGGTCTCAAACTTTCTTCTCAACCACACTAAATCAGAGCTTTTGGGTATCACACTATCATCCTCCACAAAAACTTGGCTTAAAGACTATAGCCCCTTTGTACTAAACCCCAAGTTTTTGACATACCTGGGTATTAATATTTCCGCCTCCATACCAGATATATTTGAAGCCAATTATGCATCTCTCAGGAAGGAAATTGCTAGGGACCTCTCAACCTGGAAACATAAAACAATTTCCTGGTTGGGGAGAATCAATTTAATTAAAATGAATGTCCTCTCGAGAATACTGTACCTATTTCAAACCATACCAATCCCTCTTCCCTATACGTTCCTCCCCTCACTACAAAAACTGATTGAAGAATACATTTGGAAGGGAATAAAACCAAGAGTAGTTAGAAAAACATTATACCTTCCTAGAGAGGAAGGTGGACTAGGACTTTCCAATTTTCACCTTTATAGAAGAGCCATTCTACTCCAAAGAGTGGTCAATGGTGTCATAGCAGTGACCAAAAAGATTGGATACACTTAGGGCTAGATTTATTAAAGCTGAGGCGTACAGGGGCGCGTATACGCACCTTTGTATGCCTCAGGTCGTCTGTGGCGGGGCAAAATTACCCGCAGGTATTCGCCATTGCACATGAGCGCAATTTTGCGCTTGCGTGCAATCCCACCTCCTACCCGCGCACAGCCAATCACGCGTGGGCAGGAGCTGTCAATCTCCTCAGTCTGACTAGACCGAGGAGATTGAATTTTTCCACATTAGAGGTGGCGATGAGGTTAGGGAAGCGGCGGTCTGGTGACCGCTGCTTGATAAATGACGGCGAGCAAGTTCTTGTGAGAACTTGCTGCCGTAGGGCTTTAATAAATCTAGCCCTTAGATGCTAGCATCTTACAAACTAGTAATCTTGCCTCCCTCCCATGGATAGATAAAAGATACAGACCTCCGGACATTGCACATTTTCCTCTAGTGGAGAAACTACTCTCTGAATGGAATAAAAATGTCCGAACAGACTCACATATCTCTACTATTTTTTCCCCTTTGTCCCCTGTATATGGAAATCCAGAACTCCCACTACAAGCCAAACCAATTCACGCCCAGACTACATTTACTAACAACCACATACGCCATTTCACTACATACAGGAGAATGAAAACATGAGAGGAACTCTCAGAGGAACACCATGACTTTTCTTTACCGTGGTTTATTTACCTACAAATAGGCCACTACATCTCTACACACAAGCATAAACAGCACTTACTTAGAAAAAACACACCTTATGAAAAACTGTGTAAGCTCCAATCCGCACTCAGGCACTTGACTTCTATAATATATAAACTTCTTCTGCCCAAGGATAATACTCTCCCGACCTATACCAGACAGTAGTATAATAAATTGTGTATTGAATACACAACCTTGGAGTGGCAACAGATGTTCCGGGCCGCCAAGGCCATCTCGGTCTCAGAACATACACAGGAATCCCACTACAAATTACTGAGCCGGTGGTACCTCACACCGTCTCACCTTAAAACAATATACCCTAACACCTCGGGCTGGTGCTGGAGGGGATGTGGAGAGATGGGTTCCATGTTACATATTTGGTGGGACTGCCCCTTGCTAGAAAATTTTTGGGCCTCAATGTGGGAGGAGATGCAAAAAATCCTGGAAATGGACATTCCAAAAACACCAGACACTTTACTTTTTCAACTCTCATTCAAAATCCGATTAAAAAAACACTTTTAATGCTAATGCTGACGGGTGCAAAAAACCTGATTCCAACCCGTTGGAAGAAGGCGCAAATCCCCACGACTGCTGATTAGAAACAAAATGTACAGAACTCTTATAACTGGAAAAATACCATTACATAACCTCGCTTGAGTTACTGTTAATTCCTATTTCACTTTTGCATTACCTGTTGTATAAGTATATAACAGGAAATATAAGAAAATACTATGCTCCTTACAAGGAAAAGGAAAATCTGAAAATGTAGCACTATATATTGCGGAAATATATTATTACTGTACATTTGTACTGGACTATAACTGTTCTAGTGTTACATGCATCTGGACTTACCTTGCACTAAAGACTCAGACCTACCCAGTTATCTGTCTTCAGTTTATTCAACAATGTTTTTGTCATTACTATACGGGCAAGCTTTGTAAACCCAAACCCGCATTTGAGATGTATGTAAGCTAACTCTTCAATAAAGCTCTTTAAAAAAAAAAAACTTGGACTAAAGGCTGTAAAATTTAATCCACCCACTTTGATAAAGGCTCCAATAAGGAACCAATTCCAGAGATTACTGGGAGGTCAAGTGGCTTCACCGGGTCCTTGTGCAATTTCGGTAAAAAATGAAATATTGGTACAAGTGGGGTTTCTGGTATTAAGTGCACAACCACATCACTAGAAATAACACCCAGAGAAACACCCTCTTGAACCAACTTATCCAATGTTTGTCTAAATAAGTAGCTGGGATTGGTGGTCAACTTTCTATATTTTGTATCATCATCAAGCTGTCTATTTGCTTCATTCTAATAATCTCTTTTATTGAGAATTACAACATTGCCACCCTTGTCAGATGACCGGATGACACTGCTGTTATTCTCTTGTAAGCTCCTAATAGCAACTCTTTCAGACTTGGATATATATGAAAAAACATCTTTTGTTTTTTTTCCAAATCAGTGCTTATAGGGATATGAAACCACAAACATTTATCTGGTGATTGAGACGTTTTCTTCCTTCTAAAGGGATATTTTTTGGAGCTATCTTTGGACGTGCACCCTGTACATTGGAGGTTTCCTTGATGTTAACCTGTGAAGATAAAGAAAAAGGCAAATAGGGAGGGGAAAGAGATAGAGAACTGCTCTCATCAGAACTTGTAAAATTGGGATCAGATGTTTTGGATTCTGGTTTCTTTTTCTTTAAAATTGATTTTGGTATTTTATCTGTAGACTAACTTTTTGCAAACAGTATATGCAGCATATATATAACATATCCCAAACAGAAGCATTGTTTTCCCCATAGTCTATTCCTTAACTAGATACAAGACCCTGCAACCTCCTTACAGTACATCAGATTAGATGTATGGTATCTACACCCCCTCTTGACAACTATACACCCACATTTAATCTCATGTCTGTTTCATGGCTTCTGCAGTCCACTCATGCTAGCTATATTTCTTTCATGTAATTAGCAAGAGTCCATGAGCTAGTGACGTATGGGATATACATTCCTACCAGGAGGGGCAAAGTTTCCCAAACCTTAAAATGCCTATAAATACACCCCTCACCACACCCACAATTCAGTTTTTACAAACTTTGCCTCCGATGGAGGTGGTGAAGTAAGTTTGTGCTAGATTCTACGTTGATATGCGCTCCGCAGCAAGTTGGAGCCCGGTTTCCTCTCAGCGTGCAGTGAATGTCAGAGGGATGTGAGGAGAGTATTGCCTATTTGAATGCAGTGATCTCCTTCTACGGGGTCTATTTCATAGGTTCTCTGTTATCGGTCATAGAGATTCATCTCTTACCTCCCTTTTCAGATCGACGATATACTCTTATATATACCATTACCTCTGCTGATTCTCGTTTCAGTACTGGTTTGGCTTTCTACAAACATGTAGATGAGTGTCCTGGGGTAAGTAAATCTTATTTTCTGTGACACTCTAAGCTATGGTTGGGCACTTTTATATAAAGTTCTAAATATATGTATTCAAACATTTATTTGCCTTGACTCAGGATGTTCAACATTCCTTATTTTCAGACAGTCAGTTTCATATTTGGGATAAATGCATTTGATTCAATCATTTTTTCTTACCTTTAAAAATTTGACTTTTTCCCTGTGGGCTGTTAGGCTCGCGGGGGCAGAAAATGCTTCATTTTATTGCGTCATTCTTGGCGCGGACTTTTTTGGCGCAAAAATTTTTTTCTGTTTCCGGCGTCATACGTGTCGCCGGAAGTTGCGTCATTTTTTTACGTTTTTTTGCGTCAAAAATGTCGGCGTTCCGGATGTGGCGTCATTTTTGGCGCCAAAAGCATTTAGGCGCCAAATAATGTGGGCGTCTTTTTTGGCGCTAAAAAATATGGGCGTCATTTTTGTCTCCACATTATTTAAGTCTCATTATTTATTGCTTCTGGTTGCTAGAAGCTTCTTCACTGGCATTTTTTTCCCATTCCTGAAACTGTCATTTAAGGAATTTGATCAATTTTGCTTTATATGTTGTTTTTTTCTTTTACATATTGCAAGATGTTCCACGTTGCAACTGAGTCAGAAGATACTACAGGAAAATCACTGCACAGTGCTGGAGCTACCAAGCTAAGTGTATCTGCTATAAACTTTTGGTATCTGTTTCTCCAGCTGTTATTTGTATTGCATGTCATGTCAAACTTATTAATGCAGATAAAATTTCCTTTAGTACTGTTACATTACCTGTTGCTGTTCCGTCAACATCTAATTTTCAGAGTGTTCCTGATAACATAAGAGATTTTATTTTTTAAATCCATTAAGAAGGCTATGTCTGTTATTTCTCCTTCTAGTATACATAAAAGTCTTTTAAAACTTCTCTTTTTTTCAGATGAATTTTTAAATGAACATCATCATTCTGATACTGATAATGGTTCTTCTGGTTCAGAGGTTTCTGTCTCAGAGGTTGATGCTGATAAATCTTTGTATTTGTTCAAGATGGAATTTATTCGTTCTTTACTTAAAGAAGTGTTATTTGCATTAGAAATAGAGGATTCTGGTCCTCTTGATACTAAATGTAAACGTTTAAATAAGGTTTTTAAATCTCCTGTAGTTATTCCAGAAGTGTTTTATCTCCCTGATGCTATTTCTGAAGTAATTTCCAGGGAATGGAATAATTTGGGTAATTTATTTACTCCTTCTAGACGTTTAAGCAAATTATATCCTGTGCCATCTGACAGATTAGAGTTTTTTGGGACAAAAATCCCTAAGGTTATGGGGCTGTCTCTACTCCTGCTAATGTACTACTATTCCTATGGCAGATAGTACTTCATTTAAGGATCCTTTAGATAGGAAAATTGAATCCTTTCTAAGAAAAGCTTACTTATGTTCAGGTAATCTTCTTAGACCTGCTATATTTTTAGCGGATGTTGCTGCAGCTTCAACTTTTTGGTTAGAAGCTTTAGCGCAACAAGTAACAGATCATAATTTTATAGCATTATTATTATTCTATAACATGCTAATAATTTTATTGGTGATACCATCTTTTGATATCATTAGAGTTGATGTCAGGTATATGTCTCTAGCTATTTTAGCTAGAAAAGCTTTATGGATTAAACTTGGAATGCTGACATGTCTTCTAAGTCAACTTTGCTTTCCCTTTCTTTCCAGGGTAAATAATCATTTTCGTTCCTTTCCTCACAACAAGGAACAAAAGCCTGATCCTTCATCCTCAGGAGCGGTATCAGTTTGGAAACTATTTCCAGTTTGGAATATATCCAAGCCTTATAGAAACCTATAGCCAGCTCCTAAGTACCTATGAAGGTGCGGCCCTTATTCCAGCTCAGCTGGTATGGGGCAGATTACGTTTTCTTCAAAAAAATTTGGATCAATTCCGTTCTTAATCTCTGGTTTCAGAAACATTGTTTCAGAAAGGTACAGAATTGGCTTCAAGTTAAGGCCTCCTGCTAAGAGATTCTTTTCTTTCCCGTGTCCCAGTTAACACAGCAAAGGCTCAGCATTTCTGAAATGTGTTTCAGATCTAGAGTTGGCTGGAGTATTTATGCCAGTTCCAGTTCTGGAACAGGGGCTGGGGTTTTATTTTATCTCTTCATTGTACCAAAGAAGGTCAATTCCTTCAGACCAGTTCTGGATCTATCATTATTGAATCGTTATGTTTGGATACCAACATTCAAGATGGTTACTGTAGGACTATCCTGCCTTTTGTTTAGCAAGGGCATTATATGTCTACAATAGATTTACAGGATGTGTATCTGCATATTCCGATTCATCCAGATCACTTTTAGTGTCTGAGATTCTCTTTTTAGACAAGCATTACCAGTTTTGTGGCTCTACCGTTTGGCCTAGCCTCAGTTCCAAGAATTTTTTTCAAAGGTTCTCGGTGCCCTTCTTTCTGTAATCAGAGAATAGGTTTTTGGTATTTCCTTATTTGGACGATATCTTGGTACTTGCTCAGTCTTCTCATTTTCGAAGAATCTCATACGAATCGACTTGTGTTGTTTTCTTCAAGTTCATGGTTGGAGGATCAATTTACCAATCAGTTCATTGATTCCTCAGACAAGGGTAACCTTTTTAGGTTTCTAGATAAATTCAGTGTCTATGACTCTGTCCTTGTCAGACAAGAGAAGTTTAACATTGATATCAGCTTGTCAAAACCTTCAGTCACAATCATTCCCTTTGGTAGCCTTATGCATGGAAATGTTGGGTCTTAGGACTGCCGCATCAGATGCGATCTCCTTTGCTCGTTTTCACATGCGACCTCTTCAGCTCTGTATGCTGAACCAATGGTGCAGGGATTACTCAAAGATATCTCAATTAATATCTTTAAACCGATTTTACGACACTCTCTGACATGGTGGACAGATCACCATCGTTTAGTTCAGGGGGCTTCTTTGTTCTTCCGACCTGGACTATAATCTCAACAGATGCAAGTCTTACAGGTTGGGGAGCTGTGTGGGGGTATCTGACGGCACAAGGGGTTTGGGAATCTCAGGAGGTGAGATTTCCGATCAATATTTTGGAACTCCGTGCAATTTTCAGAGCTCTTCAGTCTTGGCCTCTTCTGAAGAGAGAGTTGTTCATTTGTTTTCAGATAGACAATGTCACAACTGTGGCATACATCAATCATCAAGGAGGGACTCACAGTCCTCTGGCTATGAAAGAAGTATCTCGAATTTTGGTTTGGGCGGAATCCAGCTCCTGTCTAATCTCTGCGGTTCATATCCCAGGTATGGACAATTGGAAAGCGGATTATCTCAGTCGCCAAACGTTGCATCCGGGCGAATGGTCTCTTCACCCAGAGGTATTTCTTCAGATTATTCAAATGTGGGAACTTCCAGAAATAGATCTGATGGCTTCTCATCTAAACAAGAAACTTCCCAGGTATCTGTCCAGATCCCGGGATCCTCAGGCGGAGGCAGTGGATGCATTATCACTTCCTTGGAAGTATCATCCTGCCTATATCTTTCCGCCTCTAGTTCTTCTTCCAAGAGTAATCTCCAAGATTCTGAAGGAATGCTCGTTTGTTCTGCTGGTAGCTCCGGCATGGCCTCACAGGTTTTGGTATGCGGATCTTGTCCGGATGGCCTCTTGCCAACCGTGGACTCTTCCGTTAAGACCAGACCTTTTGTCTCAAGGTCCTTTTTTCCATCAGGATCTGAAATCCTTAAATTTAAAGGTATGGAGATTGAACGCTTGATTCTTGGTCAAAGAGGTTTCTCTGACTCTGTGATTAATACTATGTTACAGGCTCGTAAATCTGTATCCAGAGAGATATATTATAGAGTCTGGAAGACTTATATTTCTTGGTGTCTTTCTCATCATTTTTCTTGGCATTCTTTTAGAATACCGAGAATATTACAGTTTCTTCAGGATGGTTTAGATAAGGGTTTGTCCGCAAGTTCCTTGAAAGGTCAAATCTCTGCTCTTTCTGTTCTTTTTCACAGAAAGATTGCTATTCTTCCTGATATTCATTGTTTTGTACAAGCTTTGGTTCGTATAAAGCCTGTCATTAAGTCAATTTCTCCTCCTTGGAGTTTGAATTTGGTTCTGGGGGCTCTTCAAGCTCCTCCATTTGAACCTATGCATTCATTGGATATTAAATTACTTTCTTGGAAAGTTTTGTTCCTTTTGGCCATCTTTTCTGCCAGAAGAGTTTCTGAATTTTCTGCTCTTTCTTGTGAGTCTCCTTTTCTGATTTTTCATCAGGATAAGGCGGTGTTGCGAACTTCTTTTGAATTTTTACCTAAGTTGTGAATTCCAACAACATTAGTAGAGACATTGTGGTTCCTTCATTATGTCCTAATCCTAAGAATTCTAAGGAGAAATCGTTGCATTCTTTGGATGTTATTAGAGCTTTGAAATATTATGTTGAAGCTACTAAGTCTTTCCGAAAGACTTCTAGTTTATTTGTTATCTTTTCCGGTTTTAGAAAGGCCAGAAAACTTCTGCCATTTCTTTGGCATCTTGGTTGAAATCTTTATTTCATCTTGCCTATGTTGAGTCGGGTAAGACTCCGCCTCATAGGATTACAGCTCATTCTACTAGGTCAGTTTCTACTTCCTGGGCGTTTAGGAATGAAGCTTCGGTTGATCAGATTTGCAAAGCGGCAACTTGGTCCTCTTTGCATACTTTTACCAAATTCTACCATTTTGTTGTATTTTCTTCTTCTGAAGCAGTTTTTGGTAGAAAAGTACTTCAGGCAGCGGTTTCAGTTTGAATCTTCTGCTTATGTTTTTCATTAAACTTTATTTTGGGTGTGGATTATTTTCAGCAGGAATTGGCTGTCTTTATTTTATCCCTCCCTCTCTAGTGACTCTTGTGTGGAAAGATCCACATCTTGGGTAGTCATTATCCCATACGTCACTAGCTCATGGACTCTTGCTAATTACATGAAAGAAAACATAATTTATGTAAGAACTTACCTCCATGAGTCCATGAGGCCCGCCCTTTTTTGTGGTGGTTATGATTTTTTTGTATAAAGCACAATTATTCCAATTCCTTATTTTATATGCTTTCGCACTTTTTTCTTATCACCCCACTTCTTGGCTATTCGTTAAACTGAATTGTGGGTGTGGTGAGGGATGTATTTATAGGCATTTTAAGGTTTGGGAAACTTTGCCCCTCCTGGTAGGAATGTATATCCCATACGTCACTAGCTCATGGACTCTTGCTAATATGAAAGAAATGAATTTATCAGGTAAGTTCTTACATAAATTATGTTGTTTAAATGATACCTCATATCAGACCTTGGCCTGCAGCCCCTCATTATAACTATATGTGTAAATTAGATTGCATTATTTGTATTTAATCCCTCATAGTGTTAAACATAAATCAAAGCCACACAAAGAATGTTATCTTGCCTGTTGCCTGTCCAAAAAAAGTGTACATGCATATGCTCTTCTCAACAGCCATAGCACACTTCTGTGGGGTCTGTATATGTGCAGGACTGTCAATGTGGGAAATCTGGTACTGAATATGACACCTTAGTTTATAGAATTATAGAGGTTATCTTCAGCAATTCACAGTAATTCAAACTAACATATATTTTCCCTAAAAAGACTAACAGCAAAATGTGGCTAAACAATTGCACCTGCAGCTTTTCCTTTAGGTGACCTACACATCCAGCACTAAGCAGTAAGCAATATAAACTTCCCTGCGTTCAGACTTGAATACAGCAAGTCTGTAGCTGCTGGTGGCAATATAAGCACGGCTAGCAGCTCGTTATCTAACACTGGCACTTTAAACGTGCCCACTTATGAGTAAGTTCTTACTCAGGGAGGGAGTGGCTGCAGTATTTAAAGAGATCTATGCAGACGTGTTTCACTCTGGCCAAGGACAGCTACTGTACTCGCACTGCTCGCATTCTATTGAACTGCATGGAGCGCAGGCACGAAGCTGTGCACAACTGTCTACTGCAGCTCACAGCCGCTCTCCTCACACACTTTGTTTAGACTCTGTCCGGGTATCATGAAGTTACTCAAACTCCTCTTGGTGATTCTCATTGAAGGTAAAGCGGCTTCTTACTCGGGTACTTTGATTTTCTAATAAGGTTGTGTTCCTGCCCGCTATTTTTAGTGGATTACATCTATAAATGGCTGCTCCCGTACTGCACCGAGCAATGCACAGACGGTTATTTTAAGGGCATAACATCACTGCTAGTGCTGTAATTCTTTTTTATTCACGGTATTATTTACGTGGCTCCTGCAATCATTTCTATTACCATCAGAGAACGTATGAGCAGGGAATATGGTTGTAAGATTCTCTTTGTTTCTTGCATTAGTTTCCTACGTGACTGTGTTTGGGGCAGTCATCGAACCTCAACAGAATGAAGTTTTCCACAAAACCACAAGTGAATTTGCAGCTGTTGGTGAAAGCCACCACTATGAAGATAAAAAAGTGCTTGCAATAGAAAATCATATTCTTGCACTACCAGGAGGTAAGTCTGCCTATAGATTTATAAAAATGTGCAAGGCTTTTATTATTAAAGTCAGGTGATAATAATAGCTCCTTTGGTTTTCTTTTTTTCATATCATTTGCAGCTCTCTAAATGTGTATGTGTATATATATATATATATGTACTCAATTATTTTCCAAATTGTATTTCCTTTCTTTTTTACTCCAATGGTTGATCACCAAATAGTAATACTATTTTTTTTATAATATAAACCTTTTATATAAATAAACTTGACATTAACAGCAGTTCTTTAGGGATATATATTATATTATTTTGATTTGTTCAAAGTATATGCTATTAAAATGTTTCAAACATGAACTTTTGTAAGTCATACACACGTATGTCATTTCCAATTTTATGTCTCTTGTATTTGAAACAGTATTGCTATCTACTCAAGATGAAAACAGTATAAATACTAATAAAAAACCCCACCTAATTGGTTCAGACTCATACAGTAATTAGTTTGGAGTGACTTTGTGGTCCCCAGACTAAGTCTGGTAGAAATATGTGCCTTCCCTGTATTGATTTCATTTTAAGAAAACTAAATGATTAAGACTGTAAAAAGATGAATGAATATGATGTGTATGACAGTGTCTCTTAACACTATTGCACACAGCAAATTATACGGTTATTGTTTGTGTTGCTGACTAAATTTTGTTTAGCTGTGATGCTTATATGCATTTCATTTTGAATAAAGAGTTTACTTTTTAATCTTTATAAAAAAAATTGTAGCGAACAATATTTTCACTGCATTTTTTTAATTTGTTGAGTTTTGTGTATTTAAAAATAATGAACAAGTGACATTATCTGATTATAACCATCTGTCTGGATGTATCAGGTTGCAAGCCTTTGTTTTTCTAGTTGCTAGTTCAAGGTGCAAATGAAGGAGAAATATAGTTTTGCTGTTTACTTATTTTAAGAAAAATGTTGGAATAGCATTGTGTTATTTTGTGTATGCTTTTTTAAAAAATAACTACCTAAGAGATGACAGATTAATTTCACTTTTGTGAATAATCTCCATGCATTTTTTTTATTATTTCTTTTGTGATATGAAGAAAGTTACATTTTTGCAGTTGGACTTTATATTCATAGTAAGGCTGGAGTGGATCATGCATACTTCAAGCATCAATGTAACAAAATCAGGAATCTGATTAGTGAAGGTGCTTATGTATCAAGGGCTCGATCACATATGCGGCGTCGGCGCCACAAAATCCTCCACCGCCTGTTTTTAAGCGATTTTGGTATTACATATACGGCGTAGCATACAAGTTATGAACGTATATTTCACCTGTCGCCCGTATTTTTTTTTCTCCCATAGATTAACATAGTAAAGCCACGCAATTTGGTATCCAATATACAGTGTAAGGTCATACATAAATAGTTAAAGGGACAGTATACTATGATATTGTTTTTTAAGGTTTATTTGTGTGTTTGAAATAGCTGATTTTGTTGTTTGAAGCCACAACCTAATCAAATGGATTGAGCTTGTAGGTGTAATCAGATCTCATTACTTTATCACATTGTGTACATAGACTTGCTTATTTACTTTATATTTGTTCTTAAAACAACCACCAATACTTGGAGGAGAGAACAATGGGAAATCATAATTGTATTACCTTTATCTCTTTAGAACCCACTGGAGTGTAATTTATTCTAATGTTAACACAGCTTGGCATTGATGCCAAAATATATAAAGGGACAGTCAAGTCCAAAGAAAACCTTCTTGTTTCAAATATGGCATGTCATTTCAAACAACTTTCCAATTTAATTCTAACACCAATTTTACTTTGTTCTCTTGGTATTCTTAGTTGAAAGCTAAACCTAGGATGGCTCATATGATAATTTATAAGACCTTGAAGGCTGCCTCTTTGCAATTGTGTCAAACCAATCACAAACACAACCTCTCTCCTGCAGACTTAAAACACCTGATAATGCACACCCTATCAGTAACATCACTATTATATATACCCATGTATCAATTTATATTGGATGTGAGATACATTGATTTACATCTTAGAAGTGAATATTACTATATGTACCCTTCATAAACAACTATGGGGATGTGAGTTATAGTACAAGAATATGTCATAAACATGATAATATTACCTGTTTGTATTGCCATTTCCACACAGGTCATATTATATGTTTTAACAATATTAGTGTAATAAAACAGACCTCACATGGATGTGTATGACAAGTACATGGTAAATAACAGAGGACAAGGTTTATCGTGAACTATAATAATATTATTATTTTTTTGCTTCTTGGATGAGGGAGCTGAGGTGACTGTAGTGGATTTCCTTGTTCTCCTGGTTTTAGAAGATTCTGGTGTTTCTGCTGGTGTGCTGGCCACAGATGATAGGCTGGAGGCAATGTCCTGCTGGCGTGTAAAGTGCTCAACCAACACACCCAAGAGTTGATTTTGTTCTATCCATCTATTGTCCATTTGCATCTGCATATCAGACAGAATTCACATCATCTGTGACTGGTTCTGAACACTTGCACTTAATGATGCTGCCATGTCCCTCTGCAGCTCTATGCTACGTTGTTGTATCCTCTCTTGGCTCCTGATAAACCTTTCTTGGTTCCTGAAGAACCTCTCTTGGCCTCTTTGTATGCTCTCTGTGCTTGTTATGAGCCTCTTCTGGAGTGCAATGTATTCCTCACACAGGGGAGAATACAATGCATCCACATGCTCTTGAGCAACAGGGCTTCTAGTTTGTGGGGTTGGGTCACTGGCTGCATCTACTGGTTCTTGTGGGGCAGGGTCACCTGCATCTGATGCTTCTTGTGGGGCAGGGTCACCTGCATCTGATGGTGCTTGAGGTGCAGCTGTAGCTTCTGCTATATTTCCTTCTGCAGATGGTGGAGCTCGTCCAAGTGATGAGGATGGTAGAGCTCTCATGGTTCATTGATAGTCCCACTGATGACTAGTGTGTAACCACTCAGCCTGTCCAATTGACACTTCTTGTGACATAGTCTGTGGGTAAAATCCATGACTGCCATGAGAATGTGTTGTGGGGGGTACATACATGGACATGAACTGCTGTGATACTCAGGGACCTGCGTTTTATCTCCTGACAGGTGTTATACTCTATATCCAGGGATGGACCACTGCCTGTTCCCTTCTGGTGCATAGCTTCCTGCCCCATTTTTTCTTTGACCCGCCTCTTGCAGTAATTCCAGCGCCTTTTTAGGCCCTCAACAGTTCTCCTCTGTGGGGCCACACTGTTGACGGCATCCTCTACCGCCAACCATGCAGTTTTTCTCTTTTTGGCAATGCCTTTGCCCTTCTCCTGCCCGAAGAAGTCACTGTAATTGTCCATGATGGCCTGGACAAGGGCAACATTTTCAGCAAATGAGAAGTTGGAACATCTCAGCCTCTCATCCTCCATGGACACTTGGCTTCCACCCTGTGATGTCCCTGGTGTGGGTTCCTCCCTATCCTCTCCCTCCACCCCCTTCTGTCCCCATGTGCACCCTCTGTCCCTCTACTAGATGTGCCTGCTCTCTGGGGCTCTCAGGCATCTCCCCTCCCATCATCCCTTCTGGCTCTCCCTTTCCCCACTCCACTTACTCCCTGACGGGGGGCCTACTGCTCGTCCTCTCCTCTCCCTACCACTCTTCTCCCTGCCATCCTCACACTAAATCACACTACACACAGTCACACTCACTCCCAGTTCAATCACACACAATCGCAACCAAACACTCAGCCTATCGCACTGTAAAAATCTAATAAAATGTGTTAGGTGTTAGAAAAAAAAGTGTGGTGTATATGTATGTATGTATGCAAATGTGTGCAATATGTAAGAATATGTGTAAGTGTACAAGCTTACTCAACAACAATGCAACCTAACTAACTCCTCTGTTTGCGCCACTCTCTCTATTCTGACTAATACTCCACTCCAGTGTAGTGTGTTGTAGTTCAAACAATCCAAACACACTGAAGAAAATGGCGGCGGCGCATGGGTTTATATATGAATTTTGAATAGCGTAATTACGTGTTGCATTTTTATTTGAAATCGGTTTCATTTTTACGAGTGTTAGCCTAATTTGCATAAAACTACTCTTTCACACTTTCCGTGGACACAATACTTGCGTAAGTTACTTGTGACGACTAAAATGTGTGTATTTGCGCACATTTCAGATGATCGCCAGTTTGTCCTACTTGCACCAGTCTAGCATCTAAGAGCGCCCTATATGTAATACCCCGATGTGCGAGGTGAAATTACGGGTGGCGCGGGTTTCAACGCTTGCGCCGAAGCCTGCGCCGTATATGTAATTGCGCCCCAAATTAGCACTAGCAAAAGAGATAATCTATTATACTCATTTCTTTTAGAGGAGTATAGCTCTGGACTGTTAAACATTGCAATTTTACTAACCACTATAGGTCCAGATAACGAGTAAAGTGCTTACTGCTATGCGCAAGCAATTAGGGGTTTATCGTATGTGTGCGTCATAAGTAGAGCGCATATTACAAATTGAAAGCAAACTTTTTTGCTTGAGCACAATTGAATTTTACATGAATATTGCATAAAATGATTTTACATGTTTTCAGCTACTTAAAGTGAAAGTAAATCCTAGCGTTTTACAAATGTTAGGATTTACTATTGAAACAAATAAAGGGCACTTTCATTCATGAAGTATAAGATACTTCATGTAGAAAGCTCCTTTATTTGATTCAACCGAACGCCGCTCTTAGCTCCTACAACAGCACATGGCTAAAAAAAAGTGCCCTTTATTTGTTTCAATAGTAAATCCTAGCGTTTGTAAAACGCTTGGATTTACTTTCACTTTAAGTAGCTGATAACATGTAAAATCATTATATGCAATATTCAGATTTAGTGTTTAATTATGTATCTACTGTAAATATTTCACATTCCAATGTTCTTCACATAGGAGAATATACTCTAAGTGTTTTTAAATTGATATATATTGTATTTATAAGTAAATATAAAATATTTTGGAATGTGAAATATTAATATTTTATGTCGGGTTAGCACACTTGGTTAAATGCATTTAGGTTTACATGCAACTACTGTGCTAGTTTCCCCCCCCCCTACTTTTCACACTGCATTGAAGTCTACGAGGGAATACGTTAACCCGATCGTGATATTGTAAGTTCGACTTTTTGCACGTGTTGGGTTAGATTGCAAGTGAAAACTTTTTTTACTTTCAACTTGTAATACAAGCGTTATATGACACGCACACAAAAAAACTTCTAGCGGAGTTAGTGAGTGAGCAATCATTACCGCTCCACTCTCTGGCCCATAGTTTAGCTACCTCACTTCATCAGACTACCTCCAACCTCATATAGCTTCTAGAGTTATTTGAAAATTCACCTATTTATAGTTCTTCTCTTCATTTAAACGAATATGCCTTGATCTGCCTTGTCTCATACCCCATACCTTATGTCACCCTGCCCTTCAATTTATAGACAGTGTCTTCCTCCATCTTGTTTTTTATGCATCTCAATTTAGTTAGTTGTAATTATTTACCTTTTCTCTTGTACTGAATTGGGGGCCACTTTACAAACAAGTGATAATGATAATACAGTTTTAAATAATTTTAGTTTGTATTTAGATCATTTGCAATGTTGGGATATATTATGCATACATAACAATTTGAAAGATGTACTGTTGTTTTGTTCATTGTTGCTATGCCTGACCTCTTACCTAATGCACTTTGGAAAACAACATTTCTCCTGGGAAAATATGCTCATAATTCCACCCTATCTTCTCTTTATGAAGTGATTTCAAAACCATGCTTGGCTATAGTAAATATAATAGCTCTTGTAAACAAGAATCTGAAATATCCTAGTATATTTGTGCTTGACTGTAACTGTGAAGTTTAAAAAAATGAAAGGGACATAATACTCATATGCTAAATCACTTAAAAGTGATGCCGCATAACTGTAAAAAGCTGACAAGAAAATATCACTTTCAGATGTACACAGGAGTAACAGCCTTAAGCATTGTAACAAAGATGTAGAATACCATTGCTAGAAAGTTTTGCTGGTAGTGACTGGTGATACAATCTGTAGTGAGACAGGTAAGATAACTCACGAGTCACTACTTGGAGCACTCACTCTAAGTAATGACCAGCATGGGATTAAAGGGACATGATACACAAGTATGCATTTTTGAACAAGCACATTATGGCTTATACTTCACGGATAGATAAATAACTTTTTCTTTCTGAGGGCACAAAAAACATACACACACAGTATATCACAAAAAAGGCATAGAGCCAAAAATGTATTTAATTTTTAAACAATCTTAACAGTCTACTTCAGAATTGTTATTGTGTAAAAAGATTGATAATCCCTTTAACTTATGAAAATGGCTGAATTAATCATAAGGCAATGTAAACAGCTTCCTAGAAATCTATGGGTACTTTGAGCTATGCTAAGTTGATAAAAGTTTGCTAAACACCATTATTTATCTATATTATGTAATATATATACTTTTAGCTGCGTACTACATCCAATCAGAAATAAAAGGCTTATGGTTGTGGGCTGGTAGAACGTAGTAAACATAACATTGTTGACATAGAGTACAACTAGTTGGGGAAATGTCTGGAACAATTAATTCAATTAACATTTATTTACATAGGGATTTGATGTTTAATATTAAGCATGTTTTAATCATTTTAATAACTTGTAATAGATTACAAGTGGAGCGCTATTTAACGTTCCCATTCGAGCGTTAACTGAGCTAGAAGTAAGCTTGTTGCACTTGTATTATGAGTTGAAAGTAAAGTTTTCGCTCGGATGCTACTCTGATGAGTGAAAAAGCCTTAGTTAGAATATCGCATGCACGTTCACGTATCAGAAGTCAAGGGAGCAAAAAAAGGTGAGAGAAAAAACAACTAACGCCCCACTCGCGCACAAACCCGATCGCAAATTCTCATGTGAGCTAATCCGTCATGAAAATATGAATAGTTCACATTCCAATGTTTAGCCACCAATCAGCAAGCGCTACCCAGGTGCTGAACCAAAAATAGGACAGCTCCTAAGCTTACATTCCTGCTTCTTCTTTTTTTTTAAAGATATCAAGAGAACGAAGAAAAATTGATAATAGGAGTAAATAAGAAAGTTGCTTAAAAGTGCTTTATCTGAATCATGAAAGGAAAAAAAAAGTTCATATCCCTTTTAAATATGAATATTGCATAATTATGCTTTTACATGCTTTCATCTACTTGACTGCAAAGGGCTCCAGTGCTTATATATATATATATATATATATATATATATATATATATATATATATATATATATATATATATATATATATATATATATATATATATATATATATATATAATCTAGTCTATATAGGTGCACATACATATATACACATATAAATAAATATATATATATATATATATAATCTAGTCTATATAGGTGCACATACATATATACACATATAAATAAATATATATATATATATATATAATCTAGTCTATATAGGTGCACATACATATATACACATATAAATAAATATATATATAATCTAGTCTATATAGGTGCACATACATATATACACATATAAATAAATATATATATATATATATATAATCTAGTCTATATAGGTGCACATACATATATACACATATAAATAAATATATATATAATCTAGTCTATATAGGTGCACATACATATATACACATATAAATAAATATATATATATATATATAATCTAGTCTATATAGGTGCACATACATATATACACATATAAATAAATATATATATAATCTAGTCTATATAGGTGCACATACATATATACACATATAAATAAATATATATATAATCTAGTCTATATAGGTGCACATACATATATACACATAAAAATAAATATATATAGTACAAAAAAAGAGCATTCTTAATGATAACTGCCAGGGTGTCAACAGTTAGGTATAACAAGTGGAATGTCTGAGGAAGGGGAGTGTGTCCCCGAAACTTCACGCTTTTTCAAATAAAGTACACTTGAAAAGACCAGAGAGTGCCTTCTTCCACTTGTATATATGTATGTATGTATGTATGTATGTATGTATGTATGTATGTATGTATATATGTATGTATGTATGTCTATGTTAAAGCACTTTGGCTGCCCTTCTCCACCCCTAAACACCTGAGATCTCATATCTTTGAGTCTTTATAACTTTTGTATGCAATTTATTTATTTTTTAGAATATTTTTTTATTAGATGGTGTTATTATTAGTGTAAGTGTACTTTGTAATGTATTTTTGATGTGTTTTGTTAAAGTTAGCCAGTGGTCTGAGGATGTTGTAATCATTCTTTCATAAATCACGATTGCACTCTAGCGACCGGATTTACTTTCAACTCGTAATACCAGCGGAAAACCCAAGGAGCGCATACACCCGCAATAAGCCCCTTATTGCTCGTGCTCAAGTGTCTAATATTTGTTGGCAAATACCCTTTAAGTGCAAGTAATAATGCAGAAGATGTAGTTGCCTATAAATTGCTCCATATCTGACTAGCGTTAGATTATGTGCATTATTATAATTATCTTTTACTTGTATTGGTGGAACTCTGGCTATGTTTATTAAAGTGACAGAGTAAAGTCATTTTAAACAACTTTCTAGTTAACTTTTATCATCAAAATTGCTTTGTTCTCTTGGTATTCTTAGTTGAAAGCTAAACCTAGGAAGTCTCATATGCTAATATCTAAGCCCTTAAAGGCCGCCTCTTATCTGAATGCATTTGACAGTTTTTTCACAGCTAGAGGATATTAGTTCATGTGTGTCGTATAGATAACATTGTGCTCACTCCTGTGAAGTTATTTAAGAGTCAGCACTAATTGCCTGAAATGCAAATCTGTCAAAAGATCTGAGATAAGGGGGCAGTCTGCAGAAACTTAGATACAAGATAATCAAAGGTAAAAATGATATTAATATAACAGTGTTGGTTATGCAAACATGAGGAATAGTACATAAAGGGGTTATCTATCTGTTTAAACAATAACATTTTTGGCATTTAATGTCCCTTTAAAATAGATAGAACCCAGATTTGCTGATGAAGTTCCACAAAAATTATATCTTTAGTTGCAAACTCCCCCTACAGTTATTTTTCTGCAGTGCTGCAATTTTAGAACGCCCTCCATATGATCCACCTTTCTTCCTCTGTGATGAAACCACATCATTACTACATCCCAGCAGCCATAGTAGAGGGTTATTAACAGCTGGATGTTCACTCACTTGAATTCTTCTTTTGGCCGATTTAGAGTGATTGCTGACAGCCTAGCTGAAAGCTTTCACAGAGGCTAAATACTAAGACCTACAGAAGAGTGGCATTCAAACCCTGTGGCATATGGAAACTACAGAAAGCTGTTTAATTTTAGTGCAACACATATTCACTGGTCATTAAGGTGGGTGTTGCATTTAAGTTGACTCACCCTAGAAGATCACACCCAGTTCTACTGTCACATGACTTTTGCAGCAAAATCCTGTACTGAGCATGGGCAGTAAACTGACTGGAGCTAGTGAAAGTGCAAAAAAAAGTTAAAGGACCAGTCAACACTGTACATTTGCATAATCAACAAATGCATGATAAGAAGACAATGCAATAGCACTTAGTCTAAACTTCAAATGAGTGGTAGATTTTTGTTAAATAAATTGCAAAGTTATGTCCATTTCCACTCCCCCTGAATCATGTGACAGCCATCAGCCAATCACAAATGCATATACGTATATGCTGTGAATTCTTGCACATGCTCAGTAGGAGTTGGTGACTCAAAAAGTGTAAATATAAAAAGACTGTGCACATTTAGTTAAAGGGATACTAAACCCAATTTTTTTTTATTTCATGATTCAGATAGAGCATGAGATTTTAAGCACCTTTCTAATTTACTCCTACTATCAATTTTTCTTTGTTCTCATGCTATCTTGATTTGAAAAAGCAGTACTGTAAGCTTTAGAGCTGGACCATTTTTTGTTCAGCACCTGGGTAGAACTTGCTGATTTGTGGCTAAATGTAGCAAACCAATCAGCAAGCTCTACCAAGGTGCTGAACTAAAAATGGGCCGGCTCCTAACCTTTTATTACTGCTTTTTCAAATCAAGATAACATGAGAACAAAGAAAAATTGATAATAGGAGTAAATTAGAAAGTTGCTTAAAATTGCATGTTCTATCAGAATCATGAAAGAAAAGATGTGGGGTTAGTATCCCTTTAATGGAAGTAAATTGGAAAGTTGTTTAAAATTGCATGCTGTATCTGAATCATGAAGTTTAATTGTGACTTGAGTGTCCCTTTAAGAGATGAAACACCCTCATGTGTCCTCAACACTGCTACTCCCTAAAAAACAAATGTTAGGTTAAGATAAGAAAGTGGCAAAAAGGGAGAGCGCTACAAACATTAGCTAGTTGAGATTGGATACTTGTAGCAAGCTATATAGCTGTAGAAGTAAATTAGATGTGAATAATTCAAAAAGTGACAACTAGTGTAAAAAATACAATTAAAGATGATACAAATGTGAATTAAATGAATAATAATTTTTACTGAATATATGCACAATAAAATAGTTCACAGTACAATGTGTGACTTGCAACAAAATAAAAACTAAAAACATTGAGCTCAAAGATATATAAAAGGTACCAAATGGGTTATTTTAAAAATGTTAGTTTAAAAGATTTACACTGCAGTGAAAGTACTCAGACCTTAGAAGGTGTGCAGTGTGATGCCGACTAAACAGCAATAGTTAGTTTTTAGGTGAGCTATGTCAGCCAAGCGACGTTTCTATAAAAAATAATTGTAATCAAACCTTTAGGAGATGTTTTGTAGCGCCGACCATGTGGCGGAATAGTGATTTGCAGAAAGAGGATAAATGCTGGATGTGCGGTATCTGCTTGGGATCCGTGTAATTTTCTTCCGGGTTATGGAAGTTGGTGATAGAAGATTGGTTTAGATTGACAAGCCTTTATGGATTCGTTTAGCAGTGGAATGATAGCGTTTCCAAAGGTGGTCCGTATTCCAGTCGGACTAGTGGTATTAGCACCTAGTTTGCAGGAAGGATTTGCCTCGGTTAGTAACCGATCGCTCACAGGTCTGGGACTTAGGTGAGGTGTATGTAGTCAGCAAACCTCCAAAAGATGGCAAGAGATGGTCCGTATTTCCACACGGACTAGTTGTATAGTCACCTGTGTTACAGGAAAAGAGATTGTCCCCGGGAGAACGGTTAAATAACCGAATACCCACAGGTCTGGGATTTTTCTGCGTGGTTGCTAACAGATAGCATGCAGTGGACAAATCTATGCATTTCGGCCTCTGGCCTTTATCAAGATGTCCACTATCTGTTCAGGTTGACCTTATATAGGGCTGGTGCAAATCCTATTGGTCGGTTTGAAATTTCTTGCCGACCAAAAGGATTTACACCAGCTATCTGTTAGCAACCACGAAGAAAAATCCCAGACCTGTGGGTATTCAGTTATTTAACCGTTCTCCCGGAGACAATCTCTTTTCGTGTAACACAGGTGACTGTACCACTAGTCTGTGTGGAAATACAGACTATCTCTTGCCATCCTTTGGAGGTTTGCCGAATACATACACCTCACCTAAGTCCCAGACCTGTGGGCGATCCGTTACCAATCGAGGCAATCCTTTTCCTGCAAACTAGGTGATAACACCACTAGTCCGTTTGGAATACGGACCACCTTTGGAAACACTATCTATCTGCTGTTAAACAAATTCATAAAGGCATGTGATTCTAAACAAATCATCTATCACCAACTTCCATACACGGATCCAAAGCAGATACTGCACAACCAGCGTTTATCCTCTTTTCTGCAAACCACTATTCTGCCGCCCGGTCGGCGCTATAAAACATCTCCTAAAGGTTTGATTACAATTATTTTTATAGAAACGTCGCTTGGCTGGCATAGATAGCCTAAAAACTAATTATTGCCGTTTAGTCGGCATCACACAGCACCTTCTAAGGTCTGAGTACTTTCACTGCAGTGTAAATCTTTTAAACTGACATTTTTAAAATAACCCATTTGGTACATTTTATATATCTTTGAGCTCAATGTTTTTATTTTTTGCAAGTCACGCATTGTACTGTGAACTATTTTATTGTGCATATATTTAGTAAAAATTATTATTCCTTAACATTCACATTTGTATCATCTTTAATCTGATTTACTATTGCAGCTATATAGCTTACTACAAGTATCCAATCTCAACTAGCTAATGTTTGTAGCGCTCTCCCTTTTTGCCACTTTCTTGACTGGAGCTAGTGCCCATGTCTCCTAGCAACCACTTCGAAGGGAAAGCTGCTCTTGTGCCTTTATGTAGAGACCACAGCCCCTTTGTGGGCGTATGACAGGAAGCAATGGACCCTGCACAAATGAAGTTAATTTTTTTTTTATTAAAAATAAAAAGTAAAATCCTTTTAAAATGATGAATAACACATATTGTAATTATTTATATTAAAGGGACAGTCAAGTCCAAAAAAACCTTTCATGATTCAAATAGGGCATGCAATTTTAAACAACTTTCCAATTTACTTTTATCACCAATTTTGCTTTGTTTTCTTGGTATTCTTAGTTGAAAGCTAAACCTAGGATGTTCATATGCTAATTTCTTGAAGGCCGCCTCTAATCTAAATGCATGTTGATTAGTTTTTCACCACTAGAGGGCATTAGTTTACGTGTTTCATATAGATAATATTGAGCTCATTCACGTGAATTTACCATGGAGTCAGCTCTGATTTGCTAAAATGCAAGTCTGTCAAAATAACTGAAATAAGGGGGCAGTCTGCTGTGGCTTAGATACAAGGTAATTACAGAGGTAAAACATATTATGGCCTAGGCCAACAAGGCCGGTGCCTAGAGCAGCAGATTTGGGAGGGGCAGCCCATCTGCAATAGTATCTCTCTAAAAAGAACCTCACACTTAAGTTTGGGGGCAATTGGTGGGCATTTCTAAAATTAACCAGAGATCTTATCTCTAGTTAATTGTCTGAGTGCTTATAGCTACACGAGCTTGCGGTAGCATTATCCAGCCTTTTATTGTCTGGTTATTTATTGTGAGCCTGTAAATGGAGCGGGTGATAAATTAGTGCTCCACATAATCTAGCTCATTATGGGTTACCCTGATATGCAATACCGTCTACTCCCACCTAGGTTCAGTGCTGCTAGACAGCTTGGTTGTAGAACACCCCTGTTTGTCCCTCTCTGCAGATTCCTTCCTTCCTTGACTATGCATTTCTTTGTCTGTTGGATTTTTTTTCCTATTACCACATGTCTCCTCGTTTCTTCTGTATACTTCCCACTGCCTTTTGTGCCTTTTTCCTAGGGCCACACTTCTCATTTTCCATCTCTTCCTTTAGTTACCTCCCTCCCTATTTTTTTCAGACTCTGTTTCACTTCTGATAAAAATTCTCACTCATTTTCCTTCAGAGCACAAATCTTCATTCTGTTTCTGTATGCCATAGTCTCTCTTCCTCCTAATGCTAATGTGTATTGTTTGTAATCTATTTTTTTTTAAAAAAATCTACAGGAAGCCCCATTGCTTCCATGTATGGATATTGCACAATAAAATAAGAAAAAAAAGTATTGTCAGATTTAATATAAACTCAAAGCTAATTTAAAGGGACATTTTAATGAAAATTAAAGTATATGTGCTCTAAAAAGCTATGTGTTTAACTTATGCAAAGGGTATAAACACAAAGCCAAAGTCTCACTTGGGAGCTACAAACCTTGCTGCTCAGGAGCAGGACACAGCCTATGATTGGAGGGGTCATTTGACTGCTGCTCCTAATTGGGTCATCTGTTCCACAAAGGGGTCATAGATAACCACATAATTACCTAGGGTCGGTAATTAAATGTTCTAACAAAATTTATCATGTAATGAATGCAATAGATACCCCTTTAATACAGAAACGTTAGTAAACTTTTTACACAGTGTTGCATGTTGTGTTAGCTAAAGCAATAAAATAGCTAATACATTGTAAACTTTAAATACATAAATCTTACACCACATGGTCAGTCTCATTCATAGATCAAAATGCCTTGGGGAAATGTATAACTTGGCTGTAGAAGCCGCTAGCAGGGTGGGACAGCTGTAATGATATTTCTGCTCTGCAGCAACGCCTAGTAAAATTAGGTGTTAATATGTTTTTATAGTATAATCAAAGATATGTGTTCAACTATGTAAACATTTTGTGCAAGTAATTAGAGATTCGAAGCATAGAGAAAATTACTTAAATTAGAATTCTGAAACTGTTTCTTGTCTGATAAATCTGTGCAAATAAATCAGTGATGTCACACTACCAAGCAAGGGCGTCTTTGGGAATACTCACCCCATCGTTTCAAGATTAGTTATATTCTGCATCTTTACTGTGCCGTTGTTCTTTCTAGAAGCTGAAAGTAGTGTAGGGAACCCAATTTATTTTGCTTACCTCTTTCTTCAACCTGACCACACTTTGGGAAAATCATTTAAAGTGTGTTATTAAAGGGATAGGAAAGTCAAAATTAAACTTGCATAATTCATATAGAGCATGTCATTTTAAGACACCTTTAAATTCACTTTTATTTTCAAATATGCTTTGTTCTCTTGATATCCCTTGTTGAAAAAGAATACGCACATATCATACAATAGTGGAAGCTACTGCTAATTGGTGTCTGCACACATTTGTCTCTTGTGATTGGCTGACTAGATGTGTTCATCTTGTTGTCATTAGAGCAACCCCGTTCCTTTAGCAAAAGATAACAAGAGAACAAAGCAAATTTGATAATGGAAGTAAAGTGGAAAGTTGTTTAAAATTGTATGTTCTATCAAAATCATGAAAGAAAATGTTGGTGTTTCCTGTCCCTTTTAGCAATTAACAAGATATGGAAGTGTTGTCCCTAATAACTATTAGACTACTCTTATTGTGCTAATTATTAACTATTATCAACTTTCCATAAGTAAAAAGGACAAAACTACTTATATTTTGCTATTGCTGATTAGTAACACTAGCTGAACCTTATTTCTGAATTAAAGGGATATGAAACACAAAATGTTCTTTTGTGCACACAATTGATCCCCCCCCCCCATTTACTTCTATTATCAATTTTCATTCCCATGGTATTCTTTGTTGAAGAGCTACCTAGCTAGGTTTCTGGAGCACTATATGGCAGGAAATAATGCTGTCATATGGTGCTCCAGACTTGTGCATGCTTTTGAGTTTATCACCGTGCTTTTCAATAAAAGATACCAAGAGAACAAAGAAAATTTGATGACAGAAGTAAATTAGAAAGTTGCTTAAAATTACATGCTGTATCTGAACCATGAAATAAACATTTTGGATTTAAAGGGCCACTAAACCCAAAATCTTTCTTTCATGATTCAGATAGAACATACAAATTTAAAGAACATTACAATTTACTTCTATTATTTATTTTGCTTAATTTTTAAGATATCTTTATTTGAAGAAAAAGCAATGCACATGGGTGAGCCAATCACACAAGGCTTCTATGTGCAGCAACCAATCAGCAGCTACTGAGCATATCTAGATATGATTTCCAGCAAAGAATATCAAGAGAATAAAACAAATTAGATAATAGAAGTAAATTAGAAAGATGTTTTAAAAAATGCATTCTCTTTCTAAATCATGAAAGAAAAAATATGGGTATCATGGCCCTTTAATTTCCCTTTAACATGTAAATGTTGTTTCTAAGATTTCTTATGATAGATTAACATATTTTTTTCTGTAATGAGTTGGAACATTTTTGACATTCATGTCCCTTTTAAGATACTCATTACAATTTTCTAATGTAAAGGTCTTTTTCTCTCTAATACACGAGGAGGAAAGGGAATGAAGAGTTAATCATCCTTACTAGTCATCTATGGCTTGATTGGTGTTTACATTATTTTCAAATAAACAAGTTCTAAATTGCATCCTAAACGAGACCATCTGAAAGACACAGTTTTCTTTACATCAAATCTGGTTTTAATTATTAGGTCTTCTTTATATATTTACTATTTTATGTATCCCTTAGATCTGGTTTCTTTGAAGTCCATATGACTCCTTAATCAGAAATGTTTACTAGGAGATCTTTAGCCTCCTCTAAGCAGTTCTGTTTGTAATCTGGCAATAGCCAGGGCTAGTAAAGACACCAGGGGGCACAAGTAGGGTAACTAGATAGCAGCAAGTTATTAAGGTGTCTCCTAAAGATACCAACTACTTTCCTTTACCTTTGCGCATATATTGTGTATGTATCTCTTAACATGCAGACTGCTTACACTGACCGCTTTTGCATAATTACTCTATTATATATTATTATACATTTACCAAAATTCTGCATCACTAATCATACCCTTAAAGAAATATGAAACCCCCAAATTTTCTTTTGTGATTCACACAGAGCATACAATTAAAATATAAATAAATAGACTTCTATTATCAGATTTGCTTAGTTCACATGAAAAAAAAAAAAACCCAGGTAGGTGTCTGGACCACTATGTGGCAGGCAATAGTATTGCCATCTAGTGCTCTTTCAAATGGATGACGTTCTTGCAAAACTACTGCCATATAGTGTACTAGACATGTGCGTGCTTCTAAACTGATACATTTGATAATAGAAGTAAATTGGAAAGGTTTTTAAAATTGCATGTTCTATCAGAAGAAAGAAAGCTTTTGGTTTTCATGCATATGAAATGATTTCTGTCTAAGCATTTTACTTTCCGCTCTCTTGTAGTCTGGTAATAAATACCTATTAAACTGAGGTCAGAGCCATGAGTCACATCCCTGACTGCATGGTGATGTAAGCACCCCAGTAAATGCGTGTGTGTAACTGTATACGGTTATACAATGAATACCCTGGTTTGTTGTTTTTACTTTGAATGAAAACGTTCGGTTGTGTTTTTCCTGGAAGTTACCTTTAGCAAGATATGTTGTTGCTTGAGTATCCATACACTTTCTATACAGGTAGCCCTCAGTTTACGCCGGGGTTAGGTTCCAGAAGGAATGGTTGTAAATTGAAACCGTTGTAAATTTAAACCCAGTTTATAATGTAAGTCAATGGGAAGTGAGGGAGTTAGGTTCCAGGCCCCTCTCAAAATTGTCATAAGTAACACCTAATACATTATTTTTAAAGCTTTAAAATTAATACTTTAAATGCTAAACAGCATTATAAACCTAATAAAATAATCATACAAAACGGAATATACAATTAAACTAATTTAAATGAACAAAAACATTTGTTAAACAGCATTATAAACCTAATAAAATAATCACACAACACAGGCTTCGCTTGCATTTTTCTGCAAACAGTTCTTTCTATGCATTCTAATCTGGACTGATTTATAGACACAAAGATCATGTTCCTTTGAAATCTGCTCAATAGCTCAGGTCTGGTTAAACTGATTAATTTCAGCTTGCTTGGCTTTGCTGCAACACAAGCGGAAAACTCCACCTACTGGCTATTTTAATAAATGCACTGCTTCTCAATGATTTTCAATAGCAGTCACATGACTGGAAAAAAAGGTTGTTATTCTGAAGCGGTGTAAATTGAACCGTTGTAAACCGAGGGCCACCTGTATATACTTTTTGTATTGTACATATCATCTGAAATAGGGGAAAATATTAGTAAGAATGAAAAACCAGATTTAAATTCAAATTATTATTAACTAAATTTTAATTTTGTTTCTAAATGTGCTAGTATTTGTGAGCCAGCTGGTAAATACTGTAAGATCCTCAGAGCAGGGCCCTCCTGTATTTATTTGTTTAGTTTTTTTATTTCTTTTGTGTCCGTGTGTAGCCCTACTCATGTTATCAGCATTCTGGCAGAGTTTTTACAAATACATGATCTTAAAGGAATAGTCTACGTTTAGACACCAATCAGCAAGCGCTACCCAGCCGCTGAACCAAAAATGGGCCGGCTCCTACGCTTACATTTTTGCCTTTTCAAATAAAGATACCAAGAAAGCGAAGAAAAATTGAAAATAGGAGAAAATTAGAAAGTTGCTTACAAATGCATGCTCTATCTATCTGAATCATGACAGTTTAATTTTGACTAGACTATTCCTTTAATATTAAAATACTCGACTCTCTGTCACCCGCAATTGTGTCTTACTAATGATAAAAATAAATAAAATAAGAATTATATACCCCCCCCCCCCAATACTAACTCAATGCAATCAATTGTGAATCTCTGTGAATTTACTGGGACATGTAAACTATCAGAGCCCACTCACAATTACTTGGAAGCTGTCGATATACCCATGCATGCCCCTTTCTTATTACATCTGAGCTGATGTTGAACTCTACACTAGCCACAAGGCA
This sequence comes from Bombina bombina, assembly GCF_027579735.1. Lineage (NCBI taxonomy): Eukaryota > Metazoa > Chordata > Amphibia > Anura > Bombinatoridae > Bombina > Bombina bombina. The sequence continues at coordinate 458,463,513 of NC_069504.1, read as the reverse complement.
ACTGAAGTCAGATCAGATTATATAAGCTGATTACCAATAAGTACCATGTGAATGAATAGTACATTGCAGATAGCACATGATTCATCTAGGCAGAATGAAGAGAAGATTCCTCAGAGCTACTGATGAGGCTGCAGAATCAAGAACAGCAATAGGGGAGATAGTGGCTCCTATTATTAATGAAGCTGTATTGGCCATATCCTGTAAAAATGTAACTCATGGGCATCCTGTGGCAAAAATGCCCCTCCCCTGGAATGTTGCTCTTTGCATACAAATATAAGCACCTACGTAAAGGGACAGAGGTCAAAACTGAAATGTGCATTGGTGTATTACAATTGTTAATAGAAACCTTTTTGTAATATACTTCCATTGGCAAAAAATGCTTTGAGTGCACCAACATTCAAACACACCTCCGTCAGCAGTGGTTTGATTGACTCTTCAACACACTACTAGCTCTCTGAGTTTGTTTGTTGTCTAAATGCATATGCACAGGGCACTCACAGCATATGTGTGTATGCTGCTGAAAACCAATAATAACTTCTAATAACTTCTACTGAAAGCATTTTTGTTAATAAAGGCATTTTGCAAAAATGTTTTTATATAAAATGTAAAGGTGCCTATGCAGATTTTTTAATTCACTATGTTGATTCCAATGAACCATCATATTTAAAATGATTAATTTGTAGGCTAAGCAGATCTTTCCTCGTGCACATGCTGCCACTGACATATTTCTGTGAGCGTTTTTCAGATGAAGTAATAACTATATTTAATGAACAAATACAGTGCAAGGTGCCACAATGATAAGAATGTAACTAAAATGCTTCATATATAAATACAGAAGGAGTCTAAGGTCAATCATTATTTTCCTGTTTTAAAACAGTATGGTTGTTCCTAAGTTGGGCTACTGTTAACTTTATAGATTGAATGATGACATTACATGTCAGTTTGTTTAACATACAAACATTTTAAAAGGACAAACCAGTCTTGACTTAAAGGGACAGTCAAGCCAAAATTAAAATTTATGATTCAGATAGGGCATGCAGTTTTAAACAACTTTCCAATGTACTTTTATAATCAAATTTGCTTTGTTCTCTTGGTATTCATTTTTTTTAAAAGCTAAACCTTGGCAGGTTCAAACTGAGTTCTAAACTGTTGAAGACCACCTCTTATCTCAGTGCATTTTGACAGTTTTTCACAGCTAGAGAGCACTAGTTTGTGTGTCATAGATAAAATTGTGCTCACTCCAGTGGAGTTATTTATTAGTCAACATTAACTTGCTAAAATGCAAGCCTGTCAAATGCACTGAGATAAGGGGAAAGTCTGCAGAGCCTTAGATAAAAGATAATCACAGAGGTAAAAGGTGTATTAATAAAACAGCATTGGTTAAGGAAAAGTGGGGAATGGGTAATAAAGGGATTATCTATCTTTTTAAAGAATACAACTTTTCAAGTAGACTGTCCCTTTAACTATCAATGAACCTAAATGAATGGTTAGTGTGTTTAAGATGTATGGTTTAACTACCTATTGACCCCATACCAAGCACACTTTGTATCTTCTAGAAATGTACTTTGAAGGCTGGTATTGCATTTTTTCCAGGACTGGATTTTGTTCCCTGTCTAGCTTTGATCTAATGTTATGGGTAGTGAAAGTCTCAAAATAGATGTAAGGGGCACAGAGAAGGTAAGCCTGGTCCTTGTATATACGCTAGCTGTAACAGGAATGCCTGAGATTAAAGGGACATTATACACTAGATGTTTCTTTGAATAAATGTTTTGTAGATGATTCATTTATATAGCCTATACAGGTTTTTTTTTTTTTTTTTAAACGTGTTGTTTTGCTTATTTTTAAATAACATTGCGCTGATTTTCAGACTCCTAACCAAGCCCCAAAGTTTTAGGAGAATACTGATGTATACCTACTCCAGCTTGCTCCTGTTTGTGTAAAGAGTTTTTTCATATGCAGAGGAAGGGGGAGTGTCTGCTGTATTTGCTATACAACCACTTGCAGTGGGTGTTCCAGCTACCTTTTCAACAGAGCTAAACTGGGAGCTTCTTTTTTTAAATGGTTTTATACTGGATTTTTATATCAGTATCTGTGCATATTATTCTTTATAGTAGTGTCTTATTACATGCAGTTATATGGAAATTGGTATATACTGTCCCTTTAATTTCCTTTCCCTTCTCTTTACAACTAACCTTTACTAATCAGCAACTTGTAAACATAGAGCTTAGGTTAAAACGCTGGGAAAAATATGATGATAGAAACAGATGTGAAGTATTTTGAAGATGTCTCCTTTGTTTCAAAGTTTAAGTGCTATTGAAATCACACAATACTTAATAAAGGTACACTGTTCCCTTCCATAGCACCACTATGTGAGGTTATGCACCACTATATGTGAGGTTATGCGCCACTATATGTGAGTATATGCACCACTATATGTGAGGTTATGCACCACTATATGTGAGGTTATGCGCCACTATATGTGAGGTTATGCACCACTATATGTAAGGTTATGCACCACTATATGTGAGGATATGCAGCACTATATGTGAGGATATGCGCCACTATATGTGAGGATATGCACCACTATATGTGAGGTTATGCACCACTATATGTGAGGATATGCGCCACTATATGTGAGGTTATGCGCCACTATATGTGAGGATATGCGCCACTATATGTGAGGATATGCACCACTATATGTGAGGATATGCACCACTATATGTGAGGATATGCACCACTATATGTGAGGATATGCACCACTATATGTGAGGATATGCGCCACTATATGTGAGGTTATGCGCCACTATATGTGAGGATATGCACCACTATATGTGAGGATAAGCACAACTATATGTGAGGATATGCACCACTATATGCGAGGATATGCACCACTATATGTGAGGTTATGCACCACTATATGTGAGGTTATGCACCACTATATGTGAGGTTATGCACCACTATATGTGAGGATATGCACCACTATATGTGAGGATATGCACCACTATATGTGAGGATATGCACCACTATATGTGAGGATATGCTAGTCCCCTTTGTACATGGAGTTGTTGTTCTAATCATAATATAACACGGCAACCAGTTAAAAAACACAATATGTTAGTTCATCACAAGGTGGGAAGATAGCTGTTTCACAAATGAGCAAAATACATAGGGCCAGATTACAAGTAGAGCGCTTTTTAAAGGGACATTATACACTCATTTTTTCTTTGCATAAATGTTTTGTAGATTATCTATTTATATAGCCCATAAAGTTGTTGTTTTTTTAAAAATGTATAGTTTTTGCTTATTTTTAAATAACATTTCTCTGATTTTCAGTTTCTTAACCAAGCCCCAAAGTTTTATGAGAATACCATCAGATACCTACTACAGCTTGCTCCTGTTTGTGTAAAGGGTCTTTTCATATGCAAAAGGTGGGGGAGGGGGGTAGTGTCTTATTTCCCACTTGCAGTGGGCTTTCCAGCTTCCTTTTCAACAGAGCTAAACTGAGAGCTTCTAAGTAAGTTTTTAAACAATTTTATTCTGGATTTTTATATCAGTATCTGTGCATCTTATTCTTTATAGTAGTGTTTATTACATGCAGTTATATGAAAATGAGTGTATACTGTCCCTTTAAAAAGCGCTCTACTTGTAATCTGGCCCTATGTATTTTACTCATTTGTGAAACAGCTATCTTCACACCTTGTGATGAACTAACATATTGTGGTTTTTAACTGGTTGCCGTGTTATATTATGATTAGCGGTAGAAGTAAGCTTTATGCACTCTTCCAGTTGCGCATGTATTATGAGTTGAAAGTAAACTGTTGTCACTTGCACGCTAACCCGACAAGCACAAAACGCCGAACTTAGAATATTGCGTGCGTGTTCAGATATTCCCCCATAGAAGTCAATGGAGCAAACAAATGGAAAAAAATCCATGCTTAGAGCCAATTTACAAGTAGAGCATTATTTAATGCTACCGCTTGAGTGTTAACTGCGCTATAAGTTAGCTTTTTGCGCGTCGGGTTGTCCTCGTATTACAAGTTGAAAGTAAAAAGTCCTTCCGTTAGCCCCCTGATCACATGACTTTTTATTTATTATCTATTGACTTGCATTTTAGACAATTAGTGCTGTGTTGTGCTGACTCTTAAATAACTCCACGGCCGTGAAAACAATGTTATCAATATGTCCCACATGAACTAGCAGTCTCCTGTTGTGAAAAGCAAATTAAAAAAGCATATGATAAGAGGCTGTCTGTAGTGGCTTAGAAACAGGCAGAAATGTATAGGTTTAAATGATATAAAGTATATTAATACAACATGTGCTAAGTTTGGGAATGGATAGTAAGGGTGCTATCTATCCTTTTTTAAACAATAACAATTTTAATGTTGACTGTCCCTTTAAATGGAACTACCTGCAACACAGTGACCACATAGACCTTACAGCAACGCCTGACAAATTTGTTAAGAATTTAGGAGCCAGTACAAAAACTTAGGAGATATTGTGGATGTTCATGATTTTATTTATACATAATAAAAAAAATATTTTTTACTGTCACTTTTTAATGATTTTATTTACCATATATATAAATAAATAAATTTACATTTCTTTATTTTTATTTTCACTTTACACCTGTGTGTGTGGTTGGTGAGATTATATATTTCAGTTCTGCAATCCAGGGACACTTCAGAAGAGAATGTCTACAAAGTGGAAATGGAAATATAACAATTAATTTATGGCATAATGCTCAAAAATGTTCAATAGTTGTTTTTTTTTTTTACTAAAGATTATCTTAAAGAGACACTGAACCCAAAATTTTTCCTTCGTGATTCAGATAGAGCATGACATTTTAAGCAATTTTCTAATCTACTCCTATTATCAAATTTTCTTTATTCTCTTGGTATCTTTATTTGAAATGCAAGAATGTAAGTTTAAATGCCGGCCCATTTTTGGTGAACAACCTAGGTTGTCCTTGCTGATTGGTGGATAAATCATCCACCAATAAAAAGCTTAGATGCCATCTTTTTCAAATAAAGATAGCAAGAGAACGAAGAGAAATTGACAATAGGAGTAAATTAGAAAGTTGCTTAAAATTGCATGCTCTATCTGAATCACAAAATAAAAAATTGGGTTCAGTGTCCCTTTAAGGCAATGTGTGTATTAAGGTGTTTAACAGTATTTCACTTTAAGCCAAAATAACCAAAACAATTTACAATGTAATTATGAAGAATCTGATTGGCTGACATTTTGAAATGAGAAGAGGTATACCAATTATGTCATATACAAATATAAGAGTGGTTAGCAAGTGATGGGTATCATATGTGTGTTTGTATATAGGAACTATATACACCATTTATTATTGATCAAGTTGGTCCAGCAACCCAACACAAATATATTTACTAGTTTTCTGTTTTAATTGCATATAACATATTTATACTTACAACCATTTACACTGAGATGGCCATGCTGTGATTGTATAAAAATGTTAAAGCTAATGCAGAAAACATCATTAAAGGGACACTGAACCCAAATTTTTTTCTTTCGTGATTCAGATAGAGCATCCAATTTTAAGCAACTTTCTAATTTACTCCTATTATCAATTTTTCTTTGTTCTCTTGCTATCTTTATTTGAAAAAGAAAGTCCAGTACCTTGGACAGCACTTGTTTATTGGTGGATGAATGTATCCACCAATTAGCAAGAGCAACCCAGGTTGTTCACCAAAATGGGCCGGCATTTAAACTTTCATGCTTTTCAAATAAAGATACCAAAAGAATGAAGAACATTTGCTAATAGGAGTAAATTAGAAAGTTTCTTAAAATTGCATGCTCTATCTGAATCACAAAAGATAAAATTTGGGCTCAGTGTCCCTTTAAGAAAGATTTTTATATCCTGAAAATTCTGGCAAAAGGGGACTTCCCTGTAAAAGCTGAACAGCAAGTGTAGCTAATGTTTCTTTGAAGATCTGAAATATTTGTATTTCCTACAAAATCATAAATATGACGTGATCACTGTTATATATGTTTGATGTTAATACAACTTTTATAAAGATATATATGCTGAGTTCTTATGAGCAGAAAGGGAGGCTCCTTACACATGGACATAGTTATTGGTGGTTAGGCAATGTGATCATTGCAGTTATGATAATCCTCTGGCAAAGTCATAAAGAAGATGTCTTTCCATAAATTGTAGCTGCATAATTGAAAGAATAAGAGATTCCTGGCTTGTCACTTGTGGGGATATTGCTTACTTATTCATATGCTTTAGTGTGGAAACAGAATAATGCTACAAGAGAGAGCGCATGGAACAAATGTCACAAAGGCTTATGATCTACGTCCATAAATGGATACCTTAAATTAAGTGCATTCCATTCATCCTACAACATCCATGGAAGTTGGAGTTATCTTTGTATAATATCCTAAACCATGGTATGCAGCAGACAAATTGTTTAATGGGATCTATGAATGGCTAGGGATTTGTTGTCCTGCATATTAATTCATTTTGTTCCCCAGATAGGTATAGTATCAGAAATCAAAATGTTTATACTAAATTCAAAATGTTTTTTATAAACATGAAACCCCATATTTTTCTTCCATGTTTCAGATAGAGCATACAATTTTAAACAACGTTCCAATTAATTTTATTTCTTAAATTAGCTTCAGTTTCTTGGTATCCTTTGTTGAAGGAGCAACAATGTAGTACTGGGATCAAGCAGAACACCTTAGGTGAGCCAAAAACAAGAGGACTCTATGTGCAGCTACCAAACAGCTATCTTACTTTAGTGCATTGCTTCTCCTGAGCCTACCTAGGTATGTTTTTCAACAAAGGATACCAAGAGAATAAAGCAAATTAGATGATAGAAGTGAATTGAAAAGGTGTTTTTTTATTACATAGCTTTAGGTTTTGTTTTTACGTTACTGTTTATTTCCTACAACATAGTTTAACAGTCATGTTGCTCAAATTTAACGGGACAATTTAATGAAAACAATAACGTGCACTAAATCATTAGAACATGCACATTACGGATCCTAGTTTACTATTGGTTTCATTTATCTAACTGCAGATGCAGAACTTGTGGTGCAAGCTCTCGTGTGAGCCTGCAACTGCTTGTTAAGAAGCAGCGGTCATAATAAAACTTCTTCCTAACCTCTCTCCCACATCAGAGGTGACATTTAAATCATCCCAGACTGATCTGACTGTGTTATTGACAACTTCTGCTCTCGCGCAAGAACAAGGTGTGCGGTTTCACAAGAGTTTTTCTGCCAGCAATTTTGTATCTTTGGTGGCAAATGTGGTGGGTAGGTTCCCTGCTTGGGAAACTTGTCTGCCTGCTTCTGGTCATATATGTTCAACCCCTACAAATCTACCTTCCCGCAATTATTATAGTGATGATCCAGATATTGCAGAATTTGGAAAGGTTCAAGTGAAACAGACCTTAGCAAAGTCTTACATGACAAAGTGTTTGGAAACTGGAAGATCTCAGATCATGTAAGCAGCAAGAATAATATTCTGTTTAATTGAACATGGAACACAATTTTTTTTTTTAGCGACCTCCCTTTTATCTTTTGCATTGCAGTGGTTAGTGGCTCACATTTCTCAGACATTGAATCTTAGACAGGTGATCTGATGCAGCAGCACTAGAGTGCGCTACTATGGAATAACATAGGGTGGATAAAGCACTTGCCTGTTAATAATTAAAGGGATAGTTGACACCTTAGTCATGTTAAAGTCTTACCTTAGATTAAGCTGCAAATAGCCTCCTGCACCTTTACCTGCATCATGCAGCAGGAACAGTAAAAAAGTTATTTTAAAATGAATATCTTTTCTGGCCACTTTGAAATGGCTGCCAAGCTCAGCCCACTGATGACATCACAATCTGGGCTGCATCTAGGCACTCTGCTGAATAGCAATGACAGTCTGTTGAATTCAACTAGTGAGTGTTTTGTAACCCAGTGAATCCTTTTATGCAGCCCAGACAGTGATGTCATCAGTGGGTTGAGCTTGGCAGTCATTTCAAAGTGGCCAGAAACAATATTAATTTTACAATATTCATAACTGTGTTACTGTTCCTGCTGCATGATATAGAAAATGTGCAGGAGGCTATTTGCAGCTTAATCTAAGGTAAGACTTTAAGATGACTAAGGTGTAGACTGTCCTTTTAATAATTAAGAACAAACAAAAGTAAGATTTAAATAAAATGAGTGTGATTTGAGAAATTATAGTTATATAAACTTACTACAACAGTTATTAACTTTTTATTTATGTAAATTTGAACTTACAAAGTTTACTACCATGTTAAAGGGACGTGAAAGACTTTGTTTAATTACATGTAGTACAAAACATTGCAATGCACTTTCATCATTAAGTTCGGAAAATATCCATACTCGGCTACCATGTTAATATATTGCAAGACGACAGAAAAGTCTTGTAATTACAAATGTTTTTATGTCCCTTTAAGTTTAAACTGAAGCTATACTCAGGTATTTTTTTTTTTCTTTCTTTCTCATCAATGTCACCCCACGTTATGAAGAGACTCCCTTGCAGTTGACACTGTTAGCATTGATTGTATCATGCATCAGGAATGCAGTGGAGCTAAATATCAGACAAGTCCCTATTCAACACCACTGAAACTAATCTCAAGGTCATATCTT